>NW_022196903.1:31926405-31947162 GCF_008632895.1 Mastomys coucha
AAAAAAAAAAAAAAAAAAACACTAAAAGCAATAGCCAAGAAATACCAAGCAAAAACAGAGCAAAACTCAATACAACTACTGCAGTGTGGGGTTCCTCCAGAGGATTGTCATGTGGCCATGATGGAAGTAGAGGTCAGTTAAGGGCACACTGGCTTTGGAAGGGATCATAGACTCCAGGCTCCTTGGCCCTTCTTGTTTGGTGGAGACCTCTCATTCACTCTCACATGACAAGTGCCACTGTCGTCTGCATGAGATATATGTAGTCAAGGTGAGCCCTTAGTAAGCCTGTGCCATGCTGCTTAAACAGTTAGCCTCTAAAGCTGTGAGCTAAAGAAAGTAAAATGTCTTTTCCTTATAAAGTTACCCTGTCATGAGCATGTTGCTATAGCAAGAGTGATACATTCAGCAATCTTCTAAGCCCACTGAATCAGGGAAGACTGGAATGGGTACACTACCATGCGTGGTCCTATTGAAAGGAGACACTGAAAATCCTGCATTAGACTCATTCTTCCAGGAAGCAGGCTCAGTCAGGAGAATAGTCGCTACATTATTCTAGATGGTAAAAATAAAAAGTCAGCACTGGCCAGATGTGATGATGAATCTTCACTGTCAGTTTGACTGGGTTTGGAATCACCTAAGCGAGATATGGCATCTGGGTGTGTCTGTGAAGGTGATTCCAGACAGGTCTGAGAGAATAAGATCTATCCTGAACTGGATGGCACCACCTCATAGGCTGCGGCCAAGTCTCAATAGAAGGTAGAAAAGGAAAAAAAAAAAAAAAAAAAAAAAAAAAAAAAACAGATGACCACTGGGACTCTCCTTGTTTTCATTCTGCCTAGGTGCGAGCAAATGGCCTCAGGCCCCTCCAGCCACATCTTGACAGGTCTTGAATGTTTTAGGCACCATGCCTTATCCACCACGAGAGAATGTGCCCTCGTCTCAGATCCAGAGTAAGCGTATCCTCTGTTAAGTTGTCTTCTGGAAGGCATTTGCCCAAAGCAGTACGAAAAGTAACTAATAAAACTAACAAGATTCATTTCAAAATTGCATAAGAACCATTCATCTTAAATGCCTCAAAAGTGCACATAAATATTCAATATATGCTTAGAATTTATTTCTCTTATTATTGTGTGGATATGCATGATGCATTTCTGGGCATTATGTGGAAGTCAGAGGCAATTTTGTGTAATCAGTTCTTTCTTTCTTTCTACCTTATATGGATTCCAAGGATTGAACTCAGGTCGTCAGGCGTGCATACCAGGAAGTGCCTGTAGACTACTGGACCACCTCACTGACCCACAAAAAATTTATTAATGAGTTTAAAATTTTAAAAGTAATCTAGCTATCAGAGAAATTTCTAGAAATTTACTGTATCTTAATTGGTTGGGAGCCAATGTTTTCTCTTCTTTGTGCTGATTTGTTTCTTTGCTCCAGTTTGACAATTGCTGAGATCTTGAATGTTCAGTGCAGATGCACCAACAGCCTTTCTCCTCATGCCTTCTGTAACATACTCTCTTTTCATACATCTCTTTTCATACGGGTGTTTCAGAGTGTTATGAGAGACCAGAAAAACTCAACTGAATGGTTGAACTGAACTCACACCCTTTAACAAATGAAATGTCCTTTGTGGTTCATCACCAGGTCAGTAATGTAACAAATAAATAAGTAAATAAATAAATAAATAAATAAATAAATAACTGACCAGGCCCTCAAAAGGCACAAAACCAACTTTTATTGAAATGTTATTTTGTTATCTGGGTCAGAAGACATCAGGTACTATTACAGTGCTGGAGCAAAGGATGAAACATCTCTTTTCTCTTGAATGCAAAAAATACAAAACATCCTAAAGACTTCTTTCCTAGGTAGAGAATCCATTTATAAATAAGTCTGTTGTCTGTGAAGATGATCAAAACAAACACTTCCCTTTCCATTTACAGACTGAAGCACTTTCCTGGTTATTTTATTACAACAATGTCTTAGGAGTTCAGATCTGAACTAAATTTAACGTGTTTCTTGTCTAGCCACTTTATTTTTTATAGAGAAGGAATTTGGAGACAAGCCAACAACCTCACTCTGAACCCATGTAATGAATTCTGAAAATCTACTTATGTAAAAGGGCAAGTTCCTTCACCCCCCTTATACCTTTAATAAAAATTATTTTCAGGAATTAAGTGATGAATGCAAATGCTAGGCATAAATCTGCAACCTTCTAGTGGCACACAGGGTCACATATGCATGCATTCATGCACGCACGCACACACACACACACACAGAAATATAACTAAGCTCCATGTCCAACCTACTTAGTGCAATGCTACTAGGAGCGAAGTTGTGTCCCCTACCCCCAACTGATACACACAGCCATCCCTATTATCTCAGAATAGAACTTGGAATATGCAAAGAATTGGTATTTTGTGAGGGAATAAGTAAAAATAAGATCATTTTGAAGAAGCAAACACATCAGACCCTTTTCTTTATAGAAAAAGGGAATCTGGTAGACTTGTGTGTTAGACTCTATGAGAGCAACTAGAGAAGATGCCATTCCTAAGTACAGGATACAGGGTTCAGAGCCAACTCTGGCCTCACCTTTGTCTAGCCTGCCAAACTATTGCTCAGTCTGTTAAAGAAGCCCAAGCAAATTTATATGAGTGCCAATTCAAATGCAATGAGGGACAACTTGTTTGGTTTAAACTCACAGTTGGAATTAGTGTGCGTGTGTGTGTGTGTGCGTGTGTGTGTGTGTGTGTGTGTGTGTGTTTGTGTTGACAAAATAAAAAAATGTTCACTTTCCCAAATTTCAAGATGTTCCCCAAATCCCTGTCAACCTGACACATCCCGGCTATGGCCAATCAGGCCCCGATTTCAACCTCTCCTGACAGAAGACATGCTATACAGAAAAACTGAAACCATGACTTTGTGTTTACTGAAGTTTTTTTAAGATCGGTTCTTATATGTTTGTTTTTCCCTTTTACAATACAGGACAATCAAATCCAGCCTCCTGTAAATGCTAGGTCTATGCTCTCTCACTGAGCTACATCTCCCAGACCTAAGTTATTTTTATAGTTGAAGAATGATATTTGCTAGGGCCAGCAACATGGCTCAGTGATGGGTAAAGGCACTTCCTGTGAAGCCTGACCACCTGGCTCTGTTCCTGGAACCCATGTTGTGGAAGGAAAAAAAAATCAATTCCCACAATGCTCTCTGACTTGTGTGATTGCACATATGCACAATGACCCTCGAAATTATTAGGTAATGCAAAAAAAATTACCAACTAATTTCACTAACAAATACACATAAAGTTTTCTCACTCTTTTCCTCCTACCCAATAATTACATTTAGAACATGATTCAGAAACCTTTCCGAGGACTCTCTCTCCTATCCCAAAGATGACTTTGACAATGGCCCCATATGCCCCATATACCCAAGACAGCAAAGAAGCCCCAAATAGTCGCCTTACTCTTGAAGTGAACTCTTACTATACAAAAAGTGCTGAGCCCTAACATTGCTCACTCACCTACATAGATATGAATAATTCATCTGTAAATATAAATGCTAAAAGCAATGTGATAATTTTTAAAATCGGGGGAATCCTTAATGCATTGGGCCTTTACATAAGTGTACTGGATCCTGAACTCTGCACTGGCCTCTGCAACAGGAGACCATAGAAGCCATCCCTCAGTGGAGACAAAAGCATGACCCTTACTGCTAAGCCTGATGATGACTCTCACTACAGGCAGAAGCATGCGTGTCTTGGTAAACTTTTACTTATAGCAATACTTAAAATCTGCAGCTTCAAAGAATCAAAACATCTAAAATGTGTAGAACTGAATTCTTAGTTAACTCACATCTGCTTTTTGCTTTAAAAGCATATCTGGTACAATCTGATTAAAACGCATAACTCATACACATTCACACAATGCAAATGACTAGAGTTCATCTTAAGGTAGATATGGTTCATCTTAAGAAGATAATCTTAAGAACTGTCCTCAAAGTGGATAGGCCAGTGTGTTAATCCTCACTTTACTGAATTACAGTATGTTAGAAAGCAAGCTTCCGACCGTTCTCCTCAGTCTTCCCATCTATGGAAGCATAACAGTATTACCCAATGCAGTTATTAAAGTGCCTAAGTTGCTCAGAGTAGAAGATGCTTGCCACAGTCTAAGCACATATCACCTCTCTGACCGAGTGTAAGCATCCACGTGCATTCTGGCGGGCAGCACGATAAGGCCTTCATGAAGTGTTTCAAGGCAGTACAATGCCTGGCCTGCTCAGTACCCAGAACCAAAAGTGACCTGCAATTCCATGACCAATCTTGTGTATGTTTCCTCTTGAGGCAAACTTTAATGAGATTTAGAGTCACGCCTTGGATTTACCAGAACAGAACTTCAAGGCTGATGAGAATCCCAAGAATTGACTACATTTTAAAAATTGTCTTAAAAACAAAATGCAGGAGGATAATGAATCCATGGCCCGTGATGTACAGACAAAGGCAGTGTTGTGAAAATACTTACATCAGAAGCATGGAGTGTTAGCAGGGAGGCCTGTGCTCTATTTACCTATGCTGTCATGATACCTCCTTGAGAGGAATGAAGTTGAGACAGGGAAGGAGCTCAAGAGGAAACCTGCATTACATAAAGACCAAAGAAGCCTATTATCTGGGTTGCGGCCTGGGCATTGTTTTGGAAGCAGCCTGGGACAGAGCCACAGGAATTCTTATGTGCTTTGCCCTCGTGATTTTCCATTTAGCACATCTGCCATATGAACAAGCAGGGAAGAGTGGTGGAGGAAGAGAAAAGGAAAGGGTGGCTGTGGGCCTCCTAGGATGAACAACGAGAAACAGTGGGCAGCATAATGAGAGGACCAGTCAGATAACACACAAAAGTGTCAGAGTATCGGGAGAGATGGGCAAGTAAAGTCAGAAATGGGCAAAGCCTGGCAGATTCTTAGAAAACACATAGCTTTGCTCTCAAGAGGATGTAAAACTAATCCTGCGTCACTGCCTGACCCTGGGATCTAGTTTCTTTCAGTTCTATAAACAGAGCAGTTCTCACCTGATTTTTTAAAATAGAAACCTCTAGGCTCCTTTTCGACTTCTGTAGAAGTGACGTAGGCTCACTAAAATTATAAGAAAAGCATCTACAATCCTACTGTTCAGAGGTAATTGTACAAGGATAACAGGAATAGTTAGTTGTGAATGAGCAACCCAAACACGTTTGGGGTGTGTAGACCTTTTAATGTCCTCAATACATTTTTTTAAGCCAGAAAGTATGATGTAAAATTTTAAATCCATGAATCTGAATCTGGACATTGTCCAGATGCTAGAAGCTCAGTTGGCCTGTGAGTGCATTTCCATCAAGGTCTTGGTATGTGGAATCAAACCACAAATGAGGGAGCATCCTTTGCATTAGAGGCACACCTCGCAGACCACAGAGACAGGCATACAGATGCTTCCAACAGCGTTTGCATTGCTTCCCGATACCGTTCTTGACGAAGTAGAAGAGTTTATGGAAAGACAGAAAAAGAAAAGGTGTTGTGCAGCAAGCATAGCTTCCAATTATAAGTTATTTTTCTAATTACAGGGTCAGGGTCACATTAGCAAGAGAGGCAGATGCTGTCCAATGCACAGCACAAGGTTAAGGAAATGTCAGGGAAGTTTTGATGTGGGCAGCTAGAGAAGACAATTGCAATATTTTCTAATGAGCTGCAGAGACTAGCTTCCTTCTTCCCTCAGAGGCATGCAGACACTAAACCACAGACTTCAGTCAGGAAGGCTGAAGGTTCTTGGTTCTGCATCTGTATTTTTTTTCAGCCATGGAACTCTTAAATCCGGCCCCAAATAAAAATCTCAAAAATGGCACAGTGACACTATTTCCCCATCTTGCCTTCAAACTCTTTAACTTTTTGCAAAGGAAATCAATTTACTTTTATCCTTTACCAAGAAGCCTTCATTTATCAAAATCAGTTGTGCAGAGCTGAATCACATTCAGACTGTGGTCAAATATGACAAGTTACACTGTCCTTCCAATATGTATCCTTTCCCTCAGGCAGCGAACAAACCCACACAAGTTAGCCGCAGGCAGATCCTGTTTGTGTCTAAATTATAACTTTGGATGGTGTGTTATACTTAACATATGTCAGTGGCAGGTAGGATGCCCTGGTGTCTACAGAGATGCTCAGCTGCGTGAGCTGGGGCATGTGCTGAGTGGCGAAGCAAGGGAAGCCAAGGAATGAGGGACCTGTGAGGAGCTCCAGGCCTGGTATGGCGGCCCACTTATCTTACAAAAGCAAGCTTCTCCAAGCTTTTTTTCTCCCTAACTAAATAAAGCAATAAAGCACCCACAAAGGAACTTTCAAAGGCGAAAACTAGCAACAGATTGGTGAAGAAGGCCAGAATGCAGGACATCGTCTTCTTGCTGATGTGCTCCCTCACTGTCCCTTCCCGCAGACCATAGTTGGACTCCAGCAGCATCCATTCTGAAGGCAGACCCAGGTGCAGGCAGGGAGAGAACTGGGAGAAAGCCTGGGCTCTGGCTGAGTTCAAGAAAGTGACACCTAAGAATGACGACTCACTGAGAAAAAAAAAAACTTCATCCACTCACACTGTAGATTTGGGCCATTTAGCTGCACTGGTAGCCACCACGGCAAAGGTCCTGTGACAGCTAAGATTACTAACATCAAGAACACGATCTCCTTTCTATTCTCAGGAACTTCGATGCCCAGGGGAGGGAAAGCTGAATTCTTTAAGGAACCAGGACGAGAATAAGCAAAATGAGTGCAATATGAGCAGAAGGGGGGAGTAGTAAGGGCAAAGTTCAACTATATTTCAAACAGAAAAATAATCAGGAAAGCCAATGTATCCAACAGACAATTTGGGGGATTGGGAATAAAATAACTCTGCCAAGACTGATGAAAACTTCAAAAGATGCATTGAATTACAAATATCAGGAATAAAAGAGAACTATGCCTACAGACGCCACAGAAATGAAAGAGATAAGGAAATTCTTTTCACAATTCCATACATATTAATTGCCAACACAGAAGAAATGGACAGATTCTTTGGAAATATCAAACAACTATAAAAAAAATTTACCAAGGTAAAGATAAATAAGCTGAATAGTCCCAGGGCTTCTAGAATCATTTTTTTTACCACTCAAGGGGTTATTTATCATTTCTATTTTCTGGGTATAACTATTTGGCTGCATGCATGTATGCATACCATGTACTCGCCTTATGCCCAGGGAGGTCAGAGGAGACTGTGGGATCCTCTGGAATTAGAGTCACAGGCAGTTGTGAACCCAGGCCATCTGGAAGAGGATCGTGTGCTACCAACTGTTGACTCTCTCCCTCCAGCTCCTTTGACCTACATGCAAAGGTTGAAAGAAGAAAAATCCTAATGCCCAAATGGTTTCACTCACTGGCAAATTCTACCATGCAAATGTCAGAGGCTTTTGTGGGGGGTGGAGGAGGGAGAGAGCCTTGATAGATAACACTTCGACAGAAGAATGAAGAAATGCACAACTGGGCTTGGAGAGACGCCTCAGTAGTTCAGAAGATTGGCTGCTTTCCAAAGAACCTGGGTTAGAGTCCTAGTATCCACATGGCTGCCCACAACCACCTGCAATTCCAATTCCAGGGCATAGGGCACCCCCTCTGGCCTCAGTGGTCAACAGGAATACATGTAGTACACAGACATGCATGCAAACAAACACACATAAATTAAACAAATAAAGGATCTCAAACCAGTGGAAGCAGCAAGCTTTCCTAAAACCAACAGCAAAGCGAGGGACCACTCTAATTCAGTATCACACTAGAAACCCTGGCTGATACACAAGGCAAAACCACTCTGAAAATAGTTTTCCATTTGCTCTCCTACTAAGAAAACCAAACTTGCCATGTGGCTCCAACCACCTCATTTCTAGACGTTTAACCTAAGGTAGTGGGAACTTTTGTTTATACGAAATCTACTTCTTAATGGTTTGAGCCATGTCAGCAATCACTTTCAACCAGCAACAATCCAGGTACCTTTCACTGTGTGAATGGAAACAGCCACAGGGTGGAAGGCTGCTCAAAAACAAAAACCAACAAATGCCTGCTCCGTATGACAAGTCAGATAAATGTGGAAGGTGTTAGGCTCAGTCAAAAATACCAGCTGAGGTGGATTACATTTTGTTTTATTCCATCTTTGTGGAATTCTCAAAGGCACAAATCTATGGTGATCCGTGGCTGTTACATGTTGGGGGGTGAGAGTAACTAATGACACCTGGATGGATTACAGGGTAGTATTGGAGAGGAAAATTAGTGACATTAGTGACGTAATCTGTGTTCCAGTGACGGTGATGGTTATATGAATGTACACTTGTTTTAAAACTCATGGAACTGTACCAGAAGTAGCAATGCTGCTGCATATTAATTTCAGAGATTAGTAAAAACACAACCAACGGTGACAAATGAGTTGCTAAAAGTTGCTAACACAGGAGTACAACTCAAATCCCTCTACTTTGAGCCTTGTCATGCTGGACTGTAATTACACTGTAGTCAACTCAATTAGGTCTGAGGCTGGTGTGTTCATTCCTCAGGGGCAGAAACGAAGCTTTCTGATCTCAAGGCCTTTAATATCTCAGAGTATCTGATGTCTGAAGTAAGCAGTACAGAAAGTTGAAAATGACGAGTCAAATGTAAATGGATCACATTATTTCATTTCTCTGCCAGAAAAGCAAGAAGGAAATGTTACCCAACGAAAAGTGTCTACTAGCTGGTAAAAGAATTCCAGAAAGCTTATTCTGAGGTTCCATATGCTTTTTAGCAGATGCTCAATGGGAGCAACTGGATAAAGGATTCAACACCATTATCCACAATTTAAGAAAGGCAGCATGTGTGTGCCCTTCAATGACTACTTCCCTATGAAGAAACTTAATCACATAGAGGTTATTAGTTTTAAGCTACATTGTAGAGAATGTACATGTGGAGATTCTTGGCTTAGTGTTGTCTTATTTAGTGAATGGGGAATTAAACAGTTTTGTTTAAAAATATCCACAAATTCATATGCAGCGATAAAGAACCAAAATATTATATAATGCTAGTGGCTAGAGAGATGGCTGGGTGGCTAAGAACACATACTGCTTTTGTAGAGGACAGGAGTTTACTCCTAGGACCCAGCCTAGGATGGCATAAAACCACCCATAAATCCAGCCTCAGGAGATCCACTCATCCTCTTCTGGCCTCCACGGGCACCTGCACTCAGGTGCACAACCCACCACTCAACACACAATTTAAAAATAGTAAAAATAAAGCTTAAAAGTATTGCACAGGGCTGACATTTTGCGTGTGGTTGGATTTTAGTATTACGTCACAACTCGTAACAATCTATGCCTCGCCTTCTCATCACCTGTTAACTAGGGAAAGGGATGCTTTCCAGGACAGGGTACTTCAGACCATTTCAAGGAGGCTGCGCTGCTTTAGGAGCAGCAGAGAGCCCTCTCCAAAGATCCAAAGAGCATCTTCTTAAAACAGGTTCTGAGAGAAGAGAAAACCAAAGATCTCAGTTCAGGGTGTCAGGTCTGGATGGTTGGTGGAGAGGGAACAGAGCAAAGTTAACAAGCTAAGCATGTCTGGGTCTTCCAAGCAGTGTAGGTAGAAAAGGCCCGGATGCAAAGGCACCGCTGTGCATGGACATGGACTCTTCTCCATCTTCCTGCTCTCCTTAAGATGGGACTCCGCCCAGCTTTACTTTTATTATACAGATGCTTTAGAGGTATAACACCTATGTGCTGTAATAGCGTGTCACAGACCTGAAATATTTTCATATTAATGCTACAGTGTTAAAGTAGCCACACCTACCGCCTGCTATAGTCTGTGGAAACGAAGACCTTGCTGTAGCACACCCTCTCCTGGAATACCAAATCAACAGCCCCACGGCTACACTGTCAACACAACCCTGCCGGGGAATGGAACTCAACCGCTCTCTCACCCACTTCAGTTGCCGACCCACTCATTCCTTTGACCTCAGTCCGTGGAGCCTCTAAAAGCCTGATCAGATGACTGCCAGCCAGTCTCTGAAGACATGTTTACTGAGGAGCCTACAGAGCAGAGACTTTTACCCTTAAGCATCAGTGGATTGGAAATGAAAGCCATTACCTTGTTGGGTTTTGATTGTTCAATTATAAGGCCTGTGCTCCCCACAGGCACTAAGGGGTGGTGCTGATCACTAGATCTGCAGCATAAAATAGTGCCTGCTGCTCAGCCAGGGAGAAAAAAAAACCACTCATCAGCTATATTTCTAGTAAATGTGATCTGTAAGCTGAAAATAAGACTGAGCAACTAAACTTCAGGAAGTACTTCATAACATCACTAGATTTCAGATTTACAGTTCCTCGCAGTTCCTCGCAGACACATAAGTTTCCCACTCATTAGGCCCATCAACTAACTATGACTTAGTTTCCCAATGCTCTGTCAAGGTCTGTGAATAGGTCTAGAACACAGATATTCATAGGGATATATTGCTAATCACCTCAAGCGGGCCAAGTTTAGAGTGGGGTATGCACACATCTCAAGTTCAGACAATGAAAACCAAATCAAACTTTAAAAACTATAACAGGCTCATAAACAGTAAACTTCAGTGAGGTGTGACTGATTCTGAAAGCATGAATTAGAGAAGAATTGTTTGAAAATGTGATCACGCTGCTGGGTCTGGACAAACACTCACGAATCCAGACAGATGGAAGGCCACATGAGTTCAGAAGCCTGGCTGCCTGAATTTGAATCTCATTCTATGACCTGTTAGTCTGTGACCTTGAACATGCATCCAGGAGAGAGAACGATATTCCATATGCACGGTATCATCTTGAGAATTACATAGTAGATGCAAGGCACCTAGCATAGTACTTAAAGCATAATAAATATTAAGTAATATAAGATGGAGCAAGGAAAGAAATGAATCAGTGTTTGGCGCCAAAAATGCTAAAGAAAAATCCTAAAAATCCTATTTCCATTTTGTTTATTTCATTTCACCAGAAAATTAAAACACCCTGGAGTGCATTGAGCATAAACCACTAACCATGCATAATAATAAATTTCTGCTAACTCAGTGAGAGCTCATGGTCATTGATCATTGTATAACAGCTGTGACTCTTTGGCACAAAAAATGAGCTCTGCACATGTTGGGGCCATAAGTACTTCCTCAAATATATCTGTAATGGTATTGGTCTAACTGTCCTATCAGACTCCGAAACACCACGATGCTTAGCATAGACTGTTACACCAACCCACACAACCACGGGCCCTAAAGTATCTCATAAAAAGATGAAAGTGCAAACGTATAGTGGGTGGGGACATACAAAGCACAAAGAACTCCTCTATTGCTCTCCATTTCACATTAAAAAAAAAAAAAAAAAAAAGATAGAGGTGTAAGAGCATCTATGATTAGGTGGCTCCCTCGTCTGAACAGCAAACCTGTGGAGGAAAAGGGTGCCACGGGCAATTTACCCCTGAGGAGAAGTTGGGGAATGAGGGTCAAAACAGAACGGCACTGTACTCACATGGTGAAGGAGCCGGGGGGAGCAGACACTCGCCGTAGGTCCGCAGCTTGCACCTGATGGATGCTAGAGGCGGCAGGGAATGAGCAGCGAAGACAGAGTCAGCGGGACAGCGTGGACAAACAAGGAACAAGCCAGGGAGAAAAAGAGAGACACACAAAGTTTAAACAGAAATTGAATGAGCGCATCAGCAACAGCGATGAAAGAAAAAATAAAAAGGAAATCAAGCCAGCCATGGAAATAATCCAGAGAAGCCGGTGATAGCAATGAAGCCAACGGGACACATGGAAGCGGCTAGTTCCAGGCAAGCCACATACCGGAGCGCAGGGCCAAAGCAGGAGGGTGGGCTGAGGGCACAGGACGAGTTGTCAATGGCACCTTTGCTCCAGGACATTGAGGACGACTCAAGGGCGGAGGCACAGGCTTCCACATCAGAGTGGGAAAGCAGCACACGGACCTCTCCCTGAGGAGGGGTGCCCATGTCATCCTTGACTCAGCAACCTTAAGCTTCCTTCAGCTGAACACCAAAGGTTTTCTGAGAAGCCCAGCAGTAGTTTTACAAAATTCCCTTTCATCCCTCAGGTGACTTAATGTCACTCATACTCAAGGTACAAACGCGAGACCCAAACATCCCCCCTTCATCCTTTTGTGATGAGAACGGTCCGTAAATGCTATTAGAAAGTAGGCACTGCATGACTTAACAAGCTAACCCCCAAACTCACTCTTACCCTGTACCATCCCTTTCTTTTCTTCTCTCATTTAAACTTCTCTAAGTGCAGAGCAGGAGTCCCCAGATTCTCTGCCTTCTGGGTACATACATTCCCACAGAAGATCACCCATGAGTTGACACCAGTGTTCTGTCCATGTTACTTTTCAAAGACTCTCTGCTAAAACCAATAGTACCCATCCGTTGCCCAGGATGATGGAAGCCAGTTGCCCAATTCAAAGTTAGCTAACTAGCACTCTTGCCTTTATACAAAATGACTATCCTTCATAATTGCTAAGGAAGTCAAGGATACTAGCCAAAGACTTCCCTTTATTTCAAGCTTCTGACCACCTTCAGTCGTGCTTCACAATACAGAACATAATGAAATACATCTGATTTTTTTTTTTTTTTTGGCTAGGATATTAGTAAAAAACCTAGACAAAAATCTCTATGACATTTTGTGTGGAAAATATTTATTGGACTCCATAGTCTGTGTAGACTCATATGATCTAATAAAATAAAGTATGCTCCCTTGCAAATATCAGTTAATGAACACATTTTATTTTGTATATACTAATAAAATTGATAAATGTTTCCTTTCATAATAAATGTGGACAGAGTGGCATCATGAGGCCTACTGCTTGGTACTCGCTCATAGAGACTCCTTCTAATTATTCATTTAATCGTATCTACTTGGTTCAATATTTGTCCTGCACTTGTAGTAAAACATCTTCCAAACATATTTTATATGGCCTCTATATTCATGAGGTTTTACATAGCTGCTATTCTGTTAATAGTTTCCAAGAAACGCAGCAGAAATAGAAGCATAATGAAGTGCATTTGTGAGTCACCAAATCAATGTGTAATCACATCTCAGGGATGATGCCAGGTACTGGGCATCCTGAGTGGAAAAACCCAGGGCCTCTGCACAGAGCAGAGCAGAGAGACAAGCAAACAGAGGAGGGATGCTCTAGGTAGACAGATGATGTGGTGGAAATGGCACCAAGGGGTACAATAACTGCTAGGATCAGCTAGAGAATGGTACTTGGTGGAAGTGATACATGGCTTGGGTTCTGCACTGTGAGCAAGGCTGTCGGATGAAAGAAGAAAGGGAGACCACTGTGAGAAGAAAATCCAAGAGGAAAAGAAGAGTGGTGATGGAGAAAGGCTGTAGCTCCCCTGGGACAAGGGAGATCAGGATGAAGATGGAAAATAACAAAACCATCTGTGAAGATAAGGAACACAGGCTTTCCATTTGGGAAATTCTAGTTGGCACAGTAAAAAAAAAAAAGAGTCATCTTTCTAAAGAGGGGCAGCTGGGTAAACTGGGAAAAGAATCAACTGTGAGCACACATTAGCAGATTCTTAATGAACAGGAGAGTTGGTGAGCAGAAAGATCTGAGTGATGAACTGAAGCTGGTCTCAGGGAAAGTGCCAGCCAGGGAGGTGTGGAAAAGTGGAGGTGAGTGAGGGGGCTTCAGGGACAAAGGTGTGATGAATGTGCACATGAGTGAGGAATAGACTCGATGGATGAGAAAGAAAGACAAAGGCAGTAGAGTTAAGGATCTGCTTATTAGTATGTAATCTGAGCTTGCCCCAAAACCCCATTAAGGAAAAACTGTCAATTACAGTGTTTGAGGAATAGCCTTTAGTTTTGGAAAAGAGCCAAGTCACAGACCTGAGAGTCAAAGATGTGTGAGATACACCAACACTCAAGGGAAGAAAAGGCAGTCATTCAAGGAACCACAGGGTTAAAATAGCAAGTCCTCCCAGATAACATGGACGAAAGAAGCCCAGTTCCTTAAATGAACCAAGCAGCTACCATTCCTATATCGAGATCACATATGCACACATGCACACATAAACACACATAGTTGCACATGCATACACATGTATATACATGCGCACACACAAAGGCCTGTGCCTTTGATAAAAACAAAAAACAAAAAAACATTATGACACAGGAAAGTAGTTGTCTTCCCCTTCTAGCAAGAAAAAAAAAAATACAGGCAAATTAAGCAAAACAAAACAAAACAAAAAAAAACAGTTTTTGTTTATTAAATAAATAAATGGAGAAAGGAAGGAAGAAGAGGCGAGAAGAAAGGGAGGCAGAGACATACAGGAGCAGCTTGACCTCTCAGTATCTCTTCCATCACTCAGACGCGATGGAAGACGTCTGACATGGTGGACATGTGTGAGAGAACCTCAAAGGAACAGAAGGTTAAAGAAAAATTCTTAAAATCAAGGTTAACTTGAAACTTGAAAATTTACTTGGAAATACAGAGGAAGAAGTTAGATCTGAGAGAAAGGGGGGGAATGTTTTATGATGATGTAGACATAATCTAACTATAGACATGAAAAAAAGATTAAGGAGAGAGAAAGCCAGGCTTAGTGAACAACTGTGACGTGGAAACCAGGTTTAATTCCTTTTTCTTCAAAAATGCAGTGTCAGTACCGATTTCTCTTAAATATAGTGCTGAATAAAAATTTTATATTACGTTTTCAATTTTTAAAAAGGATAGTGTGCTCTGACTCCCTTTGGACAGGTCTTCCGTGTCACAGAGGCTGAGATGTTGGGAACACTTCCCCAGGTGGGAAGAGTCAGAATTTTATTAGATGAAGCTGCACTTGGACATCCATACAAGTGAATGCAAGAGAAGCGTCACATGCCACACATGTGATAAGGACAAAACAAAATACTAAGTGCACCTATTTTGCACATAAAAGAAGCCAAATGACTCCTAATCATCAGGATTACATGAAGAAGACACATTCTTTCTTGACAGAGCATGAATGTTGCTTGAAACTGAACACCTGAAGAGGTCTGCTTCTAGGTCACGAGAGCACAGTCTTCACTTGAGCAATAGTAAACTCATAGAGCTTTACTCTGTCTTTCCCACCAATGATCTGCAAGTGACGTAGTCACATGGGCCACTGTACAAATTCACAGGTAGCTTTCTATTCATTGGTTCTGAGGTTTCTGCCAAACCAGTGTGTCATGATTTCACTAACATATCTAGAAGAAATGTGAGGAACCATGTACAACTGTCGACATCTCATCTTTTTTAACATAGAAACTCAACAACCATGTCTTCAACCTAGGAGGAAAAAGGCAGCGAGGACAGAAAGCATCAGCAAATGCGCCAAGAGTCTTGCCAGCTGCCAAAGGTAAATCAAGCAAGAACTGTCACTTCAGAGTGAATGGAGTAAACGGAAGCTTGGGGAAACAACCGGGCCAATGTTCCAGGAAGTCCAGACTCCAAGAACAGAGGAAGCGGACTTCTCACGCCAGCCTCAAACTTAGAAGCGGATGGCAAAAGCTGAAGTGCCTGGGGAGTGCTGTCTGGGGCTCTTCCTGCGCATATGCTGGCGCCGAGGGAGGTGACAGGAGCTGTGGCACCTGCGTCATCAGTTATTCTGGGAATTTGTGCAGATTCTCACCTTGACTTCATGAACACATGGCAAAGCATGCCCCTTCTTTGCAGGCACCGCCGGGAAGCCAGCCATTCAGTACAATTGGTAACCATGCATCACAGAAAGCAAACAGGAGGTGCACCTTTGAGGCCCTTCACTGGGACAGAGAATGACCTGAAACCCTGAAGTGACCTTAGGCATAGAGGCATGATATCTAGAAGTTACTCAAAAAAATGACTCAAATCCTCTTCTCTCTCTAGCTACTTCTTCAAACCTGAGCAGACAAATTAAGTCACCAATTTGAGTAAAGTGCACTAGAAAATGAACATCTATCCTATATTATCTAATCTTTATTGGCTTACCTTGAATCGGTTTATTAGAACACCTAAATAAAAAAGAAAGAGTGTAGAAAGGAAGGGATACGGGGTGTTTAAATGTAGACACAGTGAGTTAAATTCAGTATGGCCTGTAGATGCTGCCTTAGAAAGCAAAGCTAAGTTGACCCATCAGAGGACAAGGGACTCCAAATTGGAAAGATGGGGAGAGAGACCACTAGCTGACAGGCAGGGGAAAAATGCCTCTATAAACCAAACTAAATATTAAAACTAGTTAATCTAAAACAAAATATACCCCCAAATGATTAGCAAAGTAGAATCATCTATTCTACATATAGCAAAATTTACCAAAAAGCAGGTCAAATAACTGTAAGATAAACAAAGTGAGATTGCGTATGTTCCCATGAGAGTGATGAAGGGCCTATGGTTCCTTCTTGATTTTTCCTCTCCTTCCTAACACAGTGAGGTCCCCAGAGCATGCACATGCTCTGCCATCTGCTTTCCAGTGTCTCCATGTCACCCAGGAAGGCAAGCACAGACTCACTCATTGAGCAAAGGCATTGAGGTTCTCCGCTTGCTCTTCTGTACCATGTTGGCCTGATTCCTCAAGGAGATCCGAATCATAGCAGGTGCCAATCTACATGGCTCCCCATCCACTTGCATGGGAATGGACTTGTAAGTCAGAAGCATCACTTCCCGACACTGGTGCAGCCTTTCTCCATGGCCCCCAACTTGCAAGGCAGCCTGTCCAAGGAAGGGGAAGAGGAACCAAGAGTCAATGACTAATACTTCAGGAAGCCACATCCAGATCTACTGCAGATAACCAACAGCCTTTGGTAACATTGGTAACACTCATTAGCCAACAAGAACTTGAAGACATCATCACTACAAATAAGTTCAATATGCAAAACTGCTGAGGAAGTGAATCATGTATTCCCAGAGATAGCCACTGTCCATTTTACACAGCATGAATGTAAATATAGCTGTGCCAGGAAAAAGATGTTCACGTATCTTTCATGTTGGGCTTGCATGCTATGCAGTGCATGTGGAAGCCAGAGGACAGCTTGAAGGAATGGATTTTCTCCTTCCACCATGTAGGTGTAGAACTGTCAGGCTTGGCAGCATGTGCCTTTATCTGTTGCGTCATCTTGACAGACCTCATGCAAGATTAATTAATACACAAGGTTCTTATGTACATGTGTTATCTATTCTCATCAAGTAATTGATGTCAGCATAATAAAAGTAAACTAAAAAGGCAAAGCACATACTTTACCAATTTCAAAATTGCATTTACTAATGCTTAAGTGTACAGCCTATAGCTTGGACAAATTTTTTCTTTCTACCTAAAACCTCTTCAAACTATTTCAAATTTGTTTCAGTAAATAAAAGTGATAAAAATAAATAAGGAAAAGTAAGTTCTTCAATTAAAGACATTCTGAAACTTAAAAATCTCACATCTAATGCTATTATACTTATGAAATCAATTCTGTAACTAATTTAGAAAAGCAAAGCCCCAAATATAATTAGAATAGTGTGAACAAAGAAAAAAAGAAAAATGGTTATTTTACTATCCTTACTAGACAAAAAAATAAACCAAAATACTTTTAAAAAACATGTCATTAAATTATTGGTGTCTACATACCAATAGCGATGAACAATGGAAATACACAGAGAAAACTACATTCACCTTTCTGGAGACATGACCTTTTGAATTTGACAATATAATTTATTGAGTAAATAATGGATAATTTAGTCAAGGGCATTAGGAATAGTTGTCAGTACATGTAGAAAAATATAATCAATATAATACTCCACATCATACACAAAGAAGAATATACACACACACACACACACATATATATATATATAATTACATATATATTTCTCAAGCTGAAAGAGAAAGCAAAGTAGTTATCACATCTTCTACAGTTTGGAAGATTGGTGGTGGTGAAGATGATGTTTTTACTGTTTCTTTTTATCAAAAGAAGATGTTACTCTGCAACTAATCTGACCTGGAATCCTCCTCAATCCTCCGGCTTCGGCCTCTTTAGTACTGGTTACTTTGTAGTACTCTTTACTACTGATCTGCATTATCACACTGAGCACTACAGTTTGGCTCTTGAATGTCCTCTGAAGGCAGATGTGTTAAATGTTTGGTCTCCAGCCCATGGCTTTACTGGGAGATGGGAGAACCTTTAAGAAGTGGAGCCTTGAGGGAATAAGCTGGCTCACTGGCATCATATCTTTGAGGGGGTATCAAGATCCTAGCTCTCTTCTGTTATTATTGTTTTTTCTATGAAGTGGCCCTACAACAACGTGCTGCCTTGGTAGAGGCCCAAATACAACACCCAAGTGACCATAGATTCAAATTGTGAGCAAAAATAATCCTTTGATTAAAAACCAATTATCCCAGATATTTTGCCACAGGAATGACTAACTAACTTAGCATCTCTCACTATTCAAGTAGTCTCCCCATCTGTGGCTAAACCTCCCCTAGAAGCCATCTCTATCTCTTTGACTCAATGGAACAGCCTCAGCATCAGGATCACTTCTCATGGAGTAAGTAATTCCCTGTGTAGCAATGGGGGATGGGAAGCTGGGGGTAGCCACCAGAAAGACCCCAGATGCCAGGAAAGCAAGAAGCTCCCAATGGGGATGACATTTGCTGAAATACTCTACAAAAGGGAGGAAGAACCTATAGAGACCATATCCAGAGGTTAGGCAAGGCCTGCGGTTGAAGGATGGGGCCACCCACTCATCTCCAAAATTTTAACCCAGAATTGCTCCTGTCTAAAGGAAATACAAAGACAAAGTGTGGGGCAGAGACTTAAGGAAAGGCCATCCAGAGACTGCCCTACCTGGAGATTCATCCCATATACAGACACCAAATCCCGACACTATTGCTGATGCCAAAAAGTGATTGCTGACAGGAGCCTGATACAGTTGTCTCCTTTGTGGCTCTGCCAGTGCCTGATGAATACAGAGGTGGATGCTCCCAGTCAACCATTGGACTGAGCACGGGGACCCCAATGGAGGAGCTGGGGAAAAGACTGAAGAAACTGAAGGGGTTTGCAACCCTATAGGAAGAACAACAAGATCAACCAACCAGAACTCCCAGAGTTCCCAGACACTAAACCACAAACCAAAGAGTACATATGGAGGGACCCATGGCTCCAGCTGCATATGTAGCAGAGGATGGTTTTATCTGGCATCAATGGAAGGAGAGGCCCTTAGTCCTGTGAAGGCTCATTGCCCCAGTATAGGGGAATGCCAGGGCAGTGAGGTGGTGAGTGGGTGGGTGGGTAGGGGAGCACCCTCATAGAAGCAGGGGGAAAAAAGGGTGGAACAAGGGATTTTCAGAGGGGAAACTGGGAAAGGTGATAACATTTGAAAGTAAGTAAATAAAATATCTTCCCCCAAAAGAATACTAACTCCTGCTTTACAACCCTCATGACAAAGGCAATCAAAAGCCCTCTCAGACTGCCATGTCTCTCCAAAGTTCTATCACTTATCTCATGACCTGGGTCCCTTAGGACTATATCACCATCTAATGCCACTCCACTCTCATTCTAGCACCAAAACTGACAGGGACTTTGTTTACTTGATGACTGATGAATCTACAGGCTGTCTGCTTTTCAGTTCCTCTGACACCCTCTCATGAACCTTCTGTCCTTCAGCACCCTCAGTGAAACCAGACCATATGGGCTCCTCCCTCTCTGATGCTCCATGCTAGTCAGAAAGGAAGAAATTCTACCTAGAAAGATTGTGGCACCATGACTGGTTAGTTCACAATGTCCCACATGAGCTTTTGCAATCATTCTCTTTCCACAGAGTAATATCATTAAGTTTTATTGCTTTTCCCCCAGGTCATCAAGAATTAAACTCTGAACGCCAGTGTGCTACAAAGTCTCACTGGCTGCTGTGGGTAAGCCTAAGTAGCAATGGTAGCAGTAATATTTCCCCATTGAGTTGTCCGCATAATTAACTACTGACAGAGAGAAACTAATCCTACTTCCATTTCCTCAAATGTAGCTGATTTGGGTTTACTTCTATGATCTTTTTCTAGACTAGTATTTTACGATTCTAGATTATGCCTAAAATTCAACAATATCATGTTCTTAAATACAACCTCATCCCATCTAGAATCATGACTCTTTACTTCCCTGCATCTGCCATAGAATTAATGTTTAGTCAGTCACTGTCAAAATAAAGTGGGACAGTTTAAGAAAGGAAGGGAGTTTGTCTGAAAACCCTCCTCCTAGTTATTGCATAAGAGATCTAAAATTCACTAAAAATTTTACCTATGGTATGTTTACAAATTCCCTCTTGATGTCAAGATAAAGACTGGAAAATTTAAGTATCCTTTCTCACTGAGAGGACTTGCATGTGTATGCCATTTTCTCTCTGTTCAATGGACACAGATTCTAACCAGTACCAACATAACATCATGACAGGAAAAAAAAAACAACCCAGATGTGCCTCAACAGAGGAGTGGATACAGAAATTGTGGTACATCTACACAATGGAGTACTACTCAGCTATTAAAAACAATAAATTTATGAAATTCTTAGGGAAATGGATGGATCTGGAGAATATCATCCTGAGTGAGGTAACCCAATCACAAAACAACAAACACGGTATGCACTCTCTGATAAGTGGTTACTAGCCCAGAAGTTTGTAATACAGGAAGAACAACCCACAAACCACAAGGAACTCAAGAAGAAGGAATACCAAAAGGTGGACAGTGCATTCCTTCTTAAAAGGGGGAACC
>NW_022196903.1:31947442-31948839 GCF_008632895.1 Mastomys coucha
TAAATAAAGAAAATATCTAATAATAAAGAAAAAAAACTTAAAAAAAAAAAAACAATGCCTCATAGATTTCATAGCCTTTAGAAAGACACTAATCTGCGGTTCTATGGCACAATTCAGGGGAAAATCTCAATGCTTTAAAGCTACTTAAAGAAATAATCATAACTTTGAAATCTGTAATATTCTGAAAGTTAAAATAGTTATAGAATCAACAATATATCCTGAGAAATGGGATAAGACAGATTTGTATAAATCTGAGAAGAAACACACTCCTACTGATATTTTTAACTCTCAACTTGATAGTATACATCATTTATATTAAACACATTTTGTAACTTGTAAAGGAAGAACTGAAAAAGGTAATGTTAAAATAATATGTATTACCTAACAATAAATCAATTTAGATTATAAATCATCCAATGAGTAGATAATCAAGGGATCCTGACATATATAAAGAAGAAACCATGATCCATAAGGAAGAAAAAAATGAAATTATCTCATAGTAAAGCTTAGTAGCAAACTGGATCCTGCAGAAAGAAATAGGTCACTGAAGATGGAAACAGATCAATAGATATTACTGATCTCAGCAACACAGACAGGAACGTTTCATGTTTTTCCACCATCTGTGAGACAGTAATTAACAAACTCTTTTACTGAATGCACGTTGAAAGGATAAGAGAGCAAAGAGCACATGGATAAAAGTCAACTTTCAGACTCATAAAAATCAATGACTAAAATGGACTAAATACAAAAAAATAGCACTGCAGTGTGCAGAGATATGCCTGTGCCACCATCACCAAAGGATGCCTATGTTCTATCTCATCAAAACCATGAAACCCATAGACAGCAGAAGTACATTTTCCAATGTAGGTAAACGAAGGTTGAAAAGGAACAGCAATTGCTCTGGGATCCAGGAGTGGGTACAATATAATCACAAAGTCCCCTGTTGGGGGCGGGGAAGAAGCAAGGTGAGAGGACAGAGGCAGAGAGGCGACATAAGAACACAGAGCCTGATATTGCTGTCTCCCAAGAGGCTCTAAGAGTACCGACTAATACAGAAGTAGAGGCTCACAGCCATTCACTGAATTGAGTACAAGGTCCCCAAATGAAGTAGCTAGGGAAAGACCAAAGGAGCTGAAGGGTTTGCAGCCCCTTAGGACGAACAACAATAAGAACTAACTAGTACTCTCAGAGCTCTCAGGGACTCAACCACCAACCAAGGAGTACACATGGTGGGACTGATTGCTCCAGCAGCATGTGTATAGTAGAGGATGGCCAAGTCGGTCATCAATGAGAGGAGAGGCCCTTGGCCCTGTGAAGGTCTGTGCCCCTGTGTAGGGGAATGCCAGGGCCACTAAGCAGGAGAGTGTGGAATGGCGAGCAGGGGGAGGGGGGAGGGA
>NW_022196903.1:31948849-31990217 GCF_008632895.1 Mastomys coucha
GTTCTTGTTGTTGGGTTCTTTTTTGTTTTTTGGTTTTTTTTTGGAGGGGAAATTGGGAAATATGACATGTAAATAAAGAAAATATCTAATAAAAGGAAAAAATAAAACAAACAAACAAATAAAAAACACAGAGCAAAGAATGCAAAAAGAGCACAATGCCCCCTTTCTTTACAGAATCTTAGACTGTTTTATAAATGCGTACAAGACACCATCATGTTGTCTAAAGCCACTGTTTGTGGGACTGCCTACATGTTTACAGTCATTGAGAGAGGGAGTCCCTACCTTCACACCCACAGGTGAGGACCCCAACAAGCTCCAACAGATTGTTCCAATCAGATAGTCACACACATGGCCTAGCTAAGCTAAATGGCTCACAAAACAAACCAAAGGTCACAGTTATATAAAGGGAACAGGTAGAATTGGTGAGTGGGTTTGACAGAGATAGGGGTGGACGGGAGATAAGGAAGGTGCAGGTATGGAGGAGACTAATCCCAAGAGTAAGTCATCTACATATGTGAAATTGGCTAAGAACAAGATTACTATAAAGGCAGGTTAAACAGGACAATGTGCACTGACATAAAAATAAATGGATGGAAGGAAATGAAATTCAGGAAAAGATCCAGGGCATCCTACAGAAGGGGACAGTTCACTCAGCAATAACACTGGTGGGAACAACAAATGTTTTTAATAAGATCCACCTTGTACAATGCACAAAAGTTTTCTTGAGTTGAGAAACTGACTTAGACACAAAACATTAAACTATAAATCATCAATGAGACAAGAGGATGCCTTCCCAGTCTAACTTGGAGTTGGTTAAGATTTTTAAGGTGTATGTGTGTGTGTGTGTGTGTGTGTGTGTATGTGTGTATCTGTCTGCATACTTGCATGTGTGTAGCCCTAACAGAAATTAAGTCTAGTTCATGAAACAAGAGATCATAAGAGTGTTTAAGATGAATCCTAGAGGAAGTAAAGGATGGAAAAGGTAATGCTGAAAGAGGTACAGAGTAGTAAAAATTATACATTTACAGTGTATTTGTATATAAAATTCTCAAAGATTAAATTATAAATAAATACAATAATGTTGAAAATGCATGTTTGTTAAAAGAGACATGAAGAACATACATACATAAAGCAGACAGGTTGTATCTGCAATAAATGTATGTGTCAAAAGACATGTATTTAGAGTATCTCTCTATTCTTCTCTCAAGTGTTACACCCAACCACAGTTTTCCCTCCCTCCACTCCTCCCTGCCCGTTCTCCCATCTCCCCTCTTCCCTAGATCCACTCCTCCTCCATTTCTCTTAAAACTCAATAATAAAAGACACTCACCAGCATAAGTCCAAAATATGGATTTTTTAGAACACAAAGTATAATACTAACAATATGCATTCTTTCTGTCATTTGTGTTGTTTAGTGAGCTGTTAAGCATCTGTTGCCAAGTTCAACTTCACAAGACACACGGAACTCCTTTATGCATTTATTGTGTTCTCATTACTGCTCCTATTAGCTGTACAGTTTTAAACCTTAATCAGCTCTTACTACTCTGCCTATTACTAGTGTGTCTGTAAATATTAAAGAAAGTAGTTTTGCCATTCTTTTTGTTTATTTGTTTGTTTTTTGTTTTTTGTTTTTTGAGACAGGGTTTCTCTGTGTAGCCCTGGCTGTCCTGGAACTCACTCTGTAGACCAGGCTGGCCTCGAACTCAGAAATCTGCCTGCTTCTGCCTCCCAAGTGCTGAGATTAAAGGAGTGCACCACCACCTTCTTACTAAGAGTTATAAAAACGTTTATGACATCGAGTCAGTACTCTCTTCCCTGGGGATCTGTCAGAACAACTTGAACTCATGGAGTTTACATGCAACATTAATCAAAGTTATTCATGACACCAAACATCAGAAACATGAAAGCTTCATAAAATATTATTTAAATTGTGATGTGCTTATATAATGAAGCATAGGTTGTCATTTGTAGGATGCTTCTGCAATACTGATTGAATGCAGAGAAAGCCATCTTGGTATGGCTAACAATGCCGCTGCCATAGTGATGTAATTGTGTATGAAACTCTGTGAATTTCTTGTTGCTTTGTTGTGACAAGCCCTGGGAAAGAAGGTATAATTCAATGACTTTTAAAAAAATCTTAGTAAATATTATAAAACCATTTTTTAAACTTTGTGTTTTCAAACATAAAAACAAAGTCACTGGAAGGAAAGACGTCAGAAAACAGAATATGAGTAGCTCTCTGTAGGCATTCTGGTCAGATCTGCAACTTTCACTTTAGTTCTTGCATTTACTTGTGTTATAAAATTAGCATTTCATTTTCTAAAAATCAAAAGAGATCACACTCTGCAGAAGTATAAAACCTCAGCCCTGGGAATCTCTCTGTGCTTTATCTTCCCCTCCCCCAAGGCTGACCAGCCTTTCCTGTGCCTCCCTCATCCAGAAATGTAAGAGAACTTACACATTTTAATTTCAATTAACAGAGAGATCAATGTGCTCTCTTCAAAGTTGAGGAGCCTGAATTGCAAATGAGGGTCCCACTTCCTCCATGTGAATCACGCTTTGAGCTGTCTTGGAAAGTTTTAAATTACTTAGAAACAGACTCAACATGAAAGGCCCTTCCCGGCCATAATAACAAAAAAATTGTGGCAGAAACAAATACAAGTTACAATGCCTGATTATGGGCTCTGTGAAACCCAAGAAGGCAATCAGGATACTCAGTACCCAGTGAGCAGGCATCTTAATTAGCAGGAAAGCATCCAACCAAAGGAGTCAATTGAAGACTTCTCTTTGAAGTTTGCAATTATAAGATAAACATTCTAAAAGACATAGGATTCTCCCCCACTATCCCAGTAATTCAATTTAAAAATCTCCTTTCAAGAATCAGACTGAGCTTTTCTTTGGGTGTTCTTAAATTATATGCAATGTACAAAGATATTTATGAGTTTATTGCATAACCTTAAAAATAGGTAGCCTTTAATGATTTCAGACATGTCAATTCCAAAAAAAAAAAAAAAAAAAAAAAAAAAAAAAGATAATTTGTTGCAAAAGCTTGACCTAGTAGTTAAAGTTTTAAATTATATGGAAGCCATTTTAAGTATATATTTAAAAAAGAGTAATTGTAAGTACTTATACCATTCTGTCTAGAATGTCATCTTAAGCACATGCTTATAAGTTCACATAATTTACCTTCTTGGAAATATAATCAATGGAATACCCTCAATGAATTGAAAACTGAAGGACTACACACAAAAATTCTTTCATACCAAATGAAAAAAAGCAATATTTTACTATTGGATAGACTTAGATGAATATGAATATCTAGAAATACTTTGCCAGGGTTATTTAGAGAGCACATAACATTCAAAAGTATACAGCTTTTAATTGTCTACTTAATCAGTGAAGTAGAGTTAACTCTGTTTTTCTAAGGCAGGATTTTCTGCCCTGGGAACAATTGCAGTCACTAGAATTGGAGATTCTATCACACATTTGATACTATCCCATGTGACTTTGTACTGTTCATGTTGTACAAAGAAGGAATTACAGTTGTCAGGATTTTAGGGTTCCATTCCCTCTTCACCAAATCCCATATATTAATTCTCTCCCTCCCTCACCCCAGTTAGCCACAGGATGGCAGAGACGGGGATTTGACAGAACCTCCAATGCCATCTCTCTAACCTACAGAGATTCCCTGACTTCCAATTGTGCATTTTCAGTTGTCCACTTTTAAGTACATGCTGACTTCTTATGCAGATTTCAGAGCTCAGCTCTTGCACAATGCTCTTACATTTTCTACCTTCTTTCATGGATTCATCCTTTGACCAATGGTCTTCAGTAACCTTCTAGGATTATTTCACACTCTTCTAATGTTCACAATGGGTCATGACATCAAAACATGTCTGCAACTCACCAGGCCCTTTCATCATATTTCACCCTCCAGGGTACTCATCCACCTGCATACCGATGCCAATTTGATGATTCGTCTAACAAGCCCCAAGGATAGAGATTCAGGTCACATCAGGTTGGAGTCCAGGCACAAGTCTCATCATGCCCACCCCTCTTACAACATCATCCTCATCGACAGCTTTAATGTTTGCTTCTGCCCTGCCTCTCACCAGGACTGTAGTTTTATTACTTGTGGAGTCACTTAAGCCACCTACTTGTAGCTCTTCAAGGACATGTGCTCTCATGCTGCTCGCTCTGACAGGCCACTACACTCTAAGAGACTCCTGCTCCTCTGGAAATATTTAAGGACAGCACCCTTGGTTTTGGTATTCCTTTATAGCGTCTCCCAGCTCTCTCCTGAAATTTCTTGTTTTATTCTTGATCTTTTCTCCATCGGGGCACTGTGAGGACGTCAAAGACAGGGCTTTTGTTCGCCTCATTCCTTAACCAGTTCTACATAGTAGACTGTCATTTGCAGGCACATCATCGGTGAATTCACTATTTATAACTGACACTGATTGGAAACAGATAGGTCTGAAGTATTGCTTTGAATTTACATAATTGCTACCACTTAAAGGTGACCATTATTGCCCACTTCCTAACTGCTTCATGGTCTTTCATGCTCCAAGCCCAGAAGCTGTAAAGTTATACAATAGCACACCCGTATCTATCTCTGTGTGTGCATGTGCATTTGTGTGTGTGTGTGTGAGAGAGAGAGGGGGGGGAGGGAGAGGAGGAGGGGGGAGAGAGGGAGAGGGAGAGGGAGAGGGAGAGGGAGAGGGAGAGAGAGAGAGAGAGAGAGAGAGAGAGAGAGAGACTGGGGGGAGGGAGAGAAAAAATACACACCTGCGTGAGTGTGTGACTGCACGTGGAGGCCAGATCTAGATACTGGGTGTCTTCCTCTCCCTCTCTCTACCTTGTTTTCTGAAACAGGGGCTTTCATTAAACCTACAGTTCACCCATTTTGACCAAACAGCCAACAATGAGGCTCCTGTATCCGCTTCCTTTGCACCAGAATTACAGGCACATGTTAGCACACCAAGCATTTCATATAGGTACTGGGGATCTGAACTCTGGTCCTCATGCTTATGTGTCGAATCTTATCCCTCCTGAGTCATCTCTACAGGCTCCCACTCTCCTTAATTCATCACAAATTCACAAGTCCAAGCAGACTCAGGGAGAAGACCACAGTCCCAAGTTCGTGTCTGAAAGTTCAAGGCCATTTTAAACGTACTCTCTATCTGAGGTTGCCAGTGAGCCAACTTGTTAACTTGAAAATGAATAATGAAAGTAAGAATCAGCTGTCCTGCAAAAGTGTATGACTACATGATCAAATAGAAGGTGAAAGGGAACCTCTCCTTGAATCATTCCAGTTGACAGACATAGGCCAGAACTAGTGGTGTTGACATGTTACAAGACTCAATTATTGTTGGATCCAGTCAATAAACATCAGCATCCATTAAAGTTACAGAAGACACTGAGCCACATACTATCTAATCCTTTCCCAAAGGAAAATATGGCAGATAAAGTAGATGGGAGGTCCTACTTCCTGTTCCCTCTGTTTCCTGTGTATAGATAAAAAATGTAGTCAACCAGTTTCCTGTTCCCCCTGACACGCTGTGCCTTCTCTGCCATAATCCACTCTATCGCTCAGGAGCCATTAGCCAAAAAACAACCTCTTTCTTCCTTAAGTTGCTTTTGGTCATGGAATTTTAACACAGCAATAGAAAAGCATCAAGAGCTAAGAGTTTAAACCTTGATCTTGAACACAGTGAAGACATACGGAACGTTCCCTTTGGCCACTCAGGCCCACATCACTCAGACAATTCCTGATCCCTTCTACCTCACAGGTAGCATAAGGAAGCTGTGGTATATGGTAACTCACTCAATCGACTCTCACTGGATCAAAGTATAAATAAGTGAGAAGAAACACAGGAGGAGTGTGTGTGTGTGTGTGTGTGTGTGTGTGTGTGTGTTGAGGAATGTCTATTATACACCAATACAGCTTTGTTTCCCTGCACATATATATGCTTTCTGATAAGCCTATTTTTTTCCTTTCTAGTAGTTTAGAAAGACTTGATGATGAAGAATGTTCTAAGAAAGTCAACTCTTAAGAGTAAATCCATGGCATATGTTCTTCCTTTTATCCATCTCCCTCCTCTCAGAAGTTGAATATTCTCCTTCCCTGCCCTGTCATTATCCCTCTCAAATGCTGATGAAAAGATCAGTCTCACCTTTAGAGACACCATCAATTGAAATGACACAAATTCTTGCCATAATTGCAATAGGTTATTGTGTTAAAGCGTTTTAATTTGAGGTTATTGGGGAAGAAACCATTGTCATTCACAAGGTGGGCAAAATGAGATCTACGCTAATTGTCAATTTGACAATCTATAATCACCTGACAGACAGATTTCTGGGAGTTCCTTGTGACAATTATCCTATGATTATATTCATTGAGGTAGGAAGGGCTTTGGAAGAGCAGCGGCACCATTCCTGGGGTGGAATCCTGGACTGTATTAAGTACAGACAAAAGCTGAGAAGCATACATTCACTGCTGCCTGCTTCCTGATTACCTTTCATTCTATGAGCTGAAACACTTTTTCCCTGGAGTTTCTTCTGTCAGGGTATTCTATCACAGCAATGGGAAAAAAACTAATACAGACATGCTTCTGTTTGTTAAAGTAGAAATACACCCTCTGACCTTTGGTGGATAGGGGCTAGCACAGCCCAGTTACAACAGAGGCTTTCGATTTGTACAAACTACGAGTTTATATAATAATTTATATAATACAACATAAAATAAGTAGTTTTTATAATTCCTAATTGGTCAATAAGTTGAAAACTGTTTGAAATGTAGATATACTACAGATTCGGGGGGGCGCGTTATTTTTCTTTTGTTTTGTTTTGTTTATATTTATTATGTATACAGCATTTGCCTGCATGTATGCCTGCATGCCAGAAGAGGGCACCAGATCCCAGTATAGATGGTTGTGAGCCACCATGTGTTTGCTGGCAATTGAACTCAGGACCTCTGGATAACAGACACTGCTCTTAATCTCTGAGCTATCTCTCTAGCTGCCTTAGTTTTTAATATAAACACACAATATTAAAGTATGAACTGATATGTACACTGTAGCAACTGTAGTTCTAAGGTTGTTAATATGGTTTCTTTTCCCATGTATAAGTATTTCATGATAATCCATACACTCATCTCATGCTATGTGAAAAAAATGAAATTGAATAGAAATAACTAGTATTTTAGTTAACTATTCATTTCCTCAGTAAAGCAAGAAAACCATCACTCAGGTGCTGTGGTTTTGTGTTAATGCTGCACTATCTCTGTGTCAGGACGGCTTCACAAGCACAAACTGTTCTACTTCCTAGAAAGTAAAGCAAGCAAATGAAATTGATTTATTTTTGAAGTTCAGATTAATATGAATAGGCTTTCAAAATTAACGACACGTTCAAGTTTATCCTAACCCAATCTGTACTATGTAGAGTTTATAAATTAGTAAACCAAGAGAAAAAAACACTTTTTATTGTAAGCAGTTTTTTTATACAACATATTCTGATCACAGTTTCTCCTACCCCACTCCTCCCAGATCCCCTCACCTCCCCACCCATGCAAATTCATACCCTTTCTTTCTCTGTCTCATTTGAAAACAAACAGATATCTAAAACCCTAAAAATTGTGTGTGTGTGTGTGTGTGTGTGTGTGAAATAGGACAAAATAATCATGAAAACAAGGCCAAAGAAATGCACAAGAAACAAATACAGACACAGAGACACACACATTCACACAGAGAAATCCCACAGACACACGAAATTGGAAATCATAATATTCAAGAAGAAGTCTGTAAGGTAAAAAAAAAAAAAAAGAAGAAAGTGCCCAGACGAAGCATTATGAAACAAAAATCCTGAAAAAGTACAATTGAGTTCATTATATGTTTGCCATCTACTACTGGGCATGGGTCTGTATACCCAGTCAGACTTTGTTGGAGAAAACTAATTTTTCTTTTGTGAACATTTAAAGTCCATTTGTGGCTTATACACAAGGGTTTTCAATGAAACTGAGATATTGCTCACCAAAGAGGCCATAGTGAATCCGATGACTTCAATGTAGCCATCATCATGACGCTGGGGTTCAAAGTCATGATGATCTCCAGGGTTTCCCCAAGGCATTGTGCCAGCACAATATCTGCAAACAAGGTCAAAAACAGTTAAAGCTACTTCATTCAATTAGCACTGGGAAGTAACGTAGGGTTAATGCATGCATGCATTAAGGTCTTGAATGGTATGCTCATGACTACATGGGAGGGGGTTGTGCTTCTGTGCCAGTTTATAAGTAGACTTTTGAAAATAACTTCTAGTGGGACTTGATGCTTTTCAAATATAAAAACAGTTGTTACTCTAGATGTATACCTTCAAGTATGAAAAGATAAAGTTATTGTCTCCAGAATATCACAACCTTGCAAAAGTAAGCCACAATTTCACAAGAAAAGCACACTGTGGTACCTCTCTATCCCATCATCCCTCACTCCAGGGTTCATGCTGTCCACAACATATTATGAATTATCTTTAATAATTTCATAATTTTTTAAATAAAGAGAAATTCATGCTCGTGTAAAAAAGAACAGAAACTAAGGCGGCAGCATTTATTATGACATAAAGTAAGACAACAAATTCTCACAGGGGAAAATGAATGAAGATTGCTTTAAATAAATAAAAGATAAGAAATAAAATATTTTAGGTATGAGGGTATACGCCTGCTATCCCAGTACACAAGAGGCTAAGATAGAAATGTGAAAGATATAGAGAGTCTCTCAAAAGAAAGAAAGGAAGGACTAGAGGGAGGGGAGAAAAATGAGTGGAAGGAGAGTGAGAGGGGTGAGATGAGAAAGGGAAAGGAATAAATAAAATTATAAAATTGGAGAAGCAGACACATACAGGAAGAGAGTCGGGAGTAAAGAGGAAAACTGTACAGGAGGCACTACCTCCCTGTGTTCTGCAAATCTGTAAGCCATCTACTACAATTAGGCTGGCCCGTGCCCCTGAAATCCTCTTGGATCTTAGTGTACTGAACACTTCCAAGAGCAACCTAGAGACCCTGATAGGTTTCTCCAGACATGATTTTCCACAGATCTCTCATTTTCCTTAAATTCACTCAAAGTCAGCTTATCTGTCTGACTTGGTTGGTGGCAGGTAATGAGGGGATAGAGGCTGAGTCTTCCAACGCATTGGCTTGGGAAACCTGCAATTCAACTTTATGCCACTCAAGTGATATGCTTATTTTAAAAAACTAGTCCTAAGTATTCTTTTCTCCTTGTGCGTAATTCTTCCAGAGAACACTGAAACTGTCTATGCCATGCCTCTCCGATGGATTCTAACATCTGGCAGAGAAACCCATACTCATCAGGCTGGATGTGTTCCTAACAGCTTCGGAGACACTGAAAGGACTCTACTCACATCTGCTTCCCTTGAGGCTGTGAGGTGGATGTGGGACAGTAATGAGAGAATTAAACGAAAATGTTTGAGAAAACAGACTGAGTCTCTCAAGGATAGGAGAATATAGATAATGAATTCTACATCACAGGCAAAAACAACCTGCCACGGGGAACAAGCAGAGCAGGAGAAGAAAGTGAGCGACCTTTAACACTACCCTAAAATAAGGGATTCTGTGGGTTATGCCCAAGACGATTCACTTCTGCATTCAGATATCAGTCAGAGTTCACATCGCACAAAGGCAACAGCATGAACAGAGCTTACCTGGGAATATTTAAAAATACTATACACTGGAACTTCAGGTCCTGGATCTTTGGGGTGAGATCTGTCCCATCACACTGCAGCAACCAAAGCAGAGAAAGCGAGGCTTCTGAAGCAGTCATGAGTCTGAGAGTCTCATCCAAGATAACTAGGTCGACAACAGCATAGAACATAGAATTCTTTCCCCTTTCCCCTGAGTGAATGCCAGTTACTAGGATAGAAATTTACGGTGAGCCTGACTGGAGAAGAGCCAGGGCTTAACTTCAGTTTTGTTCTGATCTAACACAAAATAAAACTTCCATTTGACCCAAACAAATTTTCTCTGCTCTAATATACAAGGCAGACACTGCCATTCATTGCCTTGTACTATTTGATATTTAGACACATAGTGCTAATGTTTAAAGACTACACAAACTTCAAAGATGAAGTCTTGAGTGAAGCCAGCAGGATTCCCCACCATAATCAATTGATCTAAACACTGCATGAACGTGGCCATTCGGTTTTTTTTCCCTGTCTGAGATAATGTTTACTTTGAAGCTAGGAAACTTGTTTGGAATACATTATCTGAACGTTTTTAAGGAGTCTGCTCTAAATTTGAATCACTTGTAATAGATCCTCTTTTGTTTGCCACAGGGTGAAGCCAGTGTGTTAGATGTAAGAGTCCATACGCTCACATATGTATGGGAGTGTATATTAACACTAGATCAAGAAGACAAATACTGTCAAGTGATCATGTGTTACAAATCTAATCTCTTAAAGAACTACACGGCACTTTTGAAATTAGACTGCTGGGGTTTGGATCTGACCTTGGTCTCAGGGCCCCTTGATCACTCTACCTTAGTACCCTTGTATATAGTTTCCTTGATTAACTAGTTTTTCTCCATGAGTACTGTCCTACAGCCAGTCCCACAAAAAAAAAATCTCCATCCTTCTTTTTTCTATCTCCACTAGTGATATGCACAAGAGGCATCCAATCAGAGTCAATGACATAGTGGCATACTTTCTCCCCTCTCAACGCCCACACTCCATAATTGCCTTAGTTTCTTCTCTTTTGGAAGGAAGAGTACAGTATTCTAAAACTCACTACAATTTTGTAAAGATTTCCTTTGGCAGTGTTTCAGTCTAAGCCTAATGATTTTGCAAGCAGTCAATGGTTGCTTCAAAACACCATATTCTTTCCCTACCTGATCTGACTATACCCCAATGTTCATAAATGGTCTTTCCATGAAATGGTATTTCCAGGAAATCATATGCTCCTAAATAAATTTCCAAAAGTAACTTAGTTCTAAATAAAGGTCTAGATAGTGACCAAATATATCTTAGAGTACTTCCTAAACTCTTCCAAATCATTTAAGGGCTTCCAGCAGACCTATAGATGACAAAGAAATCGTAATTTGGTTGTAAGAAAACTTACAAGCAAAAAAATAGGATGCTAAATCTGTCGATATATTACAGAAAAATACTATAGTAAATACTACTGAACTTAGAACCAAACTCATTTTTAAATGTGCTAGACTTTCTTCCTGTGAGCTCATCAAATTTTTCAAAGATGTATACCATACTATTTTTTATATTATTGCAATGAAATGTACAGTTCTCCAGAATAGCATCAATCATTGTTTTCTCTAATTCAAACACACATAAGATAAAGCATCTGCCGGCAAAATACAGTTCTGTATCTATGCTTCTGTGTTGATAAATCAAACAGTGGACAGTAGATTGTGTTACATGCAATGTCTTCTTAGTGCTTTGTGTTTTCTTGGTCTAGAATTCATATGCACATTTTATTACCATGTGTCTTGTGTATTACAACCAAGATACTGACTTTCCCTCTGTCAAAAACAAGACAGACTTTTATATACACCTGACATAGTTAGGCTGTAAAGTGTTCCTCAGAAAGGTTCCCAGGTTAAAGCCTTGGTCCTGAGTTGGAGGAACCACGTGACTCTGTCATGAGCATGCTATTCTATTGCGGAGCTCACACTGAACGAGATGGTAGGAGGTGGGGCCTACTTGAAGGACTAGTTCACTCAGTCAAGGGTTACCATGAAGGGTGATCTTATCCTGGTCATTCATTCCACAGTCAACCTCTCTCTCTCTCTCCCACTTCCCCCTTCTCTCTTTCCCTTTCCTTTTTCTTCCCAGCCTCCCTTCCTGGCCACCATGAAGCATGCAGCTTTGCTATCCCGATCCCTTCCACCGTGAGGCTGTGCCTTATGACAGCGCCAGAAACAACAACACAGCATTGTATGTGAGCTGAAACACCACGGAGGGATGATGAGGTCAGCTGATACCAGTAATTCTCGGCTCCTTTCCCAGTTGATGTAAGGGGATCCTTTTTCATGCACATGCTGCGACAGGTTACAGATTTTGTGACTCTGTGCTAAGTTACTGAAATCATACAATGTTCTGAGGGTTCCTATGGCTACAATGAGAAGACCCAGAAACTCTACAGGAAGAATCAGTGACAGATTCAAAGCAGGGCACAAATCAATGCTGATACAGCAGCAATGGCAGCTTTGCAAGTGTCTGCCTATCAGATTTCTATAACTTTCCCTTTTTCTCTTCCTTTGAGACAGGTTCTCACCAAGCTGTCCAGTCCAGCTGGTGACCTTGAATTTACATCCCTTCCAGTTCAGCCTTCTAAATATCAGTGACATTTTAAAATGAACCTTCCATCCTGTAAGAATAAAGAAGTCATTTCTACTACATTAGTACTGTATGTACTAGTTTATTATCATTGTAAACATTATCAGTGCCCCACAATATATTATTCTATTACGATCCTTAGTTGTTTTCTTTTCAATGATCATTTCCTCTTATTTTTACATTATATAAAAGTAGCTCTGTGTTTTTTAAACATTTTTTGCTGGACTTGGTAGTACAAGACTATAATTCCAGCACATATTTCTTTAAGAGTAAAACTAGTCTTTATTTCACTCCAGCAATCAAGACAAAGACTAATACATGGTGAGGATGCATGTACATGATTAAATGAGCTACATAATCTGCAAATTATATGTAGCCCATGGATTAATATATGTATCTATGTATTAATCTGTGTCATCTGGCACTAGGGGGGGAGTGACACTCATATTCACACGCAGATAAAATGAATCTATACAGCCAATACTCACGACAACTTTGACATGTTTGGATAGATCTCTAGAGCTTCTTTGTAGGAAGTCAGAAAAGGCTGCCTACACCACAGGGGAAAGAAGAAAAGAATTCTTTGTTATACAATTTCCACCAAATCCTTGCTTCAACATGATAGACATTTCCCCACGATTTTCTGCACTATGAAAAAAAAAAAAAAAAGAAAACAAATTCTCCTTTGGTTGAGCTCAAGGAAAATAGGGCAGTGTCTGTCACGTGAAAATCTTTGTTTTCAGACTATAACTATAATTACATTTAAAATTATAGAAGGAAGGTAAAAAAGTGTGTGAAAGCTACAGTCACTTGGCAGATCTATTCTGAAGGCCCCTTCTAAACATCCCACCTATCCACCGAGTTCTAAGATCATTCTTAGGAATGTCCTGAAGAGTAAAGGAAGGTCCCTGCTCTGGTCTCATAGGTATTTCCATTAAAAGCTCCACGTTCTGCCAAAATCCCATCCAAGATCACCGGGTGCACACCCAGCTGAAAACTATAGCTTGTGGTGGGTGCTGTTATCAACTTAGCACCATCTCCCATCATCTGAGATTATCTAAATTAAGTTGCCCTGAGGGCTGATGCCAGCCTTGGAAGGGTGGGGCATCTTGATTAGTGGGAAGACCTTTCTATTGTGGGTAGCACTTTTCCCTGGGCAGGGGATCCTGGATTGTAAAGGGGTAGGGAATTCAGTGTGTTAGCCCAAGTGCATTTATTCCTTGCTCTGTGCTCTTGACTGTGGACGTGCTGTGACCAGCTGCTTCTAGTAACTGCCACTTGACTTCCCCCAAACGGCAGAATGTAACCTAGAATTGTGAGTCAAATGAACCCTTTTCTCCCTTAAATTGGATCCATCGGGATATTTTATCACAGAAAGGGGAAACTAAACCAGAATATTTTATATATATATATATATATATATATATATATATATATATATATATATATATATATATGTATATATATATTCCCATCTAACTATTCTTCCCAATTCCTTCTTGGACTTCTGTTTTGCATCATTCCGTAAAAAGTCATCAATGCTTACAGGGCTCACATTTTAAGCACAGCCAATACCGACTGCTTTGCTGGCCACTCAGTGAGAAAACATCTCTTCTCTTTAATTCCTTAGTGAAGATTTTAAACAATGACTATATATAAACATAGATGGAAGTGTCCGGGGCATGCATTGCAAATTTTGATGTTGATAGTTTCTTTAGCACTTACTCAATTACCACTAAATTATATTAATAGCTACAAAACAAAATAATACTTACCCCTGCATAGAACATTTTATTTCGAAAACGACTATTGAATTTCTCTGGATTTGCTTCTGTAAAAGAGGAGAGGTGTTTTTGCTATTGGGCCTTCACGGATGATTGGCACCCTTCTCCTTAAGTCTGGTCTCCACCCTGAGGATCCACCAGATCCAACTCCACTGTTAGCATTCCTGAGTGACAGGCCAGGTGCTTCAGTGGCCCAGTGACACGAGTGGAGCTATCCAGTGCTAAAAATTGTTCAGCTCGAGTCACAGCCTTGCAGTGAAGTGGGGGGGGGGGGGGGGGGGGTTAGGAATGCTGATCATTGACCCCACCTATCCCTGCACCATGAAAAGTCCAAATGTGAGGTCCAGGGATGGAGGTTTCATAAGCTCACAAACATTAAAACTAGAGACTCTTTTTGAAATCGCTTTGAATCAGAGAATCAGAGGAATTTGGGACAAGGACAGACTAAAGAAAAGGGGGTGTGATTATTATCACTGATGCATGAGGGGCATGGCTTATGTGAACTACGTAAAGCTTCACACAGAGATAAAGAGGATGGATCTGAATGAGAATTCATAGGCCATTTGTTTTCACACTTTGAGAGCACTCTAAACTACCACCTACTCCTTCACTGGTGACAGACCTTGGAAGAAATGGAAGTGAATGAGAGAAAAGGGTAGGGGGCAGATACAGAAGGAGAAGGTGAGATGGAGTGGGTTGGTGAGAGGGGGGGGAGATATGAAGGAAAGAGGGTCTTCTGAATAGACTCATCATATTATAGAAAGGTTCAATATGAAAAAAAAATAATTTTCAGTTTGTCTCTATGTGTCATTTAGTTCAAGGAGGCAAAGAAGATGAAATAATAATCCATATCAGGGAATTTTCACAGGAACTTGAGGGTTTAATAAATGTCTACATTAAATATTGTTTCCTCAAATGTTTCTCTCTAATACAATCCCAGCATTTCACAAAAGAACCTATTATCTACTTTAGCCCTCTGCCTTTGTACCCATCCAGCAGTAGCTGCTTTTTAGGCTATGTCTTTCTCCCAGTCACTTCTAGATAGCAAGATGAGTAGCAGACATGCTCCCAGTCCCAATGCTGTCTAAAAACAATAGTCCCATCTGTCTAAATGAAGGGATGTGAGAGTTCACTCACCCAGACTGGTTCTAAGAAAGGGTATAGGACCTCAAGCAAAGTCCTACAGAATGCGCACTGGATTATTCTCAGGATTCTTACACTGGACTAATAATCATACATGACACAGAAACTGGGTAATCTGCAAAGTTCCCAATTAAAAAGGGTGTGTTTGTAGACACAGACTCAACAGCCAACTTCCGCTGCGTATTTTCTGAATCTCAAAGTTTTCGTAAATACTGTTCTCTAACAGTAACTGTTCTCAACAGTATACTCTAATCCTAAACACAAAATAGAGCAAAATGTTATGTGAGGTAATAAACAAAAATATAAAATGATATGAATTGTTCTCTTGGGTTTGTTACTCTTGACCTATTTTTAAGACTTATTTTATCGTTTGTGTGTGTGTGTGTGTGTGTGTGTGTGTGTGTACACCTACAAAGTCTAGAGGAGGGCATCAGATCCCCTAGAGCTGGAATTACAGATGGCTGTGAGCCACCTGACATGAGTGCTGGGAGCTGGACTCCAGTGTTCTTACCCACTGAGTCATCTTCTCATCACTGTACTCCTGAGTTGTTCTAAATCAACTTGACGGGTTTCAATTTCCATTTCCAATTGCATCAGCTTTTTTTGTTTTATGAAACCAGAAGTAAAATTAGAATCATTTTTTGCAATGTGTCTGAGTACATGGGCTCTAGTTTTTTTTAAAAAAAAAAATTCTAGTCTAGCTATCCAACAAGTTATAAGAAATGGGAATCTCAGCCAGCCACAGCTATGGTGTAGAACTTTCTCAGCATACCGATGCCCATAGTTATTAAGTGAACTCTAGACCAGCAACTAACATTTATGTGCCTTCAAACTTATGGTCTGGAAATATTCACATCTCTCTGTGGTTTTTCTATGAGACTCAATCTTTAATAAAACTAAAAAGAAGATTCATTTTCTCCGAAGATAGACTGTTTCCTATGAGTCCACAAAAAAATGGAATAAAATGGAGAAATAAGATGAGTTTTTGGTAACTTAACTCACACTTTTGATGAAAATGGTCATCTGAGATGCAATTTAGCTAGGAGTAATAAATGTTGAAAACAGGTCTATAGACACACATAACATTCAAAGAGCTACCAGAGAGACAGAAAAGGAAGAGGTGAGGACTCATTCATATGCCTTGGCCTTAAGGGTACAAGATGAATCTTGTTAGTCCCGGGGTTATGAACTTACAAAATGAATACTGGGCAAACCCCTCTGCTTCTAAGCCCCATTTCTAGCTTCAATTCCCATTTTTGCATCTACTGTGTAAGCAAAAGTGAGACTCAGAAAGACAGCTTAGAGAAGCTCAGGCTCTGGCTAGAGCTGAGTCATCGCTCACAGAGGCCAGGCCATAGAAGGAGCAAAGGAAGCAGAGGGGGTGGGGCCTGCAAATAGCCATGGTCAGTCATCTCCATTGCCATGAGAAGGAAGGACTGGATGCTGAGTGCACTGATGTGTATCATAGAAAGGATGTACCTTTAACAAGAACCAAGAGTCTGAGTGGTCCATTCTGCCTTTCATACTGCCTCCAGAAAGGGAGATGGAAGAAAAATCTGGGAAGGGGCCAATCTATGAGAAAGGTCAAGGGCTCATTCCTTCAGCAAGTTGTGTCTGTCACGACAAGATGCCAAAATGAAAGACTGACTATATTGGCCCCACAGCTAGAAGGATCTATGACCGACTCTTGGAATTCTTGGGTTATCCGTTGTCATCCTCCACAAGAAGTGGGCATGGGAAAGTGAGATTCACTCACTCTATTTCTACTCCATTATCCTTCAAACACCATTTATTGATCTGCTTGTAATTCTCTTGGTCAGAAATCTGAGATGAAGGGCCTGCTGAGGGCTTGAGAAAGTGGTATACTGTGACATCCTCACTGAGAGGCCCCAGGATTGTTGGTAGTATCCATATCCTAGAGACTGCAGACTGAACCTCTCTCTGGTAGCTGCTCAAGGATGCTCATTCTCACTAATGGAGGCTGTCTGTACTCACTGGAGTTCTGATCCCAGCCACAACCAAACCAGCACAGCAAGTCCTCACACACTGGATCTCTGACTTCCCTTCTGACCTCCTCTGCTGCTTTTATTATTATTATTATTAGATGTTTTCTTTATTTACAATATCTCCTTTCCCAGGTTCCCCTCCAAAAATTAAATTAAATTAAATTAAACAAAAACTAAAACACCCCCTGTTCCCTCTCCCCTCCTCCTGCTCACCATCCCACCCCCTCCTGCTTCCTGGCCCTGGCATTCCTCTACATTGGGGCATAGAACCTTCACAGGGCCAAAGTCCTCTCCTCCCACTGATGACCAACTTGGCCATCCTCTGCTATACATATGCTGCTGGCGTCATTAGTCCCCCCATGTGTATTCTTTGGTTGGTGGTTTAGTCCCTGGGAGCTCTGAGGATACTAGTTAGTTCATATTGTTGTTCATCCTAAGGGGCTGCAAACTCTTTAGCTCCTTGGGTCCTTTGTCTAACTCCTTCATTGGGGACCCTGTGCTCAGTCCAATGGATGGCTGTGAGCCTCTACTTCTGTATTAGTTGAGTACTGTCAGAGCCCCTCAGGAGACAACTATATCAGCCTCCTGTCAGCCAGCACTTGCTGGCATCCACAATAGTGCCTAGATTTGATGATGCTTTTAGGGGCACATGTGATTATACCGGATTCACGCAGATAATCTAGGACTGTATTCTGATATGGAAGCCAGCTTCCCGTACAGGAGTAAAGTTCTTCTGTTGTGTTGAGCAACAACCACAGGTATAACCCTAGGTGGTAACTGCCATGGGAGGCAAGACTGCCGCAATCCACCCTCTATCCCTCATGACTCACATTACTCCTACTTGAATAGGGTATTCAGTACCTAAGGTGTCCTCAAGGGTTCCAGTTCATGGTAGCATCAACTGACAGCTCATATCTGTAGATTCAACGAGGTATTAGCCCACTGTTTGTCATCACTGATCTCCGTGTAACATCACCATATTCCTCAGAAGGCCTTGCAATTCCATTTCATAAAAGGCTGCCTTCACCTCCTTGGTTATTCCATTTATATCCAGTTATTAAAATTCAAAAATGAAGACTCTAATAATGATACAAACTTGTAAAACAAAAGTTTGGTCATAATTAACTGGTGTGAACCCCCCCCCCCCCCCCCCCCAGATTATAAGCAGACTTCTCTCTAAAATAGTACACGTAAACAGAATCACAAAACCATTTTGGAGTAGAATCCTGCCATGGATTTGAAGGAGAGTGGGGATGGGCTATTCGGAGGATTTGGAGGGAGGAAAGGAAAGGCGAATATGTTGTAATTATAATCTCAAATAGAAAAAAAAGCTGTCCTTCGACAGTGCTTTTATTAAAAAGACTGAGGTTTTCTAGACAGAAAATGTACAAGCTTCAAACATTTATCTATCTGTCTGTCTGTCTGCCTGCCTGCCTGCCTGTCTGCCTGTCTGCCTGTCTGTCTGTCTGTCTGTCTGTCTGTCTACTGTGTGTGTGCAGTTGTGTGACTTCATGTGCGGCATGTGTGAAGACTTGTCCTTGGAGGTAAAAGCCACCAGATTCTCCTGGAACTGTAGTTATAGGTAACTGTGAGCTGCCCAACGTAGATGCTAAAAGGGAGATCTGGTCTTCTGCAGGAGCAGTAACTATACCCAACCACTGAGCCATCTGTCCAGATCCCATGTAGGTTTATTTTCAGTATGTAGAACACAACATAAGCAATCCTATAGTGTTAATTTTCACATCAAAAGTCCAAATTTCATCAAACTATTAAATAAATAGTTGAAATACTGATATATTTTTTACTTATATTTCATAAATGATACAATATAAGCTGGCTAATAATGATCCTAAAGAAGCTTAGAATCTTAGAGTTATTAATCATACAGCTCCTCAGTCTTACATTTGCTGCTTGAAAATGGACCAAGGACTTTTTAAAACCTGTTGTGTATATATACCTGATTGGATTTAACTAATTTTACTCCGACCTGTCTTTGATGACATACTAAGAAAGAGAATCAGCTCACAATGAGCCCCAGATGCCTGTGCACAGGGGGAGAAATCCTCCTGACTGTTCAGAACTGGGTCAACGTACTCACAAGACCTACATATGCATATTGCCAATCTGTATTTTAGCAAGCAAGGCTCCACCTACAGTTTCATTGCCAGCTTCAATTAAAATTTTATATTAAAAAATACTTCCTTCTTTTCAATATCAATTCCCATTAAGGCCTTTCTTGAATATCCTTTACCTTCTAAGATGTCTTTTTTGTTTGTTGGTTTACCAATATCATCTTTCAAGCACTATAGAAAAGTCATCCCTTGTGTGTGCACTTCTCATCTAACTCATGAGGAGGAGAAGCATGTGTGTTCCTCTGTGCTTTTCCTTCCTGCCCAAAATGATTTTACATATGTTAGCTCCTATCTGCTATCACAGTTCTCATTTATCTTCTATACATATTACCCTTACCCATTCTGGAAACTTCTTCCACATCTGTGACCAATCCTGCTGAACACCCTCAGTGTTTACTGTCTACAGGACTCATCTATACTATATATTCCTTCTATTACTACTTCTTTTTTATTTATCAATGGAGTCTTATCCTCCAATAGAACATTCTGCTACTGTAACAAACACTGATACTGTGATCTGGTAATTAAAAAAAAAAAACATAAGATGCTGTCTTTTATACTTATGGGGTATAGAGTGTGAGGCAAGTCTGAAAAAGAAGGGTAAGACATCATCGGAAGTGTCCTGATGTGTAACCCTCCTTTTAGGTGTGATCTGACATCTTTTACAATGTCATTCCAGGCAGTCTGGGGTAACATCAGCTTAATTAAGTCAGATCACAAAGACGCTTAGCCAGTTTTAACCAGTTCTTCTGTCTGTGCAGTAGTGCAATGAGCATGTGCTCCAGGAACAGTGCAATGAAAGCTCCATACAGAGACTCAAGATGAAAGGGAGTTTAAGACAGTGAGGACTTACCTAAGACAAGCTGCCTGAGCTCTGGAGCCCTGACCAATTGCAAGCAGTGTGTCTCAGCACCATCTCCAGCAGGGATAAAACTTAGCAAAACCACTGCTCATAGCAGCCTCTGGATGGAAATCTGTCTATTGTCTGTGATATGAATCATGGAAGCCATGGTCCTCTGAGTCACATTACCTGCATGTCTTTGTATATTTGGTGAAAGTAGTCAATCCTAAATTAGATTTAAATGTATACTCTTCTAGAGTCATAGGTGTATTTCCTGACCTTGTGCATAAGGTTCAACTCCTCTGAATCATAATTTCAATGAGGCAGTAATACAGTAGCAGCAGGGCTCTGACAAAGTTGGATGTGTTTAATATACATGTCCAAAGAGTGACAATCTCATTCACACCGCTGGGGAAATGAGAGCTGTGTTTGTCACTGACAGCTATAGCCTTGGTTATCTGGCCCAAACACTAATGTATTGGGATATTTTCTATGTACTTCCTCAACACTGTTATAACACAGCACTGATGAAGGCACCGGGCGATTCTCCAAGTGACAGTTACAGGACCAATGTCCTGACATCCCCAACTCCTCTTGCAAACACTGCACTTTCTCATGCATATATAGCAGGAGTTCATCCAAGAATGCTTTGGCCACACTGGGAAGAATCAGCACTCTATTTCCAACCAAGTGCAGCATACCTTCAATCCTATCAAATACAGAGACTCAGATTGTCATGTTTACCCCCTTAGTCCACAAAGTCAAACAAAATACCAAGGCTGCCTTCACCCCCTACCTGCCTTTCAGCTGGTGATTTAAAAACCACCTGCAAAGCAACAATTCTAACGAACTGTTCCAAAACAAATGTGATTTTAATTGCCCCTTCTAAAAGAAATACTACGTGAGTAGCTATGCTAAGAACTGTCCATTTGATGGGATGTTTCCCATTTAAGCCAAAATTCCTTTCTTTGCAGTTACATTTTTAAGACTCTGCCTTCATGCGACTGATATTTGTTATTCATTAGATATAGATGGGTTGGCATAATTCCGATTTAGAGTGACATATTTTCCTGACGTTATCCAATCCAATTTTTTCACAATGCCTCTCACGAGACTTTAAGTCACCCTCAAGGTATTTTGCAGCAAATTATACAACTCTGGTCTTGAATCCTTAACTTGCAAGTGGGTGGAACTCATGACATCCCCAATCCTGGCCAATGAGCTATTGGCTGCTAAGAAAAGTGAATCTTCTTTGAAGATATGCCCCAGGAAAAGTTGTCCATGTGTCCATGGATGACCACATACTCTTGTGCACATGGGTCACACTCAGATTCAGTTGGTAAGAGGGGAGAAGGAAGAGGGGCCATGAAGGTGAGCAGGGGACGGGGGTGGGGGTGGGGGTGGGAGATATGTTATAGGTAATCCAGAGGGAGAGGGCGAGAAGGGAGTGTAGTGCATATAATTAAGATAGACATAAAGATAGACAGACAGACGTTGAACTCGACTGCCAAAGAATAAATAAAAATATTTTAAAAAAATAAAATAAACACCAAACCTTAGCAATAAACTTCCAATATTAATATTTAGATTTTGGCATCCTTTAATCAACTGGTGTTCTTACAAAACTATTCTTTTGTAAACCACATTCCTATGTACTGTGGTATCTCTCTGTGCTCTCCTCATGCTGATTCATAAAAATTCCTTCCTAGTACAGAGGTGTATATCATTAGAACAACTTTCAAAATCACTTGGGCCCCAATTCAAGTTCCCTTGCATGAGCTTATTCAGGCCCTCTTACACAGTTAAGCCTCTTTTCACTCCTGAATGCCTAGTTTTGGAAATTTGTGTATCTGCGATACTGTATCACTTTACAGGTATTGTTAAGAACTTGTGAATCTTATTATTAAGGAATCAAGATGCATAAGACCTTATGGACAAGGATAGAGGAGACACATGCTACTGTGCACTGGCCAAATGAACTCTCTGTAAACATAGGAAGAAGAAGATCAATCACTAACAGAGGCCTCACATAGTTCTCTTGGAAAACTTTTCCTCATGACCAGGCAATAGCAGGGCTGTTCTAGTTTGTGGGTATTTCTGTTTTGAAGCATTTAAGGTCCTTCCATGATCCATCTATTCCACCCGGGATTTTTCTAGCTTTTCAGAGAAGAAGCACAAACTACAGTTCCTTCTTCATTTGGTATTATTGTTCTTCCTTAATGCAGAATGCAGTTCCACAGACACTTTCTCCTAATAGCTTTAGTGATGCCTGAAGGACCAGACCTGATGGAACCAGTTGGGACTTCCCAGTTGGTGCTTCAGCTGTATTTTAAATTCTAATGACTTGAACCCTAGAGCTCCACTGTGGATGTCTAGAGTACCAGAGTTAGATTTTTTTTCACCTGATTACCACAACCTGAACTTGGGATTCTAGTTTACAGATCTCTATGTTTAAGGTTTGAGGGGTTTGAAACCACTTGATCAAGCCCTGCAGAGCATAAGGAAATGAAGGGAAGAGTTGCTCACTGATAACTCTGACTTTCGTCTCCCAAGCTTCATACCTTTCATCACTATGTCTCAGTTACATCTAAGCACATGCACAAGGAGCGAGGCACCAACACAGTTGTAGATCAATGACAAAGGCAGAGGCATATAGTATCCACTAACAGGCAGAGTGCAAGAGACGGGTGGGGGACAGCAGAGACTATGGTCAAACTCAATCTTAAATTTTCTCAGTTCTGAATGGATAAGAAATGTCAGAGGAAATGTTTTACTGACCCATCCTTTTCTCATATAAGTATTTATTTTTATGCATATGTAATATTATTTTAGTTTTAAAATTATTTTTCATTTGAAATTTTCTTATGTGTGTACAATAGGTCATTACTACGTCCACCTCAAATACTCCTGCCCCATGGTCCTCCCAATGCACCTCCTTCCCAATTTTATGTGTAATCCACTAAGTCCAATTAGTAATGAGTGTTGCACATAGATGTGAGACTTTCCATTGTTTCTTGCCCAGCCTATGGAGGGCCACAACCCCAAGGCAAGTTCTCTCCCACCAACTGCCAACTCATCTTGCTCACTTTCAAAGTTTGTTCTCCCGGAGTCTTGGCCCAGCATCTTCTCATGCCTGAAGTTACTACAGCCTTACTCTTACTTGTGTCAGCCAGTGAATGTCCCTGTACCTTCCTAGCTACCTCACTGCTATCCGACTCCTTTCTCTCAAACTAAAAGATCCACAGTCTTCTATGTGCCAATATGTCTGTTTCTTTCCTTTGCATCTCTCCGAACATATTTCAAAGGCTCTGGATATACACTATTAAATTTTAATCACTGGTGGAGCTAAGCGCATCCTAATTAGTAAATAAATCCTTCTTTATCTAAAAATTTTATTTCCTTAAAATTTTCCATCCAAAGCTGGGGAGGTACCTCAGTGGCAGAGGACTATGCCCTCCATGTGCAAAGCCCTGGCTTAGATTCTCAGCACACGATGTAAGAGTCAAACGTAAAGATGACTTGGAATGACCTTCTGTCCCTGTCCTTTTGCTCTTAGCAGCCAGGTCTATTTATAGCAAGATGCTACCTGGTCCAGCTCCAAGGGTCATCATGAAGGTTAACAAGGAAGAAGAAGAAAACACAGTGTAGACATGCAAGAAATATGCAAGCAAAAAGGAACATGGAGAACACAGACAGAAACTTCCTCCCAGGGTGACGGAAACAGACGGAAACGGGACACGTCCTCACCTCGGGATTCATGGAACTCCAATGTGACGTGAGCATCAAATCCAAGGCTGAAGTAATTATTGAAGACGTTCAGAGGAAGCTGCAGGAATGGAGAAATCTGACATTATTAACCCAACACCCTATCTCTGAGGCAGCCTGTGGGACACAGAAAAATCACATCTGACTGCAGAGAGTGTTTATAGACAAGATACAGGGGCTCTAGAACTAACTCATTAGTGAAAGCTCAAATCAAAAGATCCCACAAATCATAAATCATACAGGAAGTAAGGAACACAGATACAAATTACTAAGTAAGAGCCACTCTTGTGCATGGTGCAATAACTTTGTCAAGCTGGGGGGTGCTCATGTGTAATAGATATAAGGAGATTGATTCCATGTGGATTTAGAAAATAAATTCCATTTCTAGATCCAGTCTAGTTTCCTTAATCAATGTGTGATTCTTTTCAAGATCTTTATATCCAATGCATAAATACGGCAGCCTAAAATAAACAATTCACATGTACTTGATTTTTAAAGGTTTTTTTTCTTTTGTTTTGTTTTATTTTGACAAATTTCATATAAAAGATAAAACAGTGAGAGCCATTTGATTCTGCTGATAGCAACAGGAAACAACAGAAATATATTATATATTTCATATTTAATATATGAAATCATATATTTCATATATACATAAAAATACATAAAATGTATAATTCAGATTCCTGTTTAATTAATTTAATCTCTACTATGACATTCGTAACAACTATATAGAGCACACATAAGCTCTAGTGTTCTATGCTCTGAGTCCCTGACTTTTATTCTGAACTAGCAAGAAGAATTGCTGTGAAGCCAAAGATCCCAGATTGAAATCGCAAACATGACATCATCTAAAAGCTTCAGTTCAATACTAGAACAACCAGAAAAGCACATAGAAAGTGCAGAAAAGAAAGTAAAATGATTACCCCACATTTCTCTCCCTGCCTCAGAATGCAAAGTAAATGCTAAACTAAAAAGAGGCAATGATGCCAGATCATTGTCAGGTATATGTCCCTGAATTGTACCCTTTTGTTACTAGAAATGCATGTTGAAACCTTCAACATTTCAAAAGTCACTATTTGAGTGTGTTCTATACTTCTTACTAATCAGAAAGGTTTCCTGCTAAGCTGAAGGGAGTATATTGTCCCATTAAAACAGATGACAGGGTAGACTGCCTTAATTTCTGTCTCCTGTGGGAAGGACCCCACACTGAAGCCCCTCAGACTGAGCCTGGATGGTTCAGAGGCTGCAGCAGCCCCTAGAAGCAATTTCATCAAGCTACAAAGCAGAGAGAAACTCAGGCTACATACCAATGCCAAAGCCATGTCTAACTCTTGGCTTTGTATTTGAGAATGTCCAGTCCCTGCACTTCAACAAAACCCCAGCCCCTGCAAGGATAGCATGGTGTTTGTGCCAAAAGCATAGAAACATTCTACCATTTATATTATTTTGGCTATGATTCTAACCCATGTCTTAGCAGCCACTGATAGCTAAAGAAAACATCTGGACACAATTCCCTAAGTAATATTCCAATTTAGACTGTTTTTAAAGTATTCACATTTTCCAGGAAAATGTGCCCCAATTTTCTACATATCCCCAAACTCCATTCCCAAAGCCCTTTAATTATCTGGATTGACGTTCTCTGGCTGCATCAAGAAGTCTTTCCATTTCTCAAGCTTTTGGGAAAAAAGAGTTAAATTGTAGGCCTCGCCAGTCCACATTTAGCAGAATGGCCTGAAATGTTCCATGTCAGTAGAAGGCCCGCTCCTTCTAATTTGGTGGCATTTTATACAATCTCGATAAGTCAAAAGAACAGTCAAAAGTTTCCCATATGTTTAAACAATGTTCAATTGTGAACTCAAATTCAAGTGAGCAATCCTGATGTCTAATAGAAGATTTATTAATTTCTGGACTGGTAATTAGGTGAAAACAAACAAACAAACAAGCAAACCGGGTGTGAAGAGAGATATTTAAGCCAAATAAGACACGTGAGTGTCTAACATAATTGCTCAGGACTGCAGTGAACAACGAACTTGTGCTCAGTGGGTAGATCCAAAGTAGCAAAGGTGTCATTGGAAGTGCAGGTGCGGGGTCCTTACCCTTACATTAGCTACTCTGAATCTCTGGAGAGAGACTCATAATGTTCATTCTAACAAGCAGACCAAGGGATTCTTAAGCCTACAGAACTATGGGCATGATGTCATGGAAGAAAGGCAAGAACTGAAAGGGAGGGAATGCTTACTCAGTGGCATAACCAAGTTCACCAGACACAGGGTCACGACTTAGGTTCAGGTGCTGGAGTGACGCTACATTTACAACAGTGGCCTTGACTGGGGTTGAGTAATTTTCACCATAAAAACTTAGTCACCGAAAAAAAAACAAAAAAAAACAAAAAAAAAACAAAAAAAAAACACCAAGACAGACTACTTATTTAGGCAAGTCCCAAGTCTATGAGGCAACTGGCTTAGATAATACCAGCTACACAGAAGAGATATTTGACGTCAGGCCAGCAATTGCTAAGGTTTTCCTCCTACTAAAAGGCCGTGTGCTTAATGCTTAGGAACATACACAAACTCCATGTTCTCATAACCTGTCTGCATCTAGCTCAAGAGATTAACAGATGTTTACATGCTTTCCCAGTGTAGAGCGGAAGACAGAGAACAGATCCCATAGCTCCGGAACAAGTAGAATATCTGAGTCCTGAGGGAGCATTCAGGGAGGGAGCTGATGACAATATGCTCAGCCTGGAAGCCAGAGTCCTAGAGCTATTCTGTTATCTTCTAGAGGGCAGAGCCCATAAATGGTACCCTGGAATGTGTGTCTTACCTCTTAAGCAGATACCCAGTGCTCCATTCGTGGAAAAGTGGGGGTCTCCTCTCAACTTAATTTATTTCTATTTTTATTTATTTGCATGTATATGTGTGTGTGCACATGTGTGCTAGTGTCTACAGAAGTCAAAAGAGGGTGCCAGATCCCCTCGAGACAACTGTGAACCAGCCAACATGAAGGCTGGGAACTGAACTCTGGCCCTCTGCAGGAGCACTGAGCACTCTTAACAGCTGAGCCACCTCTCCGATCCCTAGAGGAAGAGGTGCCTCACCTTACACACGCCATCTTCAAGTTCTTCGGGTGGCAAGTCTGGGTTTCTCTCCACGTGGAGGTTCCAGCGATCTAACTGTACAATGGTCCCATCTTCCACCTGGCACAGGATCTTAGAGACAGGCTCATCGGTGTAACCCTAAGGACAGAATCAGAGCACGGACCCTTGCTGTCTGGATCAGAAAGCCCTGCAGAGGGTGCCATAACAAGGCGGGGCATGGTCCTGCTTGCTGGAGGAATCCAGGGGCACACACAAGAGGGTGGGCAGAGGGGGAAGGGAGAAAGCATAAAGGAAGACTGAACGTTCGACCTCGTTCACCAATAGCTGATCTCGTGTTAGGACACCACCCATCTGTGGCCTGAGGCACGTCAGCCTGAGCATCAGGGCCGAGGACAGTCCTCTGCCCGGGGCTGTTGGTGACAGCATGATTATTCAAGGTACTCAAATACTGGACTTGGGAAGTACATTTATTTTTATACCACTTAAAAAGAAAAAAAAAAAAAGGTAAGGCAAAATGTAAGAATAACAAAACACTGATAGGTTTAAAACTCAGCTAAGGGCCAAATCGGTTTCTGTTATGGATCTGTCAGATGAAGTGACCATGAAGATCCTTGTCATACGAAACAGATGCCAAGCAATAACCTAACAAGAGGGGTTTAGGAGGTTAGCAATGGACATTTATTATTTTTTAAGAATATTTGAATTTATTCTCCCACAATTTCGTACACCAATATACCGTATTTTGACCATATTCACCCCTATTACTCTGTTACCTGTTTTCATGCCCTCTGACCCCTGCCTCCTCTCAACTAGCCCTCTCCAGCTCCCACATTTTCTTTTTAATGGTCCACTGAGCTTCATTGGAATTTCCTGGTTGAGTGTGAATGTGGGGTCATTAACTGGGCCTTGAGCTATTTACAGGGGACCTCACCACTGAATAGAAATTACTGCCTCCATCGGCTTTTAATGCCAATAGCTCCTGGGCTGGCAGGTTAGGGTCTTGTGGCTTCTTTTACTGTAGTAAAAGATAAATGTATACATGAAATGGCCAGTTAGCAACAGATGGGGCTTCCCATCACACCTTCCAGAGAATGGTACCCAATGAGAAGGACAATCAAGATACCAGTCTCATCAAAGCTACAATAAGGATCATCAGAAAACCTCCATGTTCAAAAGAAGTAGTAACTGTCTCAAAGGATAGGTCTGAAATCTAAAGCATATTTACCATTATGGCCAGGGCTAAGGGTCAGGGTGAATGCAGATTCGCAGGATTGTTTCTCATGACCACTTGAGGCTGACCCACCGGCCGTGCCCTGGTGGATACCTCAACACTCACCCTATCTGTTTATTAACGAAATGTTTCCCTCACAGTCAGCCCCTCCTCCCTAGATGATTCTTAAGTCTAAACTGAAGAAGTGATAAAGAAACAGGCCGTTTGAGTCCCACTTCTAACTTGTCCCTCTGACAGCAGCAGCTTATTGCTTCTAGCAATGAACACAGAGTGCATCTGCGGATCTGGTTTGCTCCTCCATGTTCTTACCCCGCCCCAGTTGAGCGTCCGAGCCAGGTCATTCCCAGTCCCCAGTGGAAGCACCCCCACCGGAGGCTGTGGGCTCAGCTGCAGCTCGTCCAGGATGGAGAGGATCCAGCCCACCTACAGACATATTGGGGGGCCAGAAGAGAGAAGAGAAAGACAATAAGTCACCAGGAAGGAACTTGAGGAGGCTGGAAAGGTCAGAATGCTCAAAACACATGTTTCATACAGTGGTCAGACAATAGAAAGCCTGCTTACTTCAAGTGCTTTCAAAATGGTCAACCCCTAAAATAAGAAAAAGACTACTTTATGCCTGCTTTATTATGTAAGCAAATTGGGACCCATCTGCATGTTTATCTAGAAATACACTTTAAAATGTAGGAAAACTTAAGGTCATTTAGATGGGGTAAGAGAACAGAGTACCAGAGAGAATATAAAACTCAGAATCAGCCTAAATTCCCACGCAGCTCATACAGGCTGCAGGACCTTGATTAAACTGCATAACTTTACGGAAGACTAATTTATCTGATTTTTTCAAAATGAGATAATAAGACCCACTTCACAGGGCCATATACAGCTTAAACCGCAATGCATATAAAGACTGTAGCCTGGTCTATGGCTGATACAGGCACTCATTACGTAACCCCCCCTTCACAGCATCATTTTGGAAATTTGTAGTGTTTTCCTAATTGTCCCTAAAATCTCTTTCATGATTCACTATGAAGACATGACTATGCATGGGATTGATGTCTAATATAAATCTAGACAGAAAGTACAGACTTGCACACTAGAATCATGTGCCTCACTTAATCTTTGTCCTAGAGGAAAAATAATGCTTTAAATATAGCCATATTATAATTTAAACAAACAGCTCCTAAACTAAACGTAGCAAAAAGAAACCTATAAATCTTTATGATGTCACACAGACCCACGTTCCATGGGTCTTCCTAATACTTTTCAGCTTCATCTTACATGGTGGAAGTACAAATGACAAATGTCAACAAGAGATTATGTTAAAGGTGATTGCTTCAGTTCCCAACGCATATCAACTTTACCTTAAATTTAGAAAAAAAAAAAAATCCTGCTATAAGCCACAGAATTCTTGGCCTACTCTTCTCTGACAGATGAGCTTTATCATCTTAGTATTCCATTCTAGAGCTCAGCAAAACAGTGGCATGTTTTAGTCTCTACTTGTATGAATGTCGTGTCTTTTTTTTAACAACATGCTAGCAGTGCATTTAATGAGCACTACCAACTACATGCACGACAGCGGAGCCGCTGAAATAACGAGATTAATGAGCTGGGCTATGCTGGATAAGACAAAATGGCTGCCCTCAGAGTTCATGCTAACAGAAGGTGATACGCTGATTACAGTCTCCATGCTATCCCTGAGCAACATCACATTATCAAACTTCAAACATGTCAAGATGAGGCCGTTACTATATGTCAACATAAAGAGACTCCGTAAAATAGTTTAATTTTAGTTTCCACTTTGTAAGAGAGTTGAACGATCGAGAGGCATTAGTTGTCGCATCATTTATACATGAGAACTGCTGTTCGTAATGAACCAGTTAGTGAGGCCAGCCTTTGCAGAGCCACAGAGAGATAAGTTTTCATAAAGAGGTGAGCATAGCGAGGCCTGCCAGCACAGGCCCACAGGTCCAACCTTCTTAGGAAGCTGATGGAGGGGGATGGTGAATGAGGCTAACCTAGGCAATTTGTGAGACCCTACTTCAGGACAAAACAAAATGAAGAGGTGAATAGGATTAGCTTAGTGAGAAATGTCCTGTTGGCATGCCCTAAGACCTAGCTAGGCTTAATTCCTAACACCACAACTAACTAAATCAATAAGACCAAACCTGGTACTGGAAATGGCCTGACTATCTGAAAGGCAGCAATATGTGATTTTTGACATCTCTGGATGTAGAGGAAGCTCCAAGATGCACTACATGTGATACACTACAAACACAGATCTTTATAAGTGTTAAAGCCATTCCTGGACCATCCTTAGATGGCAACCTGGATTTCTTTAGTTCTTCTTGCTCACACGATGTTGGGCCCTATGTGGCCCTGGTTTGGGCCCAACAACACAGTACCAGTCAAGTGGTCCAGGTGCTAAGTCAGTTCTCACGGCTGTGCTGGACACTGTTTCAGTGCTGAAACACAGCTAGGCACAGGGAAAGCTGAAAGTACTGGGAAACCATAGGAAGCATGTGGAAGGTCATAGAAAGGTCACAGGCATTTGGAATGCTAAAGGGAGACACAGACAGCACTGAGAGAAACCAGATCTGCAGACACGCAGTACAACTCAGTTGTCTAATTCAACATCCCATCCAGAGAGGAATAGATGCTTCCCCCCCCCCAAACTTCTCTGAGAGAAGGCCACTCATCCTCTCTCTTTTTCTAGATTTAAGTGATTGTTCTTATTTTAATTTGTCTATATGTCTCTTTCCTTAGAAGGAGTGTTGTTGGTTTACCCTTACAATATCTGATCTTACTGTAAGCACAGCAGTGCCAGAGGAAAGAGGTGAGAAAGACATCTCCTTGCCCACCAACAAAACACAGGGCCTATAAGGTGAGGGAAAGGCCTGGAGCAGTGGAGGAATCCAGTTTGCTGTCTGTCTAATAATGAGGGATGGAAGTATCCCCTGCTGGTAAGTGGCTGTAGTGTACCAGTGCTCTCTGGGCAGGGGGAAAGATGGTGGGGACAGAGTACAGATGACCACTGCCTGAGGCCACGGCCCTGGGACTGTAACTTGGAATGTCCAGAAAGAACCTGAGAGAGCCTCTGTCTGGTAAACAGTTAGGCCAATCTCCCACTAACCCTGGACGTCTTTCTAGGACGGAAGCTTTCACCCCCTACGGCAGACCCAGTTCTAGTCTGATAAGTCTTAAAATACTCTGTAAGGAAATGAAACAGATAGAAAGCGAAAATCAAACAACCGCCTCTGAACATGAGCCTACAAAGGAAAACTCTAAATCACTTGAAGGCTCACACCAAAAGGGATGGAAAAGCAAGGGGATTAGCCACCATGAAAGGAGTCCTGTGACTTCCTGTGATGAGTATGACAGCTGCCAATCAAACCTTCTTAGGCTTAGCTGCTATCTTGCTTTCTAAAAGAGAAGTTCCCAAGGGATGAGCGTCATTGAAACTCAGCTCTACACAGAGCCTTGGGGACTTGGAGGATTCTGTACCCTCCTCTTCAAGGACAAAGTATGTATCTTCAGACTTTCACACAAAGCTTTCTTTACATGCAAACTGGATGTGTGAGTCCTATGTGCATTGATGTACCTGTTTGTGCCTGTGCATGCATAGGTGCGTGTGTGTGTCTGTGTGTGCGCGCGCAAAGGGATTTCAATCTCCTTAGTTCTCATATCAAATAGTTTGACTATTTGACTATGAGCAGGCCATCTTGTATGTCATTGCTATTATCACCAATGAATGACATCTTATGACTTTTAAAACACTTTCATTGCTTTGATGTTCTCGTGGGCACCCACTGTTTCACAGACAGTCCTTTGACTGAGTTGAATTAGTGTCTACTCTTGGAGCAGTCCCAAATAGTTTTTCCTCCAACAGGTTCGTCATCACTACTCAACACCCAGCTGCCCAAAATGCAGCACCATGGGGGGGTGGGGGTGCAGAGGGCCCAGGACCCAGAAGGAGACACTGGACTTGGAACCAAGCTCCCATGGGTACTGGAGTGAGTGGACCAGTCACTAAGCACATTCCTTCCCTTCCTCTTCTGCAAAGTGGAGAGTAATGGCACCTGAGTGTCCGCACCATTTTCTCTATTGACATGCAGACCTTGCTTTGCACGCACCTGACAAGTAAGAAACGAAAACTACCACTAACTGTGACACCCCACTGTATTTTTCCTCCCTGCCCCCTTACTTCGACAGTGAAGGTCATTCCCTAAAATCAAAATGCCATCTTTTCCCACTGCTCTGCTTAAGAAAGATGAGCCTTAAACCTGGAAATCAGCCACACTCTTGCCTGTCTCCACACCAAGAAATCTGTCGTCTACAAACCGTAAATAATACCAGCAGCCAAACTTTCCTGCAACTGAAAGAGGCCATCAAGAAGAGACGGGCCCATCCATTTGCCTAAGAATTTCCAAAGAGCACACATGGTGGGACTGATGGCTCCAGCTGCCTATGTAGCAGAGGATGGCCTAGTTGGTCACCAATGAGAGGAGAGGCCCTTGGTCCTGTGAAGGTTCTATGCCCCAGTGTAGGGGAATGCCAGGGCCAGGAAACAGAAGAGGATGAGTTGGTGAGCAGGGGGAGGGGGGAGGGAGGAGGGAAAAGGGAAGAGGGGTGGGGTTCAGAGGGGAAACCAGGAAAGGGGAGAACGTTTGAAATGTAAATGAAGAAAATATCTAACTAGAGAGAGAGAAAGAGAGAGAGAGAGAGAGAGAGAGAGAGAGAGAGACATGCTGCCGTAGTGGGAGAAATGGGGATCATAAGTAACATCCTATATTTTTGTCCTTATGAAAGCAGAACAAAAATATGTAAAAGACCTTCAGGCCCCAGAGCTGTAGTGGGGTGGAGGGCTCGACCTCCCAGGCTGTTATCACAAGCCTGCTCTTGCCACAATCCCAGATTACAGGCTCTCAACTAGGTTTTCTGTTTCATCAGGCTTTAATGTTCCCCCAAATTACCTGTGCCAGCCCACTAGCCCCCTTCCAATTATTCCCTCCCCAACATACACCGGTGAAGAAAGTTATCCTGATTGAGCCAAAACATTCCCAGCTTTCATTCTGCCCTTCTTTCATTAGGACCAGCAGGAATGACAGCTTGAGAATTGAGTCCTCCTGCTTTGCCTCTTGCCTGAGCAGGCACAGCAGCAGCAGCAGCTGGCCAATGCTGCCACCACCTGCCTGCGCTCAGCTCTAGCTGTCACAGAAGGACACCAAGTAACATTTGCCTTCCACAATGCACTTGACATTGGATAGGGCTAAGGAGTGTGGATGACAGTGAATTGGCATTTTCCTCAAACAGAACAGGCTGAAGAGAATTGAGGCCACCACGATGGAAGAATGACAGCCACATCCCTCTACTCTCAAAGAAAAGCAAGGCGCAGCAGTGGGCTCTGACAGGTACAGTCATCTCTGGCCCTCTGTATCAATGACTTAAGTCATTGCTTGGACTAAAGTGTCCAAGAAAACATTCACTTCGACACTGCAGGTGCACGTTTTCTTCTGGTCACCATTCTCTATAAATGAAGCCATTTCCATAGCGTAAGGAGCCCTGTCTGAAGATGGTTTGTGGTGGTCCCCACAGAAATGTTACATCGCTTTATATCAAGGACTGTGCCTCAGCCAGGTCGGTAGCTAGGAGGAGTCTTGAAACAAGCCACCCACAGATGCCAAGGAACAAACTACCATTTTCCTTTTAAAGCTTTATATCCTTAATTTTAATTTACGATATAATTTTAATTTTATAACTTACTACACAAGCTGAAGAGATGTGATTATCAGTAAACAAGATTAAAAAAAAAACTAAAAAAAGGCAAAGTAAAGTGTAGATTTTGGATATCTATCTGCTCCCCACTACTGGTGAATCCATGCTGAGGACACAGCATGTGCTCTCTCATGGGAGGGTAAACCACGGGGGGGGGGGGGCAGAAATCAAGGGAAGAAAGGGTTTCACATGGCCAACAAGGCCCTGCCGTGGTCTTGCCTAACTTGTCTTTTTTTGAATAATTTCTGCCCTGCACTCCTATCCATTCAGGAATATGGGCCATCTACTGCTCTGAATCTAGGAAAGCCAAATTGAACAAGAAATGTGAAACGAATGGCAACTGTCAATCTAATTGAAGACTTTTAACAAGACACTAGAATCGCTCAAGATGAGCTGGATGGTCCCACCTAGTTTCTCCAAGTCAGGACCCAGGCGGGCAGAGGTCACAGTTTATTCCACAAGGAGCCATAGTAGGGGTGCCTGTGGCAGAAGTGTCTGAGTCCATGTGCTCTTCCACTTGTGAGCAGAGTAAGCGACACTGGATGTTTGGCAGTGTGGTATAACCAAGAAAAAAAGACACATCTGTACAATGTTGCCAAAGAGTGATATTTCTAAAAATTCTATTATTCTAAGCATAACAATCTATGAAGGAGCCACATCACCTGACACCCTACACCTATGTGCTTCTGACGTGGGAAGGCCAGGTGCAAAGAGACCCCACTGTGTTACCTAGAGACAAAGCCACTGGCCACTGAATGGCAGATCCAAACTGGATGGCTGCATACCTACAGTATCAGTCAGACTTCAAAGACAGTGCAAGTAGCGTGTGAAATAGTTCACAGTAAGTTACACTTTGCATGCTGGGATGTTTTATATAAAATGTAAAGGAAATACGAAGTACAATTTGCCCCCTACTTTTCAATTTTCCTCTTAAAAATGCCTTCTAGAAAAAGTCAAACTACAAATGTGGCTTTTAACCATAATGTCCCTGGACAGCAGTGGTCTGAACTATTGTACCACTGACTTTGAAGAAACTTAGATATCACAATAGTTGTTTTTGCAAATTTAATGCCACAGAGACAGTAGAAAAGCCACATCTTCCATATCCAGTTCCAAGTGCATTTTGAGAGGTGAGATCACTCCATCTACCCCCTTGTATGTTTCATTAATACAAAAACAAAATAACTGATATTGAAGCCTAAACCCTTTTCTCCAAAAGAATACATTTCTACATATTACAAGATATGTAATATGGAATACTTCACATGGTTAATATGCGAGCAGCAGCTGCTGCCAAAAATATTCCCTCTGTGATTCCTCCTTCAGTGGTGTCACCGCTCGGGAAGAATCCTGACAGTATCCAGTGACGTGCTCACCAACCGAAGGCTGCATACCTCATGTCAAATGTGTGCCCAGCATGCTGGAGAATTTACACTCCACTTGCTTAAAGCTTGCAGTCACCTCCCAACCCCCAATGAGTCACTAGGCTGTCTCTCTGTATTAATTCTTCTTCCATCCAAAATAAAAAGTCTCACATTCCAGAGGTTTCAGAGAGGGCTCAGCAATTAAGAACACTGGCTGCTCTTCTGGAGTCTCTGGGCTCAAATCCTAGCACCCACATGGTGGCTCACAACTGTTGCAGGGCATCTGGTGTTGTCTTCTAGCTTCTTCCATCACTAGGCATGCACACTGGATACAGGCCCACATACAGGCGAAACTACTCCACATTCCAAACTAGCAATCATGTGTGATAAACATTTCAGAAACCTATGTCTACAGGAATGCCTCACTTTGACATGGAGAAATGAAGTAAAATCAAGTTTATTTGAGATGTCTAGTTAAAGGTTTATTTTCGTTGATAGAACATCAGATGCTAATAATGAAAAGAATGATGAGCCTATGAAGTGCTCCAACCCCAAGCACACTGCTCTCATTTTAGACATGACTATCGCCTCGAGCACAAGTAACTCATGTATTTGTGAACTCCATGGGACAACATGACAAGTGAAGTCAGGAACAGAGATAAAGTCCCTAAGAGGAAAAGGAACCCAGCACATAAAAGCCATTCTTGTGTAGTAGTGATTAACTGTGCTGTGTATGATGAGAAGACAGAAGAAAGAACCAGACTGGAAACACCAGAGGAGGCAGGTCAGTTATGTACCAGAGGGGCAGGTGACAGACGACAATACCAAGAAGTTCACAGACACTGAATGCTGGGATTGACTCTGGCTCTCCGCAGTTCCTCACAAGGTGACTGGGTTCCATTAACCACTCTGGGTTCTTTGTTTGGTTTGGTTTCCCCCGTTGAAATTGTTCTTTTGAAGACGCTACTGTTTGTTGGTCTCAAATGGTTGTTGGTTGTGCAGTCTCTTAAAATTCAGCATCCGCCTGTGTCTTGAAACCTATTTTCTGTTTATTTTCTTGACAGATCACACTTTTTCCTTTCTATTCTTCTATTATTTTTCAATTTTCTTTGGGGCTTTAGCTCAAGCTCTGTAATTGTCTCACAAGTGTTGGGCTATCCTGTAAGTACTGAAATCCTATCCTTCAAAATATTTACCTGACTGTAGAGAATGCTCCAGTACTGCATGACCTAACACTGTGCCTCTTGGAATATGTGTCTGCCTAGTAGATAAAACAAAGGAGTGAGGAGGGTGAGGGGGTCCCATCAAGGGTGGATACTTGGGGAGGGTGGGGGAGGGGAGGCACCTGAATCAGTAAATATGTACAGCTTAGGACTAGTGAGTAGGCTATGAATACAGATTTGAGTTAAAAAAAAAAGAGCTTTTGAGACATGCCAGGTTCTATCTAGTTGTCACTGAAACTTAAAGAAGAGGAGTGTGGGAGACTGAAGTCACAAAGGAAGGTAAGGAAGGCAACTGTAGCCAAGATTCATGAGTTTCGCCTTTCATTAAACGGTCAACCTGGGAGCTGATGACACCACGAAGAATATTCATTATCGCCAGAGGAGTCTTCTAGATATAATTCTTAATACAGGAAGCTTGTAAAACTCTATTATAGTGTTGCAACTTGGCAAATGATCACCCAACCTTACGCTGGCATGGAGAATGCTTTGAAATGACAGACACAGAGAGCAAAGATTTCCTTGTGACCCTCCTCTTTGTCTCCCCTCACTCTTGCCATGGTGAGTCACAGAAATCAGAATTCCTCCTCTCTGAGGTGGCTCATAAACTCCTTTCCCTGAAGCAATTTATAAAGCTTACAGTGCAACTCTAATTTTCCCCTGACTTTCTGCATAGGAGCTGGCCATGAAAATTCTGTTCTACCTTATTGGGCAGTAGATCACAAGACCCACATGCAGAAGGGGTCCTCTCTGCCCCACGCCTGGGAGGAATGAATGCTATAGGCAGTCCAAGAAGGATCTATACATCCAGCCTTGCTGGGCATCCACCTTCAGCCCGGGACCATTCATCTTCCCCATACCTAACTAAGTACAGGAGTGATTTGTTTTCCCTGGATCCCTATGTCCTCAAACTGAAGCACTTGAATTAAGTAAATTCACTATGATTTTCTCTGGTTGCTTATCATCTATTCTGAACATCAGCTGTGACCCTTAAAGTAGAAAGAATAGGGCCCACGACGTTTTCACTTCTGCACTAGCATAGGTCCAAACATATCTCTGTAGACCCTGTAACCACTGCAGATTTAACAGGCATTGTGGGGAAAAAATCCATCACTGAATACACTTTGGAAAAGATAGGATAGTTTTGTTATCTACTGCTATGAAAGGCAGCATGACCTAATGGAACTTGGGGAGGAAAAGGTTTATTTAGCTTATACATCTCAATCACAGGCCATCACTGAGGGAAGCCATGGCAGGAAATCAAAGAGAGTAGGCAGTAACTGATGGTCAGACCAAGGAGTGCTGCTTACCGGCTCACTCCCTGTGGCTTGCTCAGCATGCTTTCTTAAGCAACTTGGGGGGCAGAAGGGGGTGACACTATCCACAGTGGGCTGGGCCTCCCACATCAATCATTTATCAAGACAACATCTCACAGACTTCCCTGTAAGCCATTCTGATGTAGGTATTTTCTTTCCAGATATGTCTAGGTTTGTGTCAAGTTGATGAAAACCAACAAGCACACAGGCTTGTAAAACACGTTTTTTCCTTTATGCTACAAGACTTTATAAAAAATTTTACAAGCTAATAATTATAGATCCTGAAGAAGGGTAAACATTATTTTCTCAACCAGGATATTCTACCAAGCAAGGGCCAAAGGAACCCACTGATCTTCCCTATTCCAGTTTCATTCATTAGCATTTAATGTGTATACATTAGCATATACTACACACCCAGTGTTTTGTCCAGGGCTCCCAGGTTATGAAAGGAGATTCTGTTGCTACCTTCGAGAATAAAGTATCATAATTACGGAATTAAAGGGGAAACCAAAGACAGAGGCCAAGGGGAGATATGAGACACAATAAACATGGATTCTGCAATTTCCTCACAAATAACACAGAGGAAGAGCTGGGGAGATGGCTCAGTAGGCACAATGCTTGCAGCATCAGCATGAGGATCTGAATTGAAATCACAATTCCTACTTAAAATGCAGGGTGTGGCTAGTGGTACATACCCTATATCTCCTTATTGGGGGCTAGGGGGCAGGGACAGAAAGATCCTGGGGCACCTTGGCCATCCAGTCTAGCCAAATCAGCATGCCATAGTTGGGGAGAGAGAGAGAGAGAAAGAGAGAGAGAGAGAGAGAGAGAGAGAGAGAGAGAGAGAGAGAGAGAGAGAGAGAGAGAGAGAGAGAAACACACCCAGGTGGAGAGTAATGGAGGAAGACACATGGGCTTGACCTCTGACCTCTCATACCTACCTGAACATAAATGAGCATGCATGCACAGACAAACAGGAAAGTTATAAATGCCAACAAAATGAACTGACCCCTGAGACAACACTGTGTTATGCAATGCTATACATTTTACTTCCAAAAAGAACCACAGAATTTCAGTATAAACAACACTATTTCTTCTTATTAAATATAACCAGTTTTTAAGAGCAAATAGCAATGTGGCAGGACAGTGGTGAGGAGAAATTCTCCAGTGATAACTGCTTCACCCATACAGTAGTTGGAAAAGGTGCCACGCACCACACTACCTTCACAAAAACTAACAACTTGGGTGAGATGTCTCAGTGCCTGGTCAAAGTACAACAAAAAGAAGCACACTGAACAAGACAGGAAGGAGACACTTCCAAGTGCTGGCGACAAAGATAGCCTAACCTGGAAAAGGGAAGGAAATTACATTAGACCTGAAACCCTGTATTAGTCTTAGCAAAGTGAAACCAAATGTAAGAGAAACAGCTCCTGACCCTGCCCTAGGTCAACTCTCAGGGAGCAAGAATTACCTCAATCCACTGCTCTCCAGCCTCAGGCAAGCTGAAGCAGTCTCAGCCTGCTGGCCCAGCATGAAAGCTAGCCCAGAACTCTGACTTCAAGCTTAGCACTAAGCCTCAAAAATGATTTCTAGCACCAAGTGAAAATCATAGGACCCATAACTGGGCTAGACCTCACCAACTAATGACTCCATCATCTGAAACACACCCGTACTCCAGAGGGGCAGACTCAAATCTTGGCCTTCCCCACTGCCTGCCTTGGAATTGGTCTGAGATGTCCCAAGATTGCATAGGTCCTTATGGTTGTGAGACCCAGTTGTGACCCAGGTTAGCATCAGTGTTGGGGGCCAAAGCACCATCTCTGACCTCAGACTTGAGGCGGCACAGCCATGCCCAAGCAAATCCTCAAGGAAAGAGCCTCTAGTCGTACATCAGTCCCACTAGCCACTATCTGGAGCCCCAGTAGGAAAGACTCGTGCTTTGGCCTGCATCCCTTCTGGCTGTGGCATAAGCCTCAGTCTGAGACTGCACTGGCTTTTTAAGCTGGGGAATGTAAGTCCGACTCAACCGGCATTAAAACTACCTTCCCCAGCACCCAACACCATGCCAATCTTAACCCAGCCTAGTGCAGCCCATTTTCTGATGATGGGATACATTAATGACTCCAGGACTAGGCCTTGGAACCCAGTGCCAAGCATGACGCTCAGAAAGTTTTAAAAGCTTCCACTCCCAGGCCTGTGCTAATAAGAGAGTCTGTGGACCTACCTTGGTGCCAACACAGACATAAGTCCCCGGTCTATTAGGCTTGTGTCTGGGCCAGCATCACCTTCATCTGATTCTAGTTGTCTTAGGCCATAAGTCTATTTCATCTATTCACAGCACATAGCATCACCAGCCATGGGGCTACTCCAGCACTGTCTAAAGTTCATAGCGTGAGACAGCTTTGAAACATGAGTGAGCACAGGCCTGAGGCTGGTCTCTGTGAGCAAGTTGCTCTGAGTGAAGCCCAGATCTACAGCTAGGTTTGGGAGTTGATCACTGTTTTTAGGTTATAACTTGGTTCAAGCTGAATGAACTACAGACCATGTGGATTAGGCTAAGCATGAGCTTAGACTGCCCTCTAGTGGGAAAACTGTGACAACACACCAACGGTGAATGCCGGAACTGGTCCTCTAAGGCTGAAATGGCAAAAGCAACTGCAGAGGAGGTGGGGAAAGCTCTCAAGAGTTTCTCTAAGGAAAGGCCCAAGTGAAAACAAAATACAAAGACTGGAATAAAAGCCTAAGCGTCAATGCTCAGGTGACATTAGACGATGTCACAAACCAACATCAAGAGAGCTGTCAGGAAACCAGAGTCTCAACTATTGTGAAAGTAAAGCACAAGAAAGTAACCCCGGTAGGTGGGCGTGTGCAGATTTTTAGACTACTGGTTTAAAAACAGCTGGTTTGAGAAAACTCAAGAAAAGGTGGAGGAAAAAATATTACTACAAGAGAGAAACAACAGGGATAAAAGAATTTTAATTCTTTATTGATTTAATGTTTGTGAGAGGGACAGAGAGAATGGGAGGGAGAAAGGGAGAAAGAAAATACAAAGCACTGGGTGCTCTGTGCTTGTGCCACGACCCGCATGTGAAGGACAGAAGCCAACTTTTGAGAGTCATATCTTTTCTTCTACCATATGGGTTCCAGGAATTGACCTCAGATGATCAGGTGGGCAGCAAGCTCCTTTGCCTGCTGAGTTATCTCGTTCATTGGCCCATAAAGAAATAACAAGCCAGGCTATGGTGGTGCATGCAGGAAGCAGAGGCAAGTGGATCTCTGCGCCTTGAGGCCAGCTTGATCTACAGAGTGACTTCCAAGACAGCTAGGACTATACAGAGAAACC
>NW_022196903.1:31990227-31995470 GCF_008632895.1 Mastomys coucha
AAAAAAAGGAAAAGGAAAAGAAGAGAAAAAAGAAAAACAAAGAAACAAACAGAAATACTTTATTTGAAAATTAACAGCAAAATTAAAAACAGAAGTCAGGCAGTCAAGGGCAGGGCAGGTAGGTGATCCTGGTAGATGTCTCCGTGAGTAAAGTACTTGCCACACAAGCCTGGCCACCTGAGTTTGAACCCTAGATCCCATATGCTGTCTGCAAGGAGAACCAGCATGCGTTATGTACTCTCAGTCTATGGCATGCCATTAGAAACAACTGAGTGATGTTTGCATCGCTTGTCTATCAGTTTTACGTTTGTCTATTTGTTTTTTTTTATACATTTGTTTTTCTACTTATTTATTCTACAAACTATATATCTGACAAAGGGTTAATATCCAGGCTGAATAAGGAATTCTGAAGATCTCAGCCACAGAAGCACAATCAAGTTTTTAAAAAAATCAACTGCAATAAGCATTTCTCAAAAGCCAAGAATGGCTCTCTTGCCCTTGCCTTCCTGCTCCCTCTCTGTCCCCTCGCCCCTTCCCTCCTCTCTCTCCTTCCCTCCCCTCTCCCCTTCCCTCCCCTCGCCCCTTCCCTCCTCTCTCCCCTTCCCTCCTCTCTCCCCTTCCCTTTTCCCCTTCTCTCTCCACGTGCTCCTGGCCAGCCTCTACTTTTCTTCTCTGTGCTCTCTCTCTCTCTCTCTCTCTCTCTCTCTCTCTCTCTCTCTCTCTCTCTCTCTCTCTCTCTGCCTTTCTCTGTCTCTACTACCCATTCAACCCCCCTCCCCATGCCCTAAATAAACTTGATTCTATACAAAAGAAAGAAAAAAAGAAAGAAAGAGAGGGAGAGAGGGAGGGAGGGAGGGAGGGAAGGAAGGAGGGAGGGAGGGAGGGAAGGAGGGAGGGAAGGAAGGAGGGAGGGAAGGAAGGAGGGAGGGAGGGAGGGAAGGAGGGAGGGAAGGAAGGAGGGAGGGAGGGAGGGAAGGAGGGAGGGAAGGAAGGAGGGAGGGAAGGAAGGAGGGAGGGAGGGAGGGAAGGAGGGAGGGAGGGAGGGAAGGAGGGAGGGAAGGAAGGAAGGAAGGAAGGAAGGAAGGAGGGAAGGAAGACAGAAAGGAAGACAAGAATGGAGGACTGGTCTGTGTGAGAAAGTCCCACTAATATTCAAGAAAATGTGAATCAAAACCACAATGAGGCAGCACACTTCCTTAGTAAGAAAGCTACTGTCAGAAATGACTAACAACAGCGAGGCCTGGCGATAGTATTTTTGTTTTTATGTATTGGTTTTAAAACAATTTTGATTAATAAACAACAGTTATGACAGGATATGTGGAAATATGTCAGCTAGTATTTGAAAAAGGAGTCAGACATCTGCGAAAATCTTTATCCAGTGACGGCAATGTCCTTACTCTGCAACAAAACACGGTGCAGTGGTGTTGACATAGAAGGCTGAGTGCTTCCCTAGAGGATAGGAAAGCCCTTCTCAGCCTCAGGGTTCATGACTCTCATCAGACAGGCATTTATTTGAGAGGAAGGGAAAGACTGGGGCTGAAGATAAAACTCCCCCAGGGAACCCAGTCAGGAAGATAGATGGGTAAGGGAGAGAAGAGATTCTATCTCAAGGACCTACCGTTCCGTCCCCACCGCAGGCCAGAATTCGCAGATTTGGTACCTTTCTGTATAACTCTAGCCTGGAAAGGAAATGGAAGACAAGGTAAGCACATGGTTCTCTGTAGAGGGGAACTGCAGGGCATGACCCACAGAGAACACGCGTGTTCCTCCACTGCCCACAGAACCAAGGCAAACTGACTCCTGCCACTGAATCAGAAAACAGAGGTCTCAGATGCTCCATGACCGACACAGGATGTGAGAATTCCCATAATTCCCCATCCTCTCATCCACATTATCTTGCTGTCTAGGATTTTATTTACTTCCTTTCTTCTTTCCCTTTTCTGTCACTCTCCCTTCTCTTTTCTCAGAGTGGGAAAAGAACTGATTAACTGATAGTAATCTTTATGTTTCCTCCTTATTTCATTTTGATTAGCTTTTCCTGAGTCTATTTACCTTTCAGATCTACACCTCCCACTCTTAATCCTTGAAAAACTGAAAGCTGAAAAAGATGGAGAAGATTCATCACTGCCATTACTACAGTGCGCCTGAGTCTACCTGGGCTTCATCGCTCACAGTCTCTCCTCCTCCACCCTCAGCCTGAAGCGGGGAAACCCATGGGTTTCTTTTTACTCTAAACATGCCTGTTGGAGGTCAGATCAGTTCATCTTTCTGATCGGTTTCAAGAGAACACGGTCATTCTGCCTTGCAAAGCTTCCTTCTGAAGGCAGGCTTTGGTAGCTCTGCTCCAGAAACCACCATCGACTTACATGTAATAAATGGCATAGGTTTTCCTAAAAATATTTCTTGCCTTGCTATGATCCTTAGTCAAGCATCTATGTAAAGCGTAACTTAAGTGATTGAAAAAAAATCTTAATGAATATAAAATCCAAAGACCAGAAGGCAACGAGGCACATTTAATGTGACATTAAAATAAAGAAGTCTCACAGCAGACCTTGGTGGCAAAGAAATGCAGAGTAAGGAAACATTAGAAATTTGTTTCATAGCCGTTATTTACGTACATGAACTCTCTAAATGCCCCTTAAAATATCTAATTTACCCATTTTATACAGGAATACCATTTTCTAGAAACCGTTTGTATTGACATCTCTTTTGCACTGACATCACTGTTTATTAAAAAACTGTCAACTCAAATGTCATGTGAACTATCTCAGTAATGCAATAGATTTAAGACATGAATCAAACAGGAACAGAAATGCACCATTCTTTGCTGCTATGTTGAGTCAGGTACATCTAGTCTTCATTTTCAACACTTTTAACTAAACACAGAAATCTAGAAAGGGGGTAAAATGGAAACTGAGATGCCTTTCTCATTGAACTGCAGCATCCAAAGCTACAATTAGTTCATCTCAATACCCCACCCCTTCTCCCTCCCTCCTGCTCCCCTCCCTTCCTGTCTCGCTCCCTCCATCTTTCCCTCTCTTTCCCCCTCTCTCTCTTTTTTCTTCCCCTTTCTCTCCTATGCCCAGATACACATTCAAACACATGCAATCTTTCCAGAATGAAAGTTTATTCATACATATGTTGACCCTTTGGGTTATAAACTTACATTTCTGCTTAAGCGTATCTCCAAGTTCAGACACGCATAAAGAGAAAACAAGGAGTCCTTTCTCGTTCCCTGACTTTCAAAGAATAAGCTTTAGTCCTTCACACACTAGCAGCCACCACACACCCCAACGGGCACTGACCCAACAGTTGATCAGATAGTAATGTGGTGAAAACAAATGCAAAGACAGCATGTGTGTGTTGGGGTGTCAGGAGGTTTCAAGAGGAGCAAAATGCAGGTAAGAAAGTTAATGAAAGACGAACACAAAAGACTTCACCAGGCCATCAGATAATAAATAGCCTTTGACCCCAATTCCATTGGTCCATATTATTGGGGATGTTTCCAGACTTACGCATCTTTTGGCCCTTCCTGAGAAAGATCAAAGACTTGCCGTGGATTCAGGTACCACATAAACATCTGTAGGACTTTGGTTCCCTATGAAGGAATAAACAAACAAATAAATAAAGGGCATTTTTTTCAAACTAAAAAGAAAAGAAAAGGAACAGACTCATTCTGTCTTAAATCATAATTAAGTGGTCTGGAGAGATGGCACAGTGCTTCAGAGTGCATAGCACTCCTGTAGATGGCCCCAAATCCATCCCTAGCACTCACAATGGCAGCTCGTAACTGCATGTAACTCAAGCCCCACAAGAGGATCTGATGCCTGTGGCCTTAGTAGGCACACATACACAATAAAACGGAGCAAATCCTTTAAATAATATTTGATTACAAAACATAAGGAACAGTAGTTAAAGTCATGAGCTTTGATTGTCTGTGTGTAGATTCATACATACACCTGGGCTGAGTGCATGCCCAGGTGAGATGGGTGTCCAACCTGGATAGCTTCATTAGGCTTCCTATGTGTTCTCTTTAATATGGAATGCAGAGAACCCACTTCTACAAGGCTCGATTGAGTTAACGTGTGGTATGTGTTTAATGAGCAGTATTTATGAGGTTGACATCATTTTGTAATGGTGAAAAGTTTATATAGGAAGTGGCCAGCCTATGTCATTTAGCATCAGTTTTAACTCTGCCTGAACACAGGAAAATGGGCAATGTTAGTTCATTATAGTTTTATTGAAATAAGTTTTCTCACTGAAGCAGACAAAATGGGAGTATAAATATATTTTATACATAAACATTTTCTGTGTGTCTGGCACAATGACTCAGGCCCATAATATTAGCATTCAAGATACAGAGACAAAAGGACTATGAATCCAAATCCAGTTACACAGTAACAGCCTGTATCAAAAATAAAACGGTCGTATATACAAGTAGAACTAAACTTCTCAATGTAAAATATGTGTGCTTTCATTTATACTTTGGCTTCACAAAGAAAAATATTTCAATGAATCCACAGCTAGCTAATATTACCTGTAATTCATATTATATGTGGAAAATAATAATCCAAACAATAAAATTTAAAAATTAATGCTAAGTAACTTAGGCTGGCTCATCAGCTAATACTATCATAGCACATTTTAGCCCTTTCTGATCTACTTGTCTGTGCTAGCTTAAACCAACCCTTGCTCAGTCACCTGATGTGGCTTTTAAGAAACTGTGGTACTCATAGGGATAATGTGATAGACAAAAGATAGTTTAGGAGATGATTCTTAAAGTTTACTGAGGGGGAAAAAAAGAAACAAATGATGTTTTTGAATTAATATCAACAGAGCTTTAAACTTGAGCAAACTGCTTCATCTTTATCAACCACAGGAAGTCATAGCTTGATCATTTGATCAGTTTGTTAAGTACAATGCCATTCCTTCAGTACAGCAATGATCATTTCAAGAACTATTCCTAGGAGCTGCAGAGACTAACTATGGAGCAGAGACTGAAGGAAGGACAATCCAGCCTGATATAGCTATCTCCTGAGAGGCTCTGACAATACCTGACTAACACAGAAGTAGAGGCTCACAGCCATCCACTGGACTGAGCACAGGGTCCCCAATGAAGGAGTAGAGAAAGGACCAAATGAGCTGAAGGTTTTGCAGTCCCTTAGGACGAACAATAATATGAACTAGCTAGTACCCTCAGAGCTCCCAGGGACTCAACCACCAACCAAGGACTGCACATGGTG
>NW_022196903.1:31995827-32040827 GCF_008632895.1 Mastomys coucha
ATAAAGACAATATCTAATTAAAAAAAAAAAAAACAAAACTATTCCTGTTTGCCTATGTGGTCTGCATGTGGAAGGGCTGCCCCAGCAGGGTAGAAAGAGCTTGAACCCTGGGGTGAGGACTTAGGGGCTTGTCCTGTGTGGTGGAGAATGTTTAGCTTCTGGCACAGGTGCTGCATGGAAGTGATAAGGGACTGCCCAGGGGGATTATGGGAATCAACTGACTCCTCATGGTTAAGCACCTCGCACAGCATGGAGCCCAAAAGAGACCTTCCAAGGCGCTGCTCCTTTTCTTCTCGGCTCTTTGTATGTCCATTCACTCAATTACACTTGCTGCCTGGGGTCAGATGTGCTTGGTAATTATCTCACCACAGCGATGGGTGATACAGGAGCCAATGCAGGTCTTTTGTTCTTCAGATCACCGCAAAGCTGTAATCTAAAAGTTCTGCCTCATCACAGGCCTGCTGTAATTTTGGGAATAACATTTCATTCTTAATTATCAGAACATCTCCTTTGGCCTTATCCAAATGAAATATTTTGCTCCTGGTCAAACACAAACATGGATTTAGGGACATCATTCCAGCAACACGAATGGCATTTTCTTTCTTTCCATCCTGAGCCTTGCTACCAAATGCATTCAGGATTATTTTGATCATATTGTGCATTAACTGGATAACATAAGCATCACTTTAATGACCAACTACTTTATACAACATATCCCACTGGCTGGACAGAGTCATTTTTTTCTCTCTTAGATTCATTCCTAAAGCAGCGTGAATGGCCGATGTAAATCATGCCTTCCCACCTCTGCTATGGAAGAACACACATCACGATTTCAGCTTCCCCTCTTATGCAGACAATGTGAGATAATTAACAGCTTTCAAGAAAGGAAAATATAAAGTGCAAAAAGGTTATTTTGCTCAACCTAAAGTTTCTGTAAAAGGTTTGATGAGCTGCAAGGTTTCAGTTTTGCTCATTTCAAATCTGTTCACTAGAACTCCTAGCACCTTAATGTATCCTTCCAAGAGAGGAATGTCTACAAAGCCTGGCAAGTTGTTCCTTCTATGGCCCAACTGAGTTCTTGGCTCAGTCTATTGGGTCAGCAGCCCTGAACTTGAGCAGAAATAATCTAGGCAACAGTGCTCGGCTACTTCTAAGCATGAAAAGGCTTAATGTCGGTTAAAAAGTGATACTGGCTGGTGAGATGGCTCAGCGAGTAAGAGCACTGACTGCTCTTCTGAAGGTCCTGAGTTCAAATCCCAGCATCCACATGGTGGCTCACAACCACCTGTAATGAGATCTGACGCCCTCTTCTGGTGTGTCTGAAGACAGCTACAGTGTACTTATGTATAATAATAAATAAATCTTTGGGCCAGAGCATGCAGGGACTGAGAAAACAGGGCTGACCTGAGCAAGCAGATGTCCTAAATTCAATTCCCAACAATCACAAGAAGGCTCACAACCATCTGTACAGCTACAGTGTATTCACATACATAAAATAAATAAATAAATCTTTAAAAAGGAGATGTTGGGCTGGAAAGTAAATAAAGAACTTGCTATGAAAGGATGTAGATGCTGAGTTTTGATCCCCAGCACACACTTAGAACCCCCAACACCAGGGAAATAGAGACAGCCATATTCCTGGAGCTTGCTAGTCAACCAATCCAGACAAATTAGTGAGCTCCAAGTTCTGTCAGAGACTCTGCTGTCAAAGAAAGACCAAAGAAAGTGAGTGACTGAGGAAGCCAACAGGAATACTTCTCTCTCTCTCTCTCTCTCTCTCTCTCTCTTTCTCTCTCTCTCTCTTTCTCTCTCTCTCCATCCCCCTCTCTTTTTCTCTCACACACACACACACACACACACACACACACACACACACCTTATTTCCATGATATGGTATGAAAAGAATTTGAACAAAAGCATTTCTTTAAAGCAATCCATGTGAGTGGGGCATACAAGCTAGATGCTGATCAAAGTTAAACACTCACACATTTAAATGAGATCCACCAATTAATTACCTCTAACCTTGAGAAAAGCTACTTTAGTGCTTTCCCAGAGGCAATGAAGTAAATGGAGCCTACTGGTCACACAAAGGGGACACACTGGAAAAGGGTCATTTGCTTCCTTCTGTGTTCAGATGAAAACTACTCTCTCATTTACACAACTGTCGCTAGCAAGTCTAAGCACATGACAATTCTCACATGCTGCATGCCAAGAACAGGCCTGAAACTTTTATGCCTGAGTCTGGTTTTCCTGAAGAGGGCAGGGTAGGACAGTGCTCGTGAATTCCTATTCCATTCCCAGGTATAATAATTTACTGACCACTGACTTCTGTTGCTATCATGTGATTGGGTACTCCTGATTGGGTCCCCTGGGAGTCTTGCCAGGTCACTCGTCAGTTACTGTACCTGGGCTCTCTCTCTCTCCAAACCAATCTGACCCATAGAAGCTTAAATTTGTAGAAAACAATAAAGTTGCATTTAGCTCCAGACTGAAACTTTTTTCAGTACTTTAAAATCTAACGTCTTCACTGAGACTACACATTGAAGTATTTCAGAGACAGTTTATGGAATTTGTTTCTCATTCAAAGTCGGCGTCTTTCATCTGTTCCCTATGCCTCTGTTGATATACTTGGCCCTGACTTAAGAGGGTGGCTTTCTGGGGGAACACTGGTTCACAGAGAGTGGCATAAACTCAGCCAGCATAAGTCTGTCCACCGGCAGCTATCCCCTCAAGTCAGTACGCAGAGCTCCAGTCTAAGAATCGAGCTTCCTCCACACATCTCATCTGCCTTGGAACTCCACACTGGACAGTGTGAGCAGAGTCCCTCAACTCTCAGGACTACATAGACCCATTCTAGTGGTTAACACCTGAGCATCTGTGAACTTATACGAGGTAACATGAGAAAGAGTCTCTGAGCTCAGGAAATAGCGGAGGGGTGTCATAGGAGTGAGATGGGCCCAGCCTTCCCAACTTCCACACAGAGGAGGGGATTTTGTTGGAGAAAACTCTTTATCCTACCTTCAGTCTCCCTCTCACAGGGAGAGAGAGTACTTCAAAGCTGATGTTTTAGTGCCTGGACCCAATACCTGTCTCCTCAAATATTTCTGGGACCAACAGTACAACCAGTGTCTAAATCTTTACAGAATACCAGTGTCATGTGTACACTGATGGTGCTGGGTAAACAGGCACAGCTAGTGTGAAGTTTAAATGGAAGTGTTATTTAACAGAAACAGTCCTGGAGTATGTTTAGTCCAATATGATCCTTCAAAATGTTGATTTTTTTTTTTCTTTTTCAAGCTTATGTCGGGGAACAAGATACAGTTCTCTTTCTGGCCACTAGATGGTGATATCATCTAGTTGTTTAGACTAATGCAAGTTTAAAAGTGGTTTTGGAGCCTACTCTTCAGAGAGGAAATGAGTCAGAATCACCTTTTACATAAAACCAGATGAGTAGAATGAGTAAAATATTAATTGTTAAACTAAAAAAATCAGAATATGCCCACCTTTCTTATCGAAGCTGGAAGTCCGGGCCAGGCAGCTAGATTTGTCTGCTAAAGAGCAGCATCTGGAACGTGAGGACTGAGAGGTTCTACCTGGAAACTCCTGGCCATCATGACTTACTGAGATGCCGCCTCTGCCTTAACAGGCTTCCAGGAGACTATCTGCACACTAAGCTTAGCCATGTTACCTTGCTGTTGCTGTTCTTAAACAAAAAGACTTCAATAAACAAAGTACTCTAAATCTAGTTTCCATGACACAAATCCAAGTTTTAAGACATTTTCCACAGGCTGGAAACCTTGATCCAACCACATTTCTTATTTTTTCTGCATGTTCCATTCATAGCAGTGTCACTGAAATGCGGAATGTGCACTACAGCATCTGCTCTGATGTTTATATCTCTCATGATACAATTGTTGGTTCACTCTGCTCCATGCCCTAAAAGTCCCCCTAGCACTCTGACACCTACACCCAGAGAGAACACAAACCAGGAGAATATCACCTCTACCATTCGTGACGTGCATCCCAGGGCCTTAGAACACAGTAAGGGGGTGACTGATTTTGAAAGTGGTTTAGAAAGGCACCGGTGAGCCTAGAAAGGTGACCAGAAAGTTCCTTGTTAGAGAAGAGAAGGGACTTTCCTCTCAAACTCCCTCTCTGACTAACTACACAGACCCCTCTGATGAATCTCCTGTCACTGTTTCCCTGTGGAATTCCACAGCTCTTACAGTCTGATGTGCTCAGTTTAGAACACAAGACAAATGTCATATGATTTACTCCTCCCTCCCCCCCATTGGCCCCTTCCCTGTCCTTAACAAAAAAGATTTCCTCCAAATTCACTCAGGCGTCTTTGATCTGTTAGTACTTAGTGAACTGGGAGGCAGCATTAGATAACGTCTTAAGTCTTTTCATCATTACTAATTCACAGAGATTGGAATGGGAACGGGGCCATGTCATAACTGGTTTGCTAGCCTCACAGAGGCAAGGACAACCAAAAAGCATATGCAGGGGAGGGGGTAGAGTGATTAATCAACTCACTTCAGGGCTGGGGTGTAGCTCAGGTGGTGGGGTGCTTGCCAAGGACACATGAAATCTTGGGTTCTGTCCCCCAGCGCTGCATTAACTAGGCATGGTGGCACACACTACAATCCTCAGAAGGGAGGGGGAGAGGGTCAGATGTTCAAGTTATTCTTGACTATCTAAGGAGCTCAAAGCCATCTTGGGCTACTAAATAATATGCATTCCATAGGGAATGCCCTGATACAATTCAGTAGATGCTAACTACCCTGTAGGGCTCAGATTACCAAAACCATCAAACTAATTGCATATACTTTGCTCAGTTTCTGGGTTCTCAACTGCATTACCCTTCTTAGGCTACAAGAAGGCCAGTCCCTGAGTGGGTGTGTCGGGGTAAACAGAACACCAACCCTAAAGAACCCTTCATTAAGTCCTTCTCCACTATTACAGTAGAACCACACCATTAGACCTGAAAGGACATCACCACTCAGACAGGAGACTGCAGGGTGCAGAAAATGCATTGTTTCTTTGCTAGAACATCTGTTTTCCCTGTTCTCCATAGTACCGAGATTGATTTTCAACACTTCAAGTGATTAGGAATCTTGAAGAAGGAGGAAACCAGAGGTTTTTTTTTTTTTTCTTTTAAATCATAGGCTATCATGAAACAAGTTTCATGGTAACCAGTGCATCCTGGGAAATGGCCTTTATTTTAACAATGATGACATCACTTGGAAGACTCAATCAAAACCCTTATGACATGACATCCTTCCTCATGTAGGTGGTTAGAGAGTCTCAGACCTCTATTTGTTGATGGTGAAACTTCAAAGAGTCTTTTCTCAAAGTGTAAAGTGTACACTTATCGGTCAGAAAAAGATATTTTTGCATCCAAATTCCCCAGAAAATAATGGAAAATCAAAGCCCACAGAAGAGCCTTAATAAGAAGCCCCAGGAAGCAGGATGAGAAACGGATAAAAAGAAAAAGGACTGTATTACAGAGAAAACCAAGAGCATCTTTACAGAGCAAGGCTGCCGTGGGAATGCCATTATCTTCTGTGAGGAGATATTTGTATTCTTAACTGGGGTTAATGTTAAGCTACACTGAAAGAGCTGTGCAGAGAGCGGATGAAATAATGAAGTCTTTACAAACGGATTATTTTCTCTAGCCTTGAGGTACTTGTTTACAATGGCTGTGACAAATGAGCTCTGGTTGTACCTTTCCCTGAGGACAGGGACAAAGGAGTCAGGTTAAACTATAACAAGAAGAAATAAAGACACGTCGTAAAGGTATTCCTAATTATGAAAACTGAGTGGAGAGGGACACTGGGGCCACCGAGCCTTTCTGTTGTTCGCCTCTTCCTTAGCGTGGCCATATTGAACACAAATAAGTCCTCCTTTCCTTTACAGTGGAATCTCTCAACTCAGAGGAACTCTGAAATGATCCTTCTAGAATATCTGCGAAGAAGATGCTAGTCCTGCGGTCTTCTGAGTACCTCTCGTCTAGCTGTGCATGGGAGGAGAGTGACAGACTGCAGGCTCAAGGCTTTGAGTCTGGTCCTGGTCCTGGCACAGCTCAGATGCCTGGGCTCCTAGGATGCTATTTTACTTGGTGCTGGGGATTGTGTCTTTGACATACGGACTATTCAAAGTGAAACACATGAAAAACGACTCACCTGGTTTCCTCCGCTCTTTGGGTTCACAAAGACAAGCAAAGGCTTCATGAGAGGAGAGGAGATGGGCTTGATGACAAAAGGACGGCCTTTGGTTTCCTGCTGGAGGAGGCAGGCAGCACTGTTAGCTAAATACCCATAGCTCTCACGGAACGACAAAGCAATGGGAAGGGAGAACACCATGCACCCCGAAGATGGTGAGTCTTATTCCATCAGGCTGAATCTTCATAGCAGTGTGTTACACATCTCCTGGAACAAAGCACCTCCCACTATCATTTACTCCAGAAAACTGATGCATGCTTTGGACTTCACTCTGCACGCTCTAAAAGTTCTACAAGTGTCAGTTCTTATTGTCATCTCTACCATCAGCATCATTTTGGAGAGAGACATTCCAAGCAAGGGCAGATGCTCTGCCTCTGGTATGGCGGGTCAGATTTGACTAACTGATGGATAGCTTGATGGATCTGGAACATGAAGGATTCCAACATGCGTAGAATGGCTGAAGGGGGGAAAAAAGGCCTATAGAAGGTACATCCCAACCTTAAGTGTGGGCCTCTACGGAGAAAGCTGTATGTCTCACACATCTCTCTGAAAGACTTACCTCAGTTCCTCTTTTACTGGCTTTCCTTTTAAAACTCGTTCTTTTCTTCTTCCGATTGGAGGCCTTCAGGGAGTTCTGTGGGGACAGGAGGGAGCAGCTGAACTCGGAGGCGGAGGCAGGCAGCCCTGGCATCACCATGCAGAATCATGTAGAAGAGGACAGCAGCGCATGCTGTTGACCGCATGCTTCTCATGCTTTGACACTTCCAAGCCACTGCTCATGGGTAAGCCACAGACAGAAACCAGTCGAGTGCTCCAGAGTGAGCAACTGACTCCCCGCCACGAGGTGGCAGGGAGTGAGAGCCACGGGGGCTCTTATGGACTCACATAACAACACATGGTATACCTGCCAACCCTCCCAGTAAAAATGGAAGAATCCCAAATTCTCTGAGGGGCTCCAGTCTCCCGCCCAACCAGGTCCGTCTCCCGCCCAACCAAGTTCAAGTTCATCTCCTGGTATGGAGATCACCTATGTGGAAATGTAAAAAAGGAGGCCATTTTTTTAATCTTTCTCTTTTTTCTTCATTTTCTTTCTTTGTTTACTTTTTATGATCTGTTTTCATAGTACTTATAAAATAATGCTCAACCCCAGGAGAACTTCACAACCCAACAGTCTTATCAACACTGAAGCATAATATTTTAAATGGTGGGAAGACATCCTATTGTGGTTACTTACAATGGTGGAGCGGTGAGCATTATTTTTCTCTCTGTGTCAGGAGACCCATTAATTTAAATGTCTTCTCTCCACTAAGTAGCCTTGAATTTTTCTTATGGAAGTAACTCAAAGTTGTTGACACACAGTGATTCTTAATTTTACTTTAGAGATTTTTTTTTTTGTGGAACCACAACCCATGATTACTTTGTCTAACCATCTTCTCTTATCATTTGCTACAAATACTCAGAGGAGAAAGTCTTACAGGATAGTCACACTTACTGGCTGAAGACCGAACATAAATCAGATTTAACTAGTGGACTTAATAATTCATTAGACTACATCTTCACAACAGTAAGATAGTACTGACCATATAATAGATGTTTGACCAAGTGTTCAGAGCCTGAAATGCAGAATTCTTAGCTTAGACATTAGAATATACACTTACACATTATTTGATCACTTAATAGTTTTCAAACTAGCTTGAAGAAATTTAAAATAGCTAATCTGCACATAATTTTTTCCTTAGAGCATTCAAAACTAAACATTGGTTTGTATAATACACAAATTAATGCATCAAAATCAACACAATACAAACAGGCTAACTTTTTTTATTTTACTTAAAGAAAAAAGAAGGAAAAAAGCAAGCTTATTTGTAGCCTGTGTTCACTGAGACTGCGGGAACTTTTTGAGGAACCACCATTCATCCCCAGGTTTTCTTCTTCCATCAAAGGAAAATGTCTTCAGGACCTTGCAAACCCTTCAGAAAAGAGATTCGGGAAACTGGGTGTTTCTGACTCTGGAGTTTTCTTGACATTCCTGATGGACTACACTTCTGCAAACAGATCTCCTGGCTTTGACATTTCTAGGCTAAGGGGATGTTTCATAATGTCCTTGTCTCTTTTTCCTTAAGAAAGTTGATGCCATCTTTTGGTAAATTTGTATAGAAAAGGGATGATGATGTGGAGTCTGGTGCAGCTGCAGCTGCCAAAGAAGCTTCTATTAGGTGCCATCAAATGATCCTCCAAACAGCTCAACCCAACGTCACATCCCAGCCTCCCTCAGACCTAGACCCTGTACAAAACTCAATCAGTTTGAAGTGAAGCCAAAGCAAAGATTCTCCTGAAAAGCTTTGTGAGTGAAACAATCATGATACATACCATCCTGTACCTGAGGATGAAAATGTGGATTTGTGCCTGAAAAGTGGCACTAAAGAGACCCCGGTAAGGTAGAGCACCATGAATCAAGGAGTGCTGTGAATCTGATGGATTTGCTACACATCCAGCAGCAACTCCCTATGATGAGATGCGTGCACTTTGTTAGGTCAGGCAAGTGTCTAAAATAACAGGTGCTTAGTTTTCACATGGAGGGCTAATACCTCCCTCACAGGATGGTTGTTTGAGTTTGAACAAGAAAAGTTATGTGAAGCAATTAGTTTTGCAGTCATCCCAGGACTGCATCTGCTAACATCTGTTAGCCTCACTGCCTAGAACAAGTCCTAAGTACACAACCATACCACAATCATTATTTTTAAAAAGAATAAATATTATATAACTAGCAGTATTTACTAAGCCTCTTCTACTTTGGACATCCGTGCTGGGAATGTGACGGCTTGTCTCCTCACCGCTATGGTGTGTTAGTTCATTTCCTGTCTAGACCAAATAAATGCAAATACCAGTTGCTTGTGCTTGCAGGAATACACTAGGGGCCTCCGTTCTTGACAGAGCTCAACAAATAAATTCCAAAACAGAGTTCTACTGCACCAGGTGAAGATCTTCCACAGCTTTCTTCAACTTATCATAAAATTTATAGCATTTTGGGTAATTTGATGCTCAAACACATTTGGGAAATGTAGAATTGGAAATGAGGGGGAAATGTGAAAGCAGAGCAGGCAAGAAACTCAACTCTAGAGAGAAGCAGGTACATAAAACGGTCTCTCAACAGAGATGAAGCAAGTGCCCCCTGGACATCACCAAGACCAATGCTTCTGTAGCATTCTTTACAAAACAAGTGTGGTGATTGACTTACAATACCTGGGCATGTCTATGTGAGATCTATGGATGTTTTATATTCTCAAGAATGGTCAAACAGCAATAGCAAGTAGAGGGAATTTCCCAGCAAACCTCACTATTCCCACAGCTCCCTTCTGTTTGAGTACCAATGTCCAACATCACCTCACTTATAAGGCAGCAGCACCTTGTGTGGTGTAGATAGTTAGGAAGGCAGATTTGGGAAGTACCATAGCCAAGACAAGTTAAGAAAGCTACCTTCAATAATAGCAAATCTTGCCCTTCCCGGGATAGTACTGGGGAATTCAACAAAAAGTAGCTGGCTTTGCAAGAACACAGAGGCAAAGTCAAAATGTGATTATGAAGCACTGGTGATGAAAGAGTCAAGAAACTTTTCACCCTTCTCTGACATTATAAAACAAAGACTGCCTGTTCTGACAAGGGAAGCTAACTCAGTGGCCCAAGAGACCCTCTTACAAGATTAACACCACTCAGCCTTGCTTTTGTGGTCTTCCATTTCAATAGCATTGCCCTCTAGCCATTCTATGAAAGGCATCAGAAGAGATAAAGGCCCTTTGTCTTCTTGGACCAGGTGTCAGAGCCAATCCTACCAACCAGACTGTTATCAGAGTTATGACTCCCTCCTGGACAGTTAGGAAGGCCTTATGGATGAACCATTTAACTGTAAATGAAACTTTAGCTATTCCCCTTGAGGGATTTTTTTTCCAGGTTATAGGATCATAAATAACTGGCTATATCAAAAGACCTAAAAATTATATATTACTTCATTATAACTGAGGAAGTCTCTCCCATAAACACCAAACAACATTTTGACAGATCACAGAAGGAAGAAGCCGGAGCATTGTGCATTTAAGGGATGCTCACCTCCTGCTCCAGGTGTCCCACTGGAATAAATGTGGTTTTGATAACAGGAAAGAACAAAGAAAACTTGTCTCTGAAGTTGAAGAGCAAGTCTTAAAAACTCCATGTAACATCAAATCATGCATGCTAATAGATCTTCAACGTTCACAAAGAAATGGTATAAGCAACTCTGTGGTATTGTGTTAGTCAGGGACTAGACTCTGTCATTCTGTCTCACAGGTCTCCAGCAAATAAAGATCATCCGGTCAAAACAAGACAAGAAAGAAAACCTCATCCGGGAGTAGAAAGAGTGGACAGTGCACTGTCTGTAAACAAGACACTGTGTAAATATCTATCAGTAGGGTATGGACCAACTGTGAAACGTCAACTGAGTGGAAATAGCGTAAAGTGACCTACTTTAGAATTACATGTAGTGCTGGAGACATCTACCCAAGATTCTTATTTTAAACAAACTAAGCAAGTTCTGAAGAATTATCTGCAGCACAGCATCACTCATTACTCATTAATAACCCTGAACCCTGTACACACTGCAGTTCTGTATTTGTCCGAATGGTGCATCTCTATGCATATAAACCAGTAGTAAAAATATGGATATATAATGGAAAAGCCAGGAAAGGTGTCTAAAATTAAGTTAGTGAAAAGAGACACTTTTATTTGAAGTTCCCTTTCTACAAGTATATTCATTATACACTAAACTTTAAACTAAAAGACTAAATACAATCCTACCTTTGAAGAGACTACAATGTCCCAACTCAGTCCTTTGAGTATATGTTCCCTAGAGGAGACATAAATGTATCTAAAACATTATCTGTAGGTTCTGGGAGAGGAAGGCAGACTTGCATGAGGGGCTAGTCACTGCTTGGGCTTGATGATAGACAGATTTTTGATACATGCAGACTTTATTCTGAAGCAATGGGCTTCTTCACAGGAAAGAAGTAATAAGAGTAAAACAAGTGTTTTAGAAGGAAAGCCCAGCCAAAGTGTGTAGGATAACAATCCAAGAAGATAGCCCTGCCAAGGAGGGAGAGTGCTGTTAGCACAGTTCCATTACTAAAGATGGAAAGAACAATTGTGTGGCCACTGCTGCTGAATTCCATAACCGTAAATTCAGGGACTGCTCACAGCACTTGAGTTTGTGATCAGACCATGACTGAGAGAACTATAAATTGTAGGATGCAGAACTATAAAATGTAGGAGCACATTGACAACACGGAGTCAGAAAAATGTCAGAAAATCCTATAGGGACATCAAGAAGAAACTTAAAGAAGAAAGGTGGGGTATGACAGAGCAGAATGGCTATCCAAATGGGAATCCTACTGTCTGTCTGTCATCTGTCTGTCTATCCACCTCATCTCTCTCTACACATATGTGTGCATACTTATATAATTATATCTACATATTTATTTCATACTCCAATGTTCTTCTATAACATTGCTTCAAAATATGAGGTCAAGAAGATATCCTTAATTAAGTAAACATTTAGTTAGCCATGATCCAGGGCATCATTCTATTGAGCATAAGGACGACTATGATGAGATCTAGGTCCACAATGATTATACACCTTAGGGAAATGCCAACATTATCTAAAACATTGTTGTGGACTCTGGACTAGAAATGCAGTCATATATATATGCCCTTGATAGAGTGGCCTTCTGTTATCTTAGGTGTTTACTCTGACATGCTTCATTCAGCAGAGACCTAGCATGCTCTAACCCGCTCACCAGCCTAAGAATATAATAGTACACAGTATGCTATTGTCTCGCTTGCTGCTCTTTCAACAGCTCTAAACCCCACCCACCTTTTAAACAGAAAGATAATCCCTACATCCTCAGGAAGTTCCCCCCAGACTAACAAAAGGAGATTGGCTTAAACAGGAAAGCTAGTAACCACACGGAATCAGATTAGGTACTAAGATAGCAGCTGCAATTTGTATCAAGAAAAGACTGTGGCTCTCTAAGCAGGCTTGTATGTAATGGAGGTCATGACTCACAGCCTGCCCTTTATATTAGCAGAAATCTTAACTAAACTGTGATGCTTGCAAACCTTGCTCTCTGTTGACTCCTCTCAGGCTTAGAAGAGACCGTGTGAGCATCCAATACAGGCTCACCGGTACTCACTAAAACTCCGGAGACCTGCCTTCCTAGAGTAGTGTTACACGTGGGTGAGGAGGACAGTGGGCTCTCACGAGGATGGGAGTCTGGTTCCATGAGACAGTCTAGTAAGGTCAGGTGATGGCCCAATGAGATGAGCCTGACAGCTAAGCACCAGACCACAGGGATGCATGTGAAACGGTCATAGGATCCCAAAGACTACTGAGGGAGAAAAAGCAGATAAATCCCAGCAGTTCATTTTTCTCTGCACTAGGCCAGCAGCACCAGGATCCTGCAGTTACCTGAGGTTTCTTCACCTTAATGATCCAGGTGGGCGGGACAATAACAGCAGCATGAGCCCCCAGGGAGCAGGGTTCTTCAATATGATGCAGCATGAAGCAGGTCACTTTATTGTGAAACTGAAGAGAAAAACAGGCTAATAAGCAATTCTGAACAAGGAGCAATTCACAGCAAGAAGGGATAAGAATACACACACACACACGTGCACACACACATGCACACACAAAATCATACACATCAAGAACATATACATCTCATCAGCATTCAACCAGCCCAGGAACACAGAGGCCAGAGTAACTCATTCCAAGTATAGACACAACAGGAGTTAACGGGAACCTGGAAGTCCACTACGACATTCTAACTGTCTAACAGACTATTTACATACTACACACAACTGTGTCTGGGTAACAGGTCATGCAATAGCTAATGTAGAGAAGAAATGAAGACAGCTGGGAAGGCAATGCCTGTTTGTTTCTACCACAGTTGGAAATCCTCCCAAGTAATCTTTCCGGTTTAGGGAGCCAGGAAGGAAGCAAAAGGTCTCTTCTGGAAAGCTGTTAATCTCAGTGGTAACAAAGCACAGAGTCGCTTCTACCAGGGTTATCTAAAGCCCTAAAAAATACAGTGGTCCTATGACACTCCACAGGTCAGAGGAGCCCGTTCATTACAAGAAGGAAGGAAATATAAGCTAATAACAGTCACCGCAGTACCCCAGGGTGAGGGGCTTAACTTACTGTTCTGCTGCGAGGCTGGCATGTGACCTCAGTCTGGTCACATTTTCAATCACCTCTTTTGACTCTGGGGTGATAGTCCTGTGGGGACATTTCATTTCTAATGGACATAAAATCAGCTTGTGCAATAATTAAAGAACTTAAGTTCTAATCATGGTGACTTTTTTATTTAAATTAGTCTCAACTTGAATTATATTTATTGGAACCAATGCACAATTCACCATTTCAACTAGAGCTATTTAAGAGTGAACAGGAACCCATGGCAATAGCAATGTTGGGAGACAGACATCAATTAGGCCTGTCTGGGAAAAACTGGCACATACAACCAGTCTAATTTAATTCTGTGCTGTCACAAGGATTTTGTTTTCATTTCTGCATATTGCGAAGCTCTCCTGTGATCCAGTAGTTAATTTATATCAATTAAGGAAAAATGCTGATGAAATAATTAATAATTCAACATACCACCCATTATTTGGACTTTGCAAACAAATTAAACCGGAGGAAGGTCACACCACAAAAAATATCATTTGAACACCTTCTTTCGAAATTGATTACTTTTCTAAGCAATTAACTGTCAGTGCATACCCACTGCATTTCTACAGTGACACGGTCTTCAAACATTGCCTAAGCAACTCTTTCACCTTATACTTGAGTGACCTACAAGCTAGAGACTAAGGGACACTCTCAGGACTGTATATTTTTAAATGTTGGAGCCAAGACATATACACAAAAACCTCAGCTCCTTAACCCCAAGATTCCTCCTGTATCTTAGAGGGTCAGTCATTTGTTTTTCTCTTTATTTGGCATCAAATTTCCTGGAAAGAATTACTTATACTACTAAAATATATCCATATTGTAATTTGAGTGCATATATATTGCATATATGACCTTGCAAAATCAATTTCCACACTTTCTGGGATATTAAAATTATGTGAAATTGGCCAAGGCTCTACCACAATGGTCAAGTGAAAAGTCAATCCCTGTGGTGACTCAGTTAGATGACAGATAGTGAAGAGGACACAGGCGTTCATCTTAAAGCGCTCCAAATTATCAGACCCTGAACAAGACACATCACCCCAGGGTCATGGGAACAGCAGCCTATCAGAACAGATTAGATTCTGTCCCAGCAGCAGCCTCTTACCAGTCCAGGAAACCCAGCAGCATAGAGACTGGTTGACACCTACTCCCAGAGGGAGATGCTGTCCCTAGGATGTGGAGTTTCACTAGAAGTAGGATAGCCTTGAACTTGTAACATGTTTTTAAACAGAAGCATGGAGGTTACCTGTGTCACAACTGGAGAGAGATGGAAATCACAAGAAAAACAAAATGTGGCGAGATGGTGGCACGTAACTGTCCAGACCAGTGGGTCTGTACCAACAACCGGAGGCTCTTGACAAATGAAGGCCCTAGGGAAACTATTAGGTTGGATCTTATAGACTCTCTGTACTGCGAAGAGTCTGACCCACAGAAACACCAACTGCAATTCACTCAAACTACACTTGTTCCAGCCCGGTTGCCAGTCTGAGGAGTTGCATCTGCTATATGTAGACCTGTAAAGCCTTAACCTAGCTAACACAACACAAACTTTCTTTTCACGTTTCCCTCTTAACAAAGGTGATATGCTTCTATCTACACAGACGCTCCAAAACATAGATGGAAAGCTGATAAGCTAGTGTAAGCAGATAATCCTGGCATGCAGGTGGCCGAGGCAGGAGGGTCACAAAAGGATAGCATATTCTTTATCATTAAGACTCTATTTTAAAACAAAGAATGGATAGACTGTAAGACTAGAGGAGGGGTTCACAAACTGTTTCTTTAAAGGCCTGGGTGTGTTCCCAATGCTGAAGTCATCTCTGAGGTATTAACAGTTACAGAGAATTGACAAATGATAGGGTATGGCTATGTTGCGATTATTATGTATAGACATAGGCGGCCGCCACATTTGGCCCTGGATGCTATAGTTTGACAACTGGGTTGGAGTGAAATGAAAAGCAGGCACAGAGGCAATAAAGCTCAGCATCTGTTTTGGATAAAGAGGTCAAGTAGATAGGATGATAGATGAAAGAAAAGGAAGAGTAAATGGGACATCAATCAGTGTGGGAGCTTAACAATACGAATGGTCAAACACAAGAAAGGGATGTAATTTAGTGAGCACATGGATAGCTACAAAAAACAAAAATAAAAACAAACATCTAAACCTAAAGAACAACATAAGACGCAGTTGTTCTTCATAGCCCCATAACAAAGCCACCCACATCAAGAGCTGGGGAACCCAGACGCCTGGACCCTGGGTTGCAGAATTCACTGGAGGCCCCCTGTGCTGTAGTCCAGCATGACAATGAATCCTCAGCAGTCTAGTGGATAGGAAACACAGTGGGTATTCTAGCTAAAAGGAGCATTCGATTCCAGTCCCAGGGTAAGAATGAGAGATGGGGGTGCGGGGGGGGGGGTTGCGGGGGTGCCTAGTCTTTTATCCTGGACTTCAAGCTGTACAAAAGAAGTATAATGTTTCTATTTTTCCCTACTTATATTTTCTTTTATTCTATAATTTTACTCTCTTTCTTCTTCTAAGGGTACTATCTGAGAACATCTGAGTGTTCAGTCAGGGCAAAACTCCACATGTAGAGGAACTCAAGCTTGGGGGTTCACACGTCGTGGTCACACGTGAACCTGTGTTGCTTGATTTATCCGGCACTTACCGCCTGCTTGCACCAGGAACAGCTGATGGCCACGATCTCTTTACTGTGGAAGGAGAACTTTTGCTGGAAGCCCTGAGACAGTAGGACAAGAGACAGAGAATTTAAAACCTCCTTTATTATAGCCCACAGTTGCCCTCCTGGGGTTTACAGAAGTGAAAAGAGGCCAGGATTGTCATCCATGGCTATAACTGTTACTGTATGTGCCACACCGCACTACTCTCTCCAATGATTTTTCTATTTCAGAGCCATCTGGAGCAAGAGACAAAGGAGTCAGTGATGTCTCCTACACCATAAGTTTCTCTAAGCCAGTCACACTACCATAGAGATTTTCCTTTAAGAAAAAGTCTCACATAGATAGATAGATAGATAGATAGATAGATAGATAGATAGATAGATAAGCAAATAGATAGATAGATAGATACATACATACATATGTGCACACATAAATATGTACACACATATATTGTAAACTATATATAGTAGAATATATATATATATATATATATACATAATTTTTTTAAAGAAAAACCATTGTTTCACTTGGTCTTATACTATAAAGATGGATAAATACCAAAGGCAGAACCTAGATGTCAGGGTCTAGGTAAAGTCCAAGCTTAGAGTAATAAATTCAAAGACTTTGACCCTCCCCTTAGAATGTCTGTTCTCAAAACAAGCAGTTTTGAGTTTCATGCTTAACCAACGTGCAGTAACAAAGACAATACAATTGCCAAAAAGTCTCCTCAGATCAGTGGTTCTCAATGATTCTTCCTAATGTGGCAACTCTTTAATAAATGTTGTGGTTGGTGTGAACCCAAAGCATAAAATTATTTTCATTGCTCCCTCATAACTGTAACTATGAATCCTAACATAATATCTTCTATGCAGAATATCTGATATGCTATCCCCAAGGGGTATGACCCACAGGTTGAGAACCACTGCCATTGAGGAACCAGCCAACTGCTCTTCCATTAAGAATGGCCATTCCGCATAGGAAGTACACAGTAACGCTCACATAGTCTACTCTCAGATTCAGCCATTTCACTCCTCCTGTGTGGCTTCCCTGCCAAACCTGAACGGCTCAACCTGGCAGCAGACTTCCTGACCTTCTGGCTCTTAGCAATCCCTCCACTCCCTCTTCCAAGATGTCCCCTGAGCCTGAAGTGCAGGCATGTATTTTAGATGTATCGTTTGGGGCTGGGCACCTCAGAAGGCATTGTTCTCTGCTTTCTGACTGGTTGTGGCTTTCTGTAGTGGTCTTGGTCTGTTGTGAAAAGAAGTTTCTTAGATGGAGAAGAGAGCTACGCTTAACTGTGTGTATAAGAATAAGTATCTAGAATCCAGTCAGGAATTACCCCGGTTTAGGAAAGTGGCAGTAGTAAGTAAGCTCTCCTATGAGATCTCTGACCTCACTTGTCCCAGGTAAAATTACAGTACCGGGCAGGATTTCCCTCCTCTTCAGTTAGCCTTCAGTCTCATTTAGGCAGATGTTAGTTAGCACTAAGGTATAAGAGCCACTATTGCACCTACATGGATATGTTTCTATGTTGACCATTGACGTGGTTCATAGGTCAACAGTTTCGCAGCTGAGTAGGACTACTGAATCCTCTTCCCCGTAGTCAGCTTGAGCAGCACCTTAAGGTACTATAAAAGCTAGTCTACCAGGGGTTGGGGGAGGCTTTGGGTCGCATCCAGCTCAAGGACACCATGCCTTCTGTCCAAAGTGCTCAGTGACTTCAGCAATGGGGTCTTCATTTCAACTACTGGCAGTAAAGCAAGGGTAACAGAAGGAGCCTATATTGACAGTCTTTATACTTTCATTGCCAACAACTCTAAAGGAGGTTTCCCATGACTGGCACTGGGAATTCTGTTAGATTCTGTACGGCTCTTGGGTGAAGCATTACCACTTTAGGTAGAGTAATTTCATTTAAACGGTGTGTGTGTGTGTGTGTGTGTGTGTGTGTGTGTGTGTGTGTGTGTGTGTGTACATAGACATATGTATTGTATTTAAATTTAGATAAATAGAAAATAATATGATTCTTTATGGCTTTCTCAAGCATTCTAATGTTACTGTGTTATTATTCCTTTTTTCCTCCCTCTCCGTATTAACCTCCGTTCCCCTCCCTAGTTAAAGCCCCTCCCACAGAGGCAACAGAAAGGGAGAAATTGGAAACATGGCTTCTTAATTTGGATTTGTAAGATTCCCTTGGCTTTGTAATTACTTCTCTGTGACAATCAGCAATAGTGATGATCTTTTTACTCGTTGTTCAAGGAAGAGTTAACCATTCTTAGAGAGACTCCTATCCTTAGGAGAAAGGTGCTTGCAAAATTGGCTCAGGGATAGAATCTGGTATCTTACCCTTTGGGAGACTTTGTTCAATTCTTCAAACATTATGAATGGCTCCTGAACTAATACCATTTATGCTGAATCCCTGATTTCCTTCTGGGAGTCTAGCATATTTTTCTGTGTTATCCAAAAGGTACTTAGGCAAAGAAGCCTTAGTGAAATTCCTGGGTGAAGAGTTTTAACAAGATGGGTAAATAATATTTATTATGTATTTTTCAGCTTACTGCTGAAGGGACTTAGCATATTTTACAAGACTCCAAGGGGAAACCGGTGGTATCTGGTTTCTTTGTGGCTTCACTCTGTGTTTCATTTTTGCTGATCTTGTTTTGTGCCTTTGTTTTATAATAAACCACAGACAGGTCCCCCCCTATAGACTTCCTTGTAAAGCACTGCACCTCGGATGATGTTCAGATCCCAGGACACAGCCTCCCCAGCTGTGTCTTGCTTAAAAACCTCCTTCTGTCGACAGTGGTGGCTTTTTCCCAGGACAGTACTGCTTCTATGTCACATAAGAATTGAAATATTGGGTCAGCTTTGACCTCCGTACACCCGCAGCAATCACCAGCCCAGCTCCACTGTCAAGTGTCAGAACCCTGACAGGAATATTACTGAGAGAACAACAAAATCTAATGGGCTTGAAGATGATGTGTCCAGGGCTTTTCAAAAATATCAAACTGTTCAGCATGTTCCGAAGAGGCCAAACTGTCTTTGCATTGGAGACACGTGGAAAGTTCACTGAACTCACTTTAGAGGGAGCAGTAAGAGAGAGACAGGTGACATATTTCTTCAGAGCTAGAGCGATAATTTGTGAGGCTGTCTGATCAAAGGAGCAAATGTGTGAGAAAAAGCATGAAGGGACTAGGGTGGGTCAGAGCACACGGATTTCTCAGGCCCTGGACCCCATGCCCATCTGTCATTCGGGGGATGCCTCTACTCACTGCACATGCGACACTGTACTCGTGTTATGACTTGTGTCGGTATCAACAGGCCTTCCCCACTTATTCTTTTCTATCACAAGGTAAGATGGCGTTCTTCCAGTGTGTGCTTCCTGATCAAATGCTTCAATGACACCTCTTTTCTTAAAGAATAAACCATTCATTTGGGCATTAAGTAATACCCACAATCCTCCCAATCAACTTCGGATGTTTTAGATCTCTCTCTCTCCTCTCTCTCTCCTCTCTCCTCTCTTTCCCCTCTCTCTCCCTCCATCTGCCTCTCTCTCTCTTTCTCTTTCTCTCTCTCTCTCTCTCTCTCTCTCTCTCTCTCTCTCTCTGTGTGTGTGTGTGTGTGTGTATTTGTGTGTGTGCATTATGCAATGTGTAACTGTATGCACATTTGCATGTGTCTGGGCACATGCATGTGCGTGTCTATGTTCACATGTGTACATATAGACGCCAGAGGTTAACATTAGGTGTCTTCCTCAGACACTCTCCACTTCATTTTCTGGGGCAGGGTCTCTCACCCAGCCTGGCACTTGCTGATTCAGCTAGTGTAGCTAGCCAGCTTGGCCTAGGGATCACTTCTCTCTGCCTCCCAAGGGCTGGAATTACAAGCAGTTAGTCAAATTCACCCAATTTTTATGTTGATGTTGAGGTTCCAAACTCTGACCTTCACAGATGCATGACAAGAACTTTATCCACTCAGCTATTTCCCCTTCCCCCAAATCAACATTTCACATTAATACACCACTCTTACTATCAAAAGTTTCTATAATGAAAGATAGGTCTAATTACATTTCATATTATGCCTTATTCTTTTAAATGTACAAGTCTGAGACCACCCTCTTTCTTTATTCTCAACCAATCAGCTAGAAAGCTGTCATTTTATATGTACTATGTACATTTCAAACCCAAAGCAAAATCTAGAAAGTCCCCCCAAATCAATCCAGTTCGCATCATCTCTCCATTGGCTATGGGCTCTATCATCTAGACCCTAACCCTGACACTATTTAGATGCCCAAAGTTACTGGTGGATATACTTGTCCTTCTCCAATGGAACTGTAAGTTTCTGAAGTATGGCACTATAGTTCTTAGAAACTTTGAACAGTTCTTTAAATATCGTGGACCCAGTGTACATATATAGGTTGTTATTAACTAAATGAGAGAGTTGCTGTTGCCATATCTTAACTCAGTTATGGACATCATGCTCTGCAAACTTTAAACATTTTACCCCAAGTTATCCGAAACTATGCCCCCTATAGACTCTGAACACATGCTAGATTTCTAAATTTCACTCGTAAGTGCTCAATTACATACAATGTTGTTTGTGAGACTGCAATAGAATAAAATGCATGGCATGATAGTAACTGTAGCCTCGTTGAGAGATCTGCTAAATGTTATGACGCAGGTACAAGTCCCTCGATTCATACATATCACATGTATGATACATGAAGTAGAAGCAGAGGGGTAGGAAAGCCAAGAACAGCTCTTGGATCTTCTCGTTGCCTGAGTGATTTCAGGCAAGTCATAAACTTTTAACTTCTCTCTGAACCCCAAAGTGGGAACAATTCAAAATCCCTTCTAATGATGATAAGCACCAAAAAGAGACAAACTGAGATGTCTTCATATTACATACACATACGTGGGGATGTCTATGTATACATATGAGAGACTACTAAAAATCTATCAGAGGGGACCCACTTCTACTTCCATGTCAAGAAAGCCTTCTCCTTTCTAAGATAAAATAGTTGCTACTCTATTCACTGATGCAACTTAGGTGTGTCTAGTTGCATCCACTGTATTGTGTATTAACCTTCCAACTCCAAGAAGAAAATAGACACACTCTACTGTGGTGCTGACAGCCAGACAGATATCCCTAGAACAAACAAGGACACTCAGAACTGCGACGGGTCGCTGGGAAAATGAGCCTCCTGATAAGCAGCTTGGTGCTTCATTTGGGATTCTATTCCAGCAGTCACAAAGACCATGGCTTCAGGGTTATTACCTAACACGTGTACACGAACAGAACTGGTTCGCGGTTTTGGTGGACAATGTCCCCACAGACTACCTGCTATGGGGAGATTTTAGCCAGTCTCTAAAGCATAATAAAGACAGCCAGATCCTAATCACTTGGGCTTCATTCTGGTCCGTATCTGCTATTACAGCACTGACTGGATTCCCTGACTGAATTTCAAATGTGTCAGTGGTTTTTCAGAGGAACATAAGGACATGAGGCCGGATGGTCTGGAACCAACTGACTCCAGACTTAAAAAAAAAACAATGAGGTGACTTTGTTGACTCTTTGGAATTTTTTTCAATCAAATTGAGCCTTTGGAATAAAGTTAAATAAGGCTTATTCTGAGTGACTTTAAATTTGGTTGCCTCTCTCTTCTACCCTCCATGGTATGTAGGAACTGGCACTCAGCATTTCCATCTTGGCTGATACTAGAGGAGTGGGACTTATATAAAATTGTTGAATTATTTTACTGATTTTGTATTAACTGAGGTTTGAGATCAGAGAATCTCTTGGCTTGAGGCCAATTTTTTGCTTTATTTCATCCAATGAAAGATATTCAACATACCTCCAAAACTTTAAACAAAGTTAAGTGTCTCCAATATCCACCAATATCTCCAAAGCTCATAAACTGATAAAAAGTCCAAACACAAAGAGATTATAAGACTCAACTGGTGATTTTGCCTCCCCCCATTAATAACTGTCTTTGAAAAGAGAATTTCCAGCAGTTTTATTCAAATATTTCCTAAATCTTGAAATATATTATAAACATATACTCATACACTCTACACTTGCCTCTCAGAAACACTTAGTAAGTGTGGCACAAAGCTCTCAATGCCAGCACCATAAAGTTGAAGTTTTACAGTGCAGCTGCTATACCTCTCTTCTCACTGTATCTCGTCGGGCAGGAAGGCCAAGTGATTTCAGACTCACTGACAGGAAAAGAAACTCTTCCATTTTAAGCAAGACTTAGCTTGAGTTCAACAGAACCTCCTCTAACTAGCTGAATCCGGTCAGCAACCTAGGCCTTCAAGAGACTAAGGAGCAGTCCTACAACAACCTAACTGGAAAAATAAACAAACAAACAAACAAACAAACAATGCCACCACAACAAAAGTTTTCTGACCAGGAAATCACGGTGTTTGTGTTAGCCCATTATCCACTGCCTTTTAGAGTAATGTGATCTGAAGAGGGGGCTTGGATCCTTCCTTAGCAAAGCCACCAAGAAGTAGTCACTTCCCTAACGTTTATAAATTATCGACATATTGTCCTCCCTGAACAAAGTATTCCATACAGTTTCCTACTGCTATCTGTTGTCTTATCTGGCACTATCATGACTATACCAAAACCCCTTTTCCTTATTTGGGTGACAGAGTGTAAAAATTTTTATACCAATTTACTTTTTGTAAGACTAAAGTTTATTTATTCATAGAAATTTCTTATACTGATGTCTGTCTTGAGCAAAAATTGTTGCAAATATTTAAGACTTTAAAAATAGAAATGTAGGGGCTGGGCATGTAGGTGGCGCATGCTTTTAATCCCAGCACTTGGGAGGCAGAGGCAGGCGGACTTCTGAATTCAAGGCCAGCCTGGTCTACAGAGTGAGTTCCAGGATAGCCAAGGCTACACAGAGAAACCCTGTCTCAAAAAATAAAACAAAAACAAAAAACAAACAAAAACAAAAAACTAAGAAAAAAGAAAGAAAAAGAAGTGTAAGCATTTGTCTGAATTAGATAGTAAGGGACAGTGCCCTGCAAGTCAGGGAGAGCCTTATAACTCACAAGGTCGCTTCCAAATAGTTAATTTAACTTCTAAGAATCACTTTTTAAAATTCCAAATTCTTGTCTATTGATGTTAACTGTGGCACTAATTTAACCGTGGCTCTGCACATTTCTGTGTACCTTATTGTCTGTAACACATGCATCACCTGGGCTCCACCGAGTCACAACAGCAGACAGACACTTATCCTTCCCTGGTAATATGGGAAGTTGTTCCTTTCCGTGATCACCGACAATTAAGGCACACTCATCAGGTCTGGCCAACAGTATCACCTGACAATTTGTTATGGTTTTTGTTCATCTGACTGAAGATCCTTGCTGCAAGCAAGATCACAAATTGAGGCCCCTGGAGTCGGAGGAAGTAAAATCATCTCATAGATTTCATTTAAAAAAAGAAAATATTTTTAAAAAATCCTCAGGGAGCAGAAAGCAGAATTCTGGGTACAGTGTAATACCCCTCTTACAGGTACGACCATGCAGACAGAGAAAGATTTGATGCCAGGATCCATTCCACATGCCTGACATTACACCTGTACACAGCTTACCCAGGACCTAAGAACAGCTACCAGCGTGTACTTAAATTTATGTATGGATGTATCTGTCCAGCTTTGATAGTTGTATTTAATCTTTTATAGTGATCCTAATTTGAGAGAGAGAGAGATGTTTATGTATACTTGTGTGTGTCTGAGTGCACGTATGTGTATGTGTGTAATGTATTTATATATACGTATGTGTTTATGCATGGTGTTCTTGTGTGTGGTGTATGTATATGTTTACATGTGTGTGCATGTAGTAAGCTGTGCCCTCCTCTATTTCTCTCTGCCTTAGGGTTAGGGTTTCTCACTGAACCAGAAGCACCCTGGTTTTTGTTGTTGTGGCTTCTCCTCCCCCTCTATGATGGCTGACCAGAAAGATCCAGATGCCATCATGTCTCGGCCTCACTTGTGGTGTTGGAGTAGGTAGAACATGAGTTCCCACTCAGCTTTTTATACGGGTGCTAGGGACCTTGCCCGACATGACCACGCTTGTGCAGCAAGCTCTTTGACTCATGAAGCCTCTCCCCAGAACATGACAAAAACATTTTCTGCAGACAGTGAGCATTCTGTTCAATAAGCACCAAACTGTATAAGATTTAAATGTTGGGCTCATCCTTATGCTAGAACTCCCAGGAGGTTCCTTAAGGGAAGGCATTTTCCTATCAATGTAACTGGCTACAATTACAAGACTACACTGCCATGGAAGCTCATGTCTACCTCTGCTTGACTCATAATTGATATAATTACCAGTGGAAATATCATTTTACCCTGATAATGATAAAAAATAAAAAACGGCCCGAGTTCCAAGACAGAAAGAGGTTGGTTAAAATAGTTTACATTTTAAGCTATAGAGTAGACTTGATGTTAACACAAATATCAAAGAATCAGGACAGCTTGAACAGAGTCATGTAACTGACAATCATGCCAACTTCATAGCTGTGTAAGAAATAACTTGTTGTGCTCCCCCCTTCACTATCACATTGAGGAAAATACCCTTTCCCTAGTGGGACTGAATACAATTTTTTATGTGAACTTTAAATCTCTCTCTCTCTCCCCTTCTCTCTCTCTCTCTCTCTCTCTCTCTCTCTCTCTCTCTCTCTCTCTCTCTCTCTCTCTCTCTCTCTCTCTCTGTGTGTGTGTGTGTGTGTGTGTTTGTGTGTGTTTGTGTGTGCCTGTGTGTGGTCCAATCCAAGACAATTGAGAAAGAGACTTTTAAAATTCTCTTTAATTAGTCAGATCCTGTTCCTCCTGGCTTCTCAGCTGTGTTGAGGGTAGTAGGGATGAATAAAATATGCCTTTGGGAGAAAAAAAAAAGACTGACATTTTTGACACAGTTTTGACTTTATTTAGGGGTTGTACTGTATCTAGTCTTCTAGAAGGCATTGAAATGTATCTTCGAGGCTGTAGGTACCTCAAAAGGCCTGGCTACATATCTAAAAGATATGCCTATAAGAAGGAGGAAGAGTATGGGGGTACCTGAGTCTGGAGGGTAAAGGATAAAGAGTACTGGGCCTCAAATGTTTAGAGAGTTTCTCCGGGTGGGAACATTTGTCTACATGTTCTAATTTGTCTAATGTGTTAACTATAAGCATACTAATATATAATCCTAGTTATACTACATATATTAGACATGGTTGTGGAACCAATAATAGTTGAATTATAGGACACAGAAGACAATTCTAACACTAACACTAGAATGAGAACCTGAACAAATAAGTGATCTGTGCTATGTGCAGTGGAGGAGGCTGAGCTGTAGTGACAGAGGCAGAAGCAACTGAAATCTCACAGAGATTGCTAAAGAGTTGCGTTGGGTAGAGCACAAAGCCCAGTTGACCATAGGACACCATGTTGACCAAAGTGTTAATATTTGTGATTCTGAGAAAGTTGTCATCATGTCAAGAGGCTCACAGGCAAGACTGCTTTGAAGCTTAGTCCTGATGGGAAGAAATGCCTCACCAAGTGAACAGTCTGAGAGCAACCAGAATTACAGAATTGCAAAGCCACAGGGATGACATGACAGTGCTCAGCCATCAAAGCACAATGTTATACTTGCCACGGACTGATGCTGTAAAGGAGAGTGGCCTAGAGAGAACTCATGCCCAACATGCATAGAAGCTACTTCTGAAAAAAGTGACATTGTTCAGTCAATAGAGTCATGGCTGGAGGATCACAAGGATGGGGAGTAGACAGATGGTCCAATAAAAAGTCACAGTCTTTTGTCTGTTCCTTACCAGTTGTCAAAGCTGGAACCCATGGATTGAAGGAACAGGAAGGATCCCTGGGACCACAGCAAGGCCCATGGTGACATGTCACTGTCTCTAAGTAAGAGGACTAATGGCCATAATGTGGGTAGTTAAAAACTGAAGAGAGAGAAATACTCAAATAATCTGAAGAAAATTGGTAAGTGTTCAAGTTCACACATCGAACCTGATAGTGAGGCAACATCGTTGATCGATAGTACACATAGCCAGGGTATGAAAGGCTTGGGTTCTGTGCTGTTGTTGTTGTTTTAGAAGACACATTCCGAGTTGAGTCTCAAGCAAAGAGAGTGAAAGGAGAGAAGGAACGGAAAGGAAGAAAATGAAGAGAAGCAGGGAAGGTAGTAGGAGGAAAGGAAAAAGAGAAGAAAAGGAAAGAAAAGAAAAACAGCAGAGGGGAGACGAGGGAGGTGAATGGAGCAGAGAAGAGGACGGCAAAGGGAGTCCACCCTGGACCAAGGCTGCTTTGTCCACTTGTTCTGCCTGGCCTTTAGAGAATAAAAAAGTACATCCCTGATAACTGGCAGACGCCAACACTATTTTCTGGGTCCTTTGTGGAAGGACTTGCAAAGCAACAATGACCAAGTGAACCTCATGAAACCCTCCCAGTCATACATAAATCAAAACTAATGTATCCTCAAAACTGCTGGTGTTAGGTGAGTTCTGGTGACTAAGTTTGAAAGTTATGACAACAGTACTATTTTTCAAATTTATTTATTTTGCTCTGTGGGTGTATGAGTGCCTGTGTGAAATTAGAGTGTGTGTGTGTGTGTGTGTGTGTGTATGTGTTGAGGCCGAAGCTTACACACCTACATGTTCCCACTCCATTCACCAGTCCACCATGACAAAAAACAAGCAACTGAAGACAAATGCTGAACTACTGTGAACTGAACCAGAGTGCTGTGGTGTAGTTACCAAATTCAGGTGCTTTCAGCATTTAGTATATGACACACACTTATTGATTTGTGGGATAAAACATTTTACAGCCATCTCTGAAAGGAAACTTTATTTGTATTCATGCATAGGGTTGGCAATGTATTTTTTCTAGGCGTGTAATTCCCTTGTATGCAATCCAATTGCAGTGACATGTACTGAACCAACGAACCCTCCGCCCATCACTTGTTCTGTCAAGTCAGTGACATCATGTTAAAGTGAATAAGCAGGAAATGTCAGGTACATTGAATGTCTTAGAGAGGGAGAGAAGGTAGGCAGACAAGCCCTACAATCACAGATGTTCGCGTTAGTGAAGCCTGTGAGATTCAGGGAGCCAAGGCATGCTAAAATATTCTTTCCAGTACAAAGAGCAAATGATTGCATTTCAACATTTTTGTCAACTTCTTTGGTTTTTTAGAGACAGTATTTTCCACACTCAAGAATACTGTCTGTCATGATCCACTTAGTGGGTGATATTAAGTGTTTCTAGCTTACAGTGGGATCCAAAACAGGAAAAGCTTTGCCACAGACCCTCTCTGCAACAACAGCAGCCCTGCCACCCACATATTTAGAGAGGCAGGAGAGGAGAAATGATCCTTGTGGCACAAGAAAACTTAAAACACAGACTCCAGGATTCCAAAACAAGCATATGTCCTTTGAAAGAAAGGACTGTACACCTTGCAAAAGCAGCAAGTGTTACATTGTTAGTAGCTGGTACAGGAATACTTGGCCATGAGTCACCAAGTATCACGAGCTGGGTTCTGTCATAAAGACTGTATGGAACTATCTGGGCTCTGACATGGATCAAGAATCCACTAGGGTATATCTCAGATGCTCCATGTCATCTCATGTTATTGAACCAGGTCTTTCAGGACACTCCCATGAATATATAGAAAACTGTGTTGTCCATCTGGAAGAGAAGGAAGAATCCAAGATAATGACATGGATGAGTCAACTTTGTGTGTAAGTTCAGGGCAAAAGTGGCCTCTTGCTGCACAAGGTCTGCTCAGAGTCCTTCAGAGACACAAGTGAGACCTTTTTGCCATGGGCATAAACTCAGGTGGAACTGAACTGGAATGTGCTCATTGTCTAAAAAGAAAGTGGCCCGACATTAAAACATACTGTGACTTACAGTGACACTGAATGGCTTGGCTAGTTCATCAGGCACATAGGAAAAAAAAAAAGAGGTCTGAAGAAGAGTATTATGGGTAAACATATGAGAGCCAAAGCCATGATGATCATTGTCTTGTATGTTCATACCCACCAGAGAGAACTCACCTTGTAAGAACTAAAAACACAGATTTAACTCTTAGTGCCAGGGCCTGCTGATGCTGGGACCACTTGGTTCTAAGTGGACCACCTGCAGTAGCAGTGAGAGATCTGTTTAGGTCCAACGATGTGGGCTTCCTCTTACCAACAATGAGCTAGCCACTGTCACTGCTGAATGAGAACATGGCCACGAGATGTACTGGTCCTGTCAGGTAAGATCCCACCCAGAAGTTCCACAGTTGACAGGCATGCAGTGGTCTTCTGAAGCTAAAGAGAACAGAGGCTTGGGCTCTGAGAGGGTATCCTATCAGCACCGTGGTGCTCACAAAGGGCGCCACGCCTCTAAGACAAAACACACAGCTGAAGAACCTAAAGAGAAGACGCAGAATTGTCCTAATACTCTTCCTTCCTCCCATTGCCCCACTTGAGGAATTTGTTATTGTCACACTTGTAACTCCAGTTCTAGGGCTCTGAGGTCAGTCATATGGAGGACATCTCCATCATGGAACATAAACAGAAGATCCCAGCCTCAAGCCATTGCTCCGGTTCATCACTCAGGACTTTTGTGTCACGAGACCATCAGTCACAGAAAGGAGTCACTACCCTGCTGAGACCACATGACTGGGGAAAACAGTTGTTCCTTGACCATGGAGACTTGAAGACTACACCTGGTACCTGGGGACTCTTTGTAACTCTGAATGTTTTTAATAACATCCAGAAATTTACAGAAGGAAATACCTGGGATAAACTGCCCAAGGGAAGTTATCCTGTTCCCCAGATACATGGGAGGCAGGCCACCTACTTGAGAATAGCTTGTTGAGAGAGCGGTGAGCCTACCGTGGCTCTGCCATCAGCACTGGAGTGGTCCATGTTAAAATGGAATGCTGTTTTTACCATAATTGTCTCTAGCCAGCCCAAACTGATGCATAACTAGGAATCATTAGGCCTACACCCTAGACATTTACCAGTCTTTCCTGGACAACATCCTAGCCCACTAGAATATACATTTAGACTTATCTGACTTATTTAAACAAATCTAGGTATCTGCTGGGAGTAGTTCTGTTTGTTTGTTTGTTTGAGGCAGGGTTTCTCTGTATAGCTCTGGCTGTCCTAGAACTCACTCTGTAGACCAGGATGGCCTTGAACTCAGACATCTGCCTGCCTCTGCCTCCCAAGTGCTAGGATTAAACGTATGTACCACTACTGCCCGGCTGGAGTAGTTCTTCTCTATAGGAAGAACTCCCGGATTCCTGGTTCTCAGCCAGTTTGCTCAGTGTGCCTGTTTCTGTCTGGATAGGAAAGTGAAGCAATGGCTTCACAGCTATAGAGACTGGTTTAAATGCTTAAAGGAAGCTCCCTTTACCAAGGTGCTTGAACTCATATATGATTTGTCATATTTCATCATACTTTATTTTTCAGTACTGGGATGGAACTCAGCTCTTCAAAAATGCTAAGCAACTCATCTTTCATTGATTTCCAGCACATGTTATTTCATACTTTTTGTTTTATTCTCTTATTTTATGTGTAAAAGTACTTGCCTGTATACATGCTTGTGTTCCATGTTTGTGCCTGATGCCCAACAGGGTAGAAAAGGACCCTGGATCCCTGGAAACTTGGGATACAGGTGGTTGTGAGATGCCAAGCAGGTGCTGAGAACAGAACGTGTGTCCTCTGAAGGAGCAGCAAGTGCTCTTAACCACTGAGCCCTCCCTCCAGCCCCACATTGCTGTCCTTTTTAATTGGAGTGGGGGGACTTTTATGGCATCACTGTCTGAAGTGTCTGATGCTCCTCAGCTCTACACCAAGGCATGGTGAGAAGTATGCTTTTCCTTAGAAAGTCAATGGAGAAAAGTAGCTTGAAAAGGTGGTGAGGGTCAAAGCCCATGAGCATGCCTTCCACAGAGAGGATCTTCACAACGCAGACACATAGGAAGGCTGTGGACTTCCCAGCCTGGTCCTGCGATGTGCACAGTCCAGCTGGGAAAGGTCAACTTGCTGGTACCAGAGCTTCTTTTAAGTCTCTCCGCAGACTGCTCCTATGCTTCAGCCCCCTTTCCTCTCACCCACCACATCTCCTTCCAACCTTCCTTCCTTCCCTTATAATCACAGGGATTTTACATGTTTTTTTTTTTTTTACTTAATTTATTTATTTACATCCCAAAAGCTGTGGGATTTTCTTTTAAATCACTCCCTTGTCCTCTAATTTTAAGAATTCTCTAATTCTCTCCTTTGTCTCTCCAGTTCTTATTTCCATCTCTTCCACCTAGTGGGTTTCTAGGTGTGATGGTAACTTTTCCCATTGCTGTGACAAAAGCGACTGAAGGAAGGAAGGGCTTATTTGGGCTCACAGATACAAGGTGCAGTCTGTCATGGCAGAGAAGGCATTATGGCAGGAGCATCAGGCCAGGCAGTTGGTCACTGTTGTGTCTGCAGCTGCAGAGAGGGGGAGAAGGAGAAAGAAAGGAAAGAGAGAGAAAGAGAAAGAGAGAGAAAGAGAAAGAGAAAGACAGAGACAGAAACAGAGAGAAGGGGAGAAGAAAGAGAGGAGAGAGGGAGAGACAGAGACAGGGACTGAGGGACGAGACAGGGACCGAGGAACAAAAACATGCAGAGAGACACACAGAGAGAAACAGAGAGGCGGAATGCTGGTGCACAGCCCTCTCTCTCTCCCTTTTATTCACCCCAGGTCTGGAGCCATGTAGTGGCTCCAGTATAGTGCTGCAAGCATTCAGGGGTGAAGCTTTCCTTTTGGAAACACCTCACAGTCACACTCACACCTATGTTTCCATGGTGATTCCGAATCCTGTCAAGTAGTAACCACCACAGTAGTCTATTGTCCAGTAAGAACAGTGGTGTTGGGACAGATGTTATGTATCTTATATGCTGATCTGTGTGTGTGTGTGTGTGTGTGTGTGTGTGTGTGTGTGTGTGTGTGTGTGGTATTTGCTTTGTCAACTTAAAGAGCATAGAAGTTGGATATTTCCTTCTGATTTGATATGTATTATTTTTACTGTTATTTGGATATATTTTGGAATTGATTTTTCATGCATAAAAGGGAAGTAGTTCTTGCCATATTCTTATACATACACCAGGATGGCTTTACGGGTATTTCCTCATAATATCTTTGTGTCTCTGAATGAGACAGAAATGCAAATATTTCAAAAGTTTTTTTGATTAACTTTTTATAGTTTGCTTTTCAACTGTTATGTTTGAGATGGTCACATTATGGAAAGTCTTTTTACCTGTGAGTTCATCATATTACATTTTGGTAAAACTCAGAAGAACGGTGCATATATAGAATGTCTGTGGAGATATGGGTCATGAAAGGTTAGAAATCAAAGATGAAGATTCATTCTCAGGCTTATGCCTAGAGTCAGATTCTGGGGAACAAGAAGGAAAAGAAGCAGGGGCTATGATGTACACCCACTAAAGGGAAGAAGCTAAAGGAAGAAGACATGAGGACATTGGTCTTAGGACCATCTGCCTTAGGATCAGAGGAACCACAGCAGGAGGGAAGCTGATACTATCTGGGACTTCAGGAAGTGTCCCCATTCTGCCTGTGCCCTGTATTTTTGGACTCTTCCATGTCTGGTGACTTGAATTCACACACACACACACCAACAGCAGCATCCAGAAAAGAATGTTAGAGTAGGTCACCACTGAAGAAAGAACAAAAGGTTCTGGAGTAATCATGGTACCCCATGGCTGTCCCTATGAGGAAACTGACAGGACAAAGACAGGAAGGGTAGCAGCCACAGAATGACATCAGGAAGAAAGCAGAGGATGCATCCACCCGAGGACTGCAGTGAAGCCCTGAGCATCTTGTCTCCTTATTTTTTAATGCTTTTGTGATGCAAATAAAATGCAAAGGGCTGTAGATCTTAAATACACAACTTGAGATAAGCATATACCTGTGAAACTAGATCCACACGCTGAGCCAAGAACATATTCATAGCCTCCAAAAGCTTTCTCCCACCTGCTTCATGTTCAGAAATAAGAAAACTTACATAAAGCCTGGGGGTGTAGCTTAGTGGAAAGATGATCACCTAGCAGTCTCAAAGCCCTCGGTTCAATTCCAAGCACCACAAAAGAAGGCAGGCAGGCAGGCAGTCAAGGGAGGGAGGGAGGGAGGGAGGGAGGGAGGGAAGAAGGATGGGAGGTAGAGAAGGTAGGAGAGAGGGAGGAAGGGAAGGAAGAGGGGATGGGGAAAGTAAACCAGCTTACGTAAGATTTACTCTCTTAACAAGATGCCATGTGTCTAACACAGCACTGTTGACTATAGAGACCTTGCTGCTTCACAGCAGATCTCTGGGACTTACTCATTTTGCACGACTGAAACACTGAATCCTTTAACTACCTCCTCCTCCTCCTCCTCCCCCCTGCATGAACCCAAATGACAGTACACTAAGTAAAATAAGCCACATACCAAATAAGGACACCATGAAACCACCTCTGTGCCCCACAAAGAGTAAAATGATGACTACTGCCATTCCTTTTGCTCTCAGCTAAGACAGGAGAAAAGCCCAGGCCTCTGGTTGATGTCTTGGCAGGGTCCGCACAGAGAATTCAGACAGATTTTGTGCCAGTCTGCACCTCCTCTGTGACCTTCCTATGACTAGTGGTAAAAAGCCACTTGTGTTGCAGCAGGACATACATACAGACAGGCCAATAAAACCAATGCACATAGGCTCACCAGTGCTCTTCCATCCCAATAGCAGAGTGTATGGAAAGTTGATTCTGGTGCACACACATTTTAGATCACTACGGAATGGATCTTTCATTTCTTTAATGGCATATGCCCCCGGTGCTCCAGGTAAGCATTTGCCATTATTTCTCAGCCCTATAATCCCGTTCATTGTGATTTCTCAACTGTATCCCCTACAGTGTTTTTAATTACCTTCTCATTTACCTATTACAAAAGCAATTATGTGTACTTTACCTGTGCACTTTACATACTGCTCTCATTTGTCTGAAATTAGTTAACTGTATCCATTACATCAAAGAGTCGGTTTCATACTTCCCAGCTATATATACTATATATACTTTCAGAAATGCATACATGTGAAAGTGCATGTCCCATGAACAAATAATTCCTACGGATGTGTCTTGTTAAGTTGGGGGAGTGAAAGGCACCACAACTTCAGAGCCATGTTTCACTAAATATCACAGTATAAGAGAACCACTTTCAAGATGTAATGTCTCGGCGGGAGGGCAGCGGGGTGGAGAGATGGCTCCATGGTTAAACACATTGTTCTTACACAAGATGCAGACTCAGTTCCCAGCACCCACATGTGGGCTAACAGCTATGTTTAACTCTAGTTCCAGGGAATCAGATACCCTCTGTGAATGGATACTGTATGCATGCGGCACACAGACATATATGCAGGCAAAACATCTACACACATAAAATATAAGTAATAGTCGTAAATGCTGTTCAAGTATATTGAATACTTTAAAAATGTTAAATATTTTTAAAGGTGACTGGTGAGTTTTTAAAAGCAGCTCTTTTGTTTTACAATGTTTTTATGTTCCTGATCTCAAACTGTGATTAAGAAACATGTCTCTACAATTACACTAATTTGTAGGTTTAAATGTCCGGAGGGTCCATTCATCTATAATTGTTAATATACTTTTCTTCTACATTTTAACATTTAAAAAATAGCTTTAGACAACTCATTGCTATGTGCATCTGGGCTGAATGAACACAGTGAATACTGTGAAGAGGAGTTAGTTACAGGCAGACTCAGCATGTGTCCTGACTTCAACGATAGACTACAGATCCTACATCCCATAGTACAAAGTTGCCCTTTATGGACTAGCTTTGGGTTCTACTTTGAGTTGGCTTTGCCCATTACTGACTGGAATTAAATGAAGATCTGTATGTTCCTAGCTGAGAGGTCATCTCAGCTGATGAATCTTGTGACTCTTGCAGTCTCCAGTCTCCTCTCATTCCCTGTCAGCGGTCATCCGCTGGCTTCCCCGCCACATCCCTCTTCGATTTACATGTTCTCTTTATCAAACCCTCATCAGATTGAAGGATCTGGGTGTGAGTGTCTCATATCCTTCTGACTCAATTCTGCCTCTTTCATAATACAAAATTATGAATGACCATGTAAAACTACGCACAGTGGTTATAAAGTTGGTAGGCTGGAATTAAGCTGCTCATGTTAAAAAAAAAATACACTATTCCATCAAGGGCTCCCTCACCGGATAGTCACTAAGAGCCACACACGCACAGCCCAATGCACACTCATAGTTCCAGAGAACATCACTACAAATATTCACTTTACTGTCAAATTAAAAAGTAGAGATTGAAGCCACCAATAACCCAATAAAATCCCTTTAAAATTCTCAAAGTTTACAAAGCGCCAGAAAATACATGCCATATTATACACAAATGAAGCTTTCCTAAGTGAAGAGCTTTTTGTTTAATCCTATCCCAGTAAGTTACAGAATGAAAGGATACACCTCCCCTCCTCTCCTCACCATGAGAGTTCTCTCCCTTGCTTCCTCCCTCCTTCCTTCTCTCTCTTCCTCTCTACCTCCATCTCTCTTTTCCTCCCTCTCCCCAACTCTCCCCAACCCTTCTCTCTCCACCGTGTGTGTGTGTGTGTGTGTGTGTGTGTGTGTGTGTGTGTGTGTGCGTGTGCACAGCATGCTTACCTCTCTGTATGAGGGAGAGACTGGGTAGGGTTTAGAATCTAAGAAAGTGTAAGAACTGGCAAAAGTATTGATAGAAATTACAGAAAGCACCTGGACTTGGAAGTGATTTTCCAATCCCTTCCTCTGTAATGAGAACAGAGTCATTAGCTTGTCTCCAGTCTAGGGTAGAAGCTATGATCCAGAGGAGGGCTATTTATTATCCAGCAAGGAGACACATATCTAAAAACATCAATCTTATAACTGCTGGAGCCTAAGACTTTATAGGCAGCAGTACTATAAACACAAGGGAGGAACACAGCCGTGCTATTTTATGGGAACAGTGTGTGATGGGCCAGGATGTGTCCGCTGATACCCATGGTGTTCAGCAAACTGTGAGTATTTGTGGATGCTGCCTAAGAGCACTGGCCAGGGAAGGGGGCAAGGCCGCAGCATCACAGGGTACAGAGAGTCCATCCAGCACCTTCCTGCTAGTTGACTAAGCCACCATAAAAGGAAGCTACAAAGAAGATGCAATATGGCTCCAGGGAAGATTCCTCACAAAAGACAATGTGTTTATGGAAGTTCGTTTAACAAACTTCTTCCAGCTCTATTATAACCTGAACCGCTAAGTGATGTGAGCCACAGAATTCTCCAGGATGATGTTTTTCCAAAGAAAGGAATGTAATCAGCCACAGCATGCCCGCAATCCCATCCTTGACTCCAAAGCTAGCCACCCTGCCTGTCAGTCTCTTCTTCTACATCCTCTCCTTCTCCCCACCCTCATCTCTTCCCCATTATAGACAGCCTACAATCCCTGAAGCAAGACACTGTAAACCCTAAATCCATGCCACGGAGAAAAGACTCATGAATCCAGTGCAGGGCACTCATGTGAGACCAGAAGGCCGACCCCTTCTCCAAGCCAAAGGTTCCATCTTTCTCTCCCACCCCCTTCTTTCTTATTGCCTCTCACTTTACTCTCTACCTATAACACATCCTGCCTGTCCCCTTCCCAGACTAAAGAACAACTAACAGTGTTGAAGAGAACAAATGGTACTCGTTACAATGGAAGGCCATGACCTAGCGCCTTCCAGCAAAGAACATGGTAACCAAAGGCTATAATGTGTTTTCTCCCCAAACTCAGAGAAAAACAGCAAATCAATACAATGTTTCCATGTATCTCTACATCCTGCTCCAGACTACCAGTATTTCTGTATTAAGATATCTCTATCTCTCCATCTATCTATCCATCTATCTCTATCTCTCCATCTACCTACCTACCTACCTACCTACCAATCAACTCAGCCTGATGCTTGACCAAAGGAGTAAGGTGAATAAGTAAATAAATGAGCAATCTATTGAGGAACATATTCCCTGAAACTTAACTCCTATTGACTGGAGCTCATCTGCTTCCTACTGACAGACTTCAAGCAGAATCCACGCAGTGAGCTACACATTCATCGTCCCAGCAGAAACGGCATCTGTAAGGTCAATCTTTGTACACAGGGAAACGCAGCGTCTCCAATAAGTAGAGGTCAGCACAATAGTGAATAAGTGGCATTTTACAGCATCTGGTCACAACACCCATCCCTGACCCACCCCACTCTTTCAAGAGGCACTGTATCCTGAAGGGCTTACTGAACCACCACTGAAGAAAAACATCTTTTAGCAGAGACTGGGCAGTGTCTAAAGAAAGTGACATGTTTCTAGATTCTAACTATGGGGTATTCTAGAGAGTTCTGTACAGCATTGTGTGTTGTGATATATATGCTCACACTTGTGGATCAGCTTAACTGCCTCCTTGCCTCCTTTCTTTTTTTTAGGGCTGATCAAATCAATAGGCTGGTCTAGTAACCTTCAGGAAAGACTTCTGACAAAATAGGAAAACTTCAGCTATCAAAATTCAACAAGTCCTTGCCCCACTGCAGCCATATCTCTGAAAAATACAATCATCATTTCCTTTTACTTAGAGGGTCACTGTTTGTAGAGACTTCTAGAAGAATTGAAAAGAAGACTTGGAGAAGTCCTCTCAGGAAAAAAAAAAAGGTGTAGGGGACATCACATTTAGAGACAGGACTCATCTACCTTGGGTGTTTGCCAAGGCCCGGAGCCCGCTGTAGTGGCCGTGGGTGGCTGTACCCTTACCTTACCACACTGCTTACATTTTCCCTCCTGCCGCCTCCTGTGGACCCAATGGTGACGCACAAAATTCTGCGAGAAAACAGAGTGAAATGAATACATTTTAATTTGTGGTCCTCAGTAGTGAACGTTTTTTGGACATTTTGGAGTGTGGGTTTCTCTAAACTATAATCGAAGCCCAGAGAAGCACAAAAGCAAACATGTGTAGGTGTGGCTTGTTCAGCAATAAACATGAATACACGCAGAATAAAAGAAGTTCACAGTGGCCTCCGCGCTGTGCGGTCTGCTTCCTGCCCCGCCCCCGTCCTTGTCTCCCCCAGTGTTCAGGGCGCAACAGTCTGCACTCAACTGCACTGTCTTATACTAAAAACCCATGCGGGTGTGTGAACAGCTGAAGGTTCTCCAGCTGGGGAGGGGTGCGACTCAGGCTCATAAACGGAAAACCCAAAGAGTGTCGAAAATCCGAAACACTGACGGAATAATCTCCAACACAGCTGAACAAACGCACATCCAATGCAGGGCACGCCACACTACACTAAACCTTCTGGCTACAAGAGACTGAAAAGATCAAATTCTCAGCATCATCTCCTGATGTGGAACACTGATTTGAGAATCACTAGATAAAGTGAAAGAAGAGAAACGTCAAAGAAAAGAGATGTCGAGGACAAGAGGGCTGGTGCATGGGTGACAGTTGTTTGTAGACCATCCTGGGTCACCTTGAACTAGACTAGCTTTCAAGGTCGATTCTTGTCATTAAACTGCAGGAAAGTCTTTTTCATCCCAAGTAGATACTCACCCCTGGGGTAGAGTCAAGCAATCCCAACACCTCTAGCTGTTACAGGAAGGACTGGCATCTACAGCAGTGAGGATGAAGAGAGGCCGTGGAGTGCCTCAGTTCTCTTACACTAATAACATGAAGTGCGCACTTCTTTTTGACTCTTTTCTTTCCTCCCATGATAATAGCATAACTCATAGAATTTAGCCATAGACTATAGTCTGCCTTTTAACAATACCCTTAATGTATGTTGCCAACAGATTGCTTTTTCCATAGTTTAAGTGTTGTTCTAAGCAGGGACAGACTAAGAAAGCAGATCAGCCCAGAGCCACACCATCTTTAATATATCTAATAGTGGAAGCCAAGCAGGGTTGTATCTGGTTAATACTTGAATGGGAGAAAATAGACCACTGGGAAGAGGAAGGGAGGGGGAGGGGGAGGGGAGGAGGGAGAGAAGGAGGGAGGGAAGGAGGGAAGGAGGGAGGGGACAGAGTGAGAAGGAGAGAGGGAGGTTGGTTGGCTGGTTGTGTCAAGGCATGAAATTACAGGTGACAAAAAGACCTCCAACAAATATTAGCGTTTTAAATACTGAAATGTCACTGATATTTCTCTTAATAATGTCAAATCAATTTAAAATAAAATAGAAGAGGGCCCCTGGAGGGATAATGGTCTTTTGATGACAGTAAGCTACAGAAACAGAATGATCCCAGGAATCAATGTCATTTCCATCTTGCTTTTCCCACTGCTGCCATTCAGTGAAACAAAGACACAATTTTATATTGTCCTCAGGAAAAAACTAATAAGAACAGCTAACCCTTACTAAGTAGTCCTTCACATCTTTAATAATATTTTATGTGTAGTAATTGTTTTCATCTTCATGAGGATGATAATGGATAGAGACACTTCTCCATAGGAATGCAGCAGGAAAGTCCCAGAGCTGTCAGAATAGGAAAATGTCTCAATGTGGATCAGTAAACTGTAGATTAGTGTCCTCACATCTCCCTGCCTCCTCTCCTGCTGTCATAGCAACTGCTGCCACACCTCCTTCAGCCCTATAAACCATGTCTACCTCCTCATTAGCAAGTAACTAGAATGCAATTGTCTGAGTTGCCTAGTATGGAGATCCTCTTCCAGTGAGCGCTCATCAGGTTACCTGAACAACACTATTTGTTCTCTGTGAGGAACTTCAAAAGACTGTGCTGGGCCCAGGTAAAGCCAGATGATTGTGCACGCTTCAACGCCTACATGGACCAATCTTCAAGACAGCAACCGAAACATTGTGTCAAGTTGCTGGTGTTTATCTCATCAGCTCAGAGCAAAATTTATGACCTGGAGTGATGGTCATCCTGCTCATGTGGCAGGTGATTCTGATGCTGAGCCCTCCACCTCCTCTAGAGATCAGTACCTGCTTGTGAATACTGACTAGGAAGGACAGAAGTCTCTACCCACTTCAATAAAGACAGACGTCTCTACCCACTTCAGTACACTCCAAGGTGCACTACACAGGGCACCTCCTCTGAGATCTGATTTTACTAAATAAAGTATAAGACCTCTACATAGAGAGGTCACTTAAAATGTAAGAATAGAAGGAAAATCTCCACTCTCAGTGGCCGGGATCAGGCTCTCCTCTCTCAAGGCCTTTGCCTCTCTTCTCTGAAAGATTAGATTCACTACTTCCTCATGAAACTCCAATAAACATCTGCAGTGACAGCAGAAGAAATGTTGAATATAATAAAATGTCAAATAATAATTAAAAGGCATAAAAATATTTAACATAATAGATGTTAGTTTAGCAATAACTGAAGGAAAATGAACACTATTGTTGATGTGAAGACAAATCCTGTACTTGGTGTGATTACAAATCACTCAGTGACTATCAAGTAGAGAAATGTTGGGAGAACTGGATACAATTATCTATGAGAAATCACAACTGACTCATGAGATCATTTAACTAGTGACAGCTCCATTCAAAAGATTAAAATTTCCACAAATCAGCAGGGACTTAGAAATGAGGTGGCTGAGCTGATGAGATAAACACCAGCAACTTGATCACTTGTACCACAACATGGACCATATGGCAAGCAAACTTATATGGTATGCTGAAGTTCAGTCCATTTATGAAATTCAAAAACTTCATAGGAAATGTCTTTGTGACTTTATGTGACTCTGCCTTTAGATACCATTAAGATTTCCCTTCCTGAGATCAGATAGGGAACAGAAAGCAAAGGCACAGATAAATAACTGATGAAATTCGCAGCTATAGCAGAAGCTGAGGAACCTGCTGCCAGCTTTAGCCGTATGATTTGAGATGTCACACATCCTTTTGCTTGGAATTCTTCTCAAGCTTAATACAAACTGATCCTGTGGCTTAAACATCATTGAAACTAAGTAAATAGTCAATAAATGTTTACTGAATCGAACAGAATCCTAAACCGTATTTATTTGACAATTAAACCATGTGGTTACCACTTGGAAGAAAGAAGATTCTCAACTGTCTTCATCATTAAGGAAAAAGAGAAGCCATTACTGTCGACTCACGATTGGTCTCTAACCCTGTTTCCTGTGGACTTCCAATTTTCACACCACTTTCTTCTGACTGCTATTCATTTCTCATGAACTATTAGACTGAAATCGGATTCTTCACACTTTTCCCTTTAGATGACTATGCAGAGCTCCTGAATTGTTGGGCTGAAATTAGATTTTTCACACTGTGTTCATTTGACCATGACTCATGCATCTTCCATCGATGAATTGGTATTTGACTTGAGAGCCTTACATTGCACATGTAAGTGTTGATATATTGTTATTGAGAAGGCCAACCAAGACTTCTAAAACAATATATATTTATTGTCTATCATAGTTTCTGAATTATTTATAAACCACTTTGAGTACTGGGCAAGGAAAAAGCTACTACTTATGGTGTTAAAATATCACTGATACAGTATTTCAAGGCTCATATTCAGTATTAGGAGCAGAAATACATAACATAATTGTCAAGTTACTTGCAAACAGCCAATTCAATTCAAAATATTATTCACTAAATGCCTGAAAAAAAAGTCTTAGGAATCATAATCCAATCCATACAGATAATGACCATGAAAACTGAGCCCTTAAAGGTAGAACCTAGGAGTCCAACAAATACTCATTAAGAAGCTGCCTTACAAAGGCAGGGCTCAGTGAACAGCAATCTTGAACCTCCAGACTCTGACCAATTAGTAGGGGAAAAGTACAGGTGGATTTGAGCCCAGGTCAAACCAATTCTAACGAGAATATTCTTTCATTTACATTGAATGACCAACTTAAAATCCCTTATTTAAGAAATTCAAGTGACTTGTGCTCACAAGCCTTCACAAGTGAAGTTGTGCTTCAGAAGTCCTTCATAAACCAAGAGTACTGATTGTAATTTTGCAAGAAGTGAACCATCTTGCAAATACAGCCAGGCAGCACATACTCATTGATGGCTCCATCCCTCTATGTTCGGGTATAATGATTTTTGGACAAATTCCATGGGTAAATCCTAATGTCCACACTAATGGAGAGAAACACTATCAGACAAGCCAATGGTGATGGGAAAAAAATAATCAGGACACAGCATGAGCTGAATGAACAGGACAAGGTACTTAGCGAAAATGGATAAGCTTCAGTTTTCATAGGGGTCAACGATGAAGAGCTCTACAATAGGTTACCCCAAAATACTCATGTGGTGGAATTCTAAACCCAGAAATCATGACCAGGAGAAGAGACTTTTGCAACATACTTAAGTCATGAGGATGGAGGCCTCATCAACAGGATTAGCATCTTGTAATGGGGACCCGAGGGACCCTTTGTCTCCTTCCTCCATATAGGGATACTAAGAGGCTGCATTCTGAACCCTGCAAGGGTGTTCTCATCAGCACACCATGCTGACACTCAGATCTTAGATTTCTCAGCTACTAAATGTGTTTAAAACAAAACAAACAAAAAAACCAGTCTCTTTATTGATAATGAAGTTGTCTATAGTATTTGGTTATAGCACCCAGGACTGAGACAACCTCTAAGGACATGACATTTGAGCTGAAAATGTTTTAAGAAGAGGCTAAGAGATCTTAAATATTGCCATAGAATACTAAGTATTCAAGAGTGGGGAGTACCTTGTCATGTGCCTCTAGAACTTACAGAATGTCTCTTTAGCAGCTAGAAAGGGATGAGGCATATGAATAGTCATAGGACACAGATCATTCATGCCCTGGATGCTATAGAAACCAGCAGGAAATGTCCTGGTTTAATTTTTAGTTTAAAAAAAAAAGTACATGCCCCTTAAATACTCAGTAAGTTAGAGAAGTAACTGAAAAATCATGGAGAAGTGTTGCAGTGGCTACAGTGGAAAAATCCATGTCTTAGTCAACGTGTCTAAGACACGTTGCAAATAAGCAGATGGATCTGAAATACATTTGTAAATAAAACTGACTGAACTGACAAGTGAATTCAAGGTTGAGAGGACTAGCGAGCAAGAATCAATATGAGCCTCACCCAGTGTTTGCAACTGGACTGCTTATTTTATAAGGTGAAAACAGATGGGGCGGGGAGTACTTTCCGGTCATAATCCTTTGGGTCTTGATCTATTATATTCAGATGACCATGATATGTTAAATGGACATGTCAAGTGGAATCTCAAGAAATGTAAACTGGAAATAAACAGGATGGCAGGAGTTATCAGCTCTCCTAATGGAAGTAGGCAGAGGCCAGGGAACACAGACAATCGCTAAGCCCAGGGGGCCCTGCAGAGATGTGGGGGCTTGGGGAGGGGCACTGAAGGCCAACTGGGATGGCCAAAGGAAGGAAAAGGTCCAAAAGAGATGAAAGGGATGTCAGAGAGGAGGCCCTGAAGGAGAATGGATTGTGTGAATGTTCTGAGCCTCTTTGTGAGATTGCATAAGGATAGAAAAATACCTATTGGATTTTATCTGATTATTAGCAACATTGACAGGCACAGTTTCAGCAAATGGACTGAACAGAGACAAGAGCAAGTGAATGTGCTAGAAGATGACACACTAACTATAACCCATGCAGATCACAGAAGCTTAGCCATGGACACAGAACTGAACACCAGAGGGGCATGAGCACACCTCGGTTGGTAAGGAGGACTAGGGGTTTTCTTCTCTCTAAGCGGGAAACCGTGACAGCATGCTTTTGCTGGTGGGAATATTCTAGACAAGGCAGAAAAGGAATAGAGACCAAGTCCTTGTCTTACAAGCAATGGAAACTTTTTGGAGACTTGTGATAGAGACATTTTACATATGGTTGTAACTAAGAAAGAGGCAGAAGGAAAGATGCAGAGAGAAGGGCAGGAAACCAACGGCAGACAAAGACATTCCTTGGTAGGAAATTCAGAACCTCCAACTCAACAACGCAACCTCGTCCTTTGACTTTCCTAAGGAAAGCATCTTCTTCATTAGGGTTGTCCCCGGGTACCTTGCAGCCAGCACTGTCCCTCAGCAGGGGTCACCAAAGGCAGGTCAACAAGGCCACTTTCTACCCTTCCCCCACCTGGTGCTGCCACATTGGACTAACAGTGGGAGAAGCCAACTGATGAGAGCATGACATTCTCCTCTCCCACCACTGCCACCTCCCACCTCTCCCCTGTCCCCTCCCCTGCTGTTTCTCAACCCTCTCCTTTTTCATTATCATAACACATTACTCTTTTCCCCCCTTTTAAGGTTTTTGAGACACCATCTCACATACTGTCCAGACTAGCCTCCAAGTCCTCCACTCCAGGAATCCTACCTTAGTTTCCCGAGTCTCTGATGCCTCAAGTGGTCACCATCTTGTCTGGCCTCTACGATGTCTTTCTTTCTTCACTATGTTTCGAACTGTTGTGACCCTCTCTGTTCTCATACATTGCTACCCTCACTCCATGCATTTTTCAAGTCTCATGGTACTACTCAGTATATGCTGACTTGGTTAGGGTGAGGACCACATCAGATTCCCACACAGGTATCTACTAGGCAAATCCATCTAGGAGCAAACAGGAGATCTCAAAACTGATGCTTCTGCAACTGAACTCATCACCTCTGGTTGTTTTAAAAGCAAAAATCCCAGCCGTTCAATTTTACCAGTGAAGACTCAGGAACCAGATGCTGGGATGTAAACCTGCTAGCAGAAAGTACCAGGCTGACTTTCTTACTCCACTGATGTCCCCACGGGAAAAAGGCTCTCCTCCCCCCACTCCATGCTGTCTGAAATATCTTTCAACTCAAAACCCTCCTTTCTCTGTCCTGAGTTTTCTTACGTTCTTTCCCTGTCACCTGGTTGCTTGCTCTGCCTCTTGATCTACCTGCCCTTTATTTAATTCGTTTACAAAAAGATCTTTGGATTAAAGCTGTGGGCTAGGACTGAGCCACAACACAACAACCTGTTTATAATAACCAGAAAACTCTTGGATAATAGGTTTGTGCTAGGGCTGAGCCATACTACAACCAGTCCACAATCTTGGGGTTCACCACAATGTGATCAGACATCCTGTGGCCACCTCACCAATGCATCTTCAAATCAGACTCATCCTTAAATCACCCTTCTTCCAAACACTAATCAGTTTTGCTCAATGGAAGCTTAATTTATTGTAAGGATAACTCCCCCTGGCACCCGAAATCCATCCTTCACTAATTCCTGTCAGCTTTACACCTGTAAATTCATCTCACCCAAACATGTTTCTCTCAGCTCAGTCACAATTATTTCTTAACCTCTATGGCAAGAGCTGCTCTAATTATCTCTATGTCCCCAATAGTATCAACCCTGAACTACTGATGCTCCCTCCACACTGCAGGCAGCATAATATATTCTACTAAAATAGTGTAGTGCCAGTGCGCACCTGGAAATCCCTGCTGCCTTCCAGCCTGCCTTCCAAGGACTTCCATCGTCTGGCTCTAACTCTTCTTCCAAGTCATGCATCTTACTAAGATCCCTCACCTGGGCTTGTGTGCTGCTGCTGTTTCAGTCTAAAGGGTTGTATCTTACATCTCACCCTTTGCCCTATATAAGTCCTGAAAGATTCAGACAGTGCCCACATCTCCCAGGAAGCCCTTTATCTAACCAACTCTCTCTCTCTCTCCCTCCCTAACTCCTCTTCCTTCTTCCTCCTCTCCCTCCCCCTCCCCCTAGCCCCCTCTTCTTCCTCCCAGTCTTTACATAGGGTTTGTTTTGAGAAGTACACTGGCTGGGAAGGTTTCCAAGGGTTAATTCTGTAAGTGAAACTC
>NW_022196903.1:32045827-32054236 GCF_008632895.1 Mastomys coucha
CCCCATCCCTAACAGATTACACCGCACACATGTTGGGCAATGCTGCTCAAAATGGGGAAACATTTAAGGTGGATTTCCAGCACCACAGTGCCTGGAAAGCATCCTCATCAATGAGCTCTCCTATATCGCTATGCTATTGTGCTTAGGGTCCTCTTACTTAGTCCTATGGAGCACCAGAAATTCTAAGAAGGCACTGTATATTACAAGAAATTATCAGTCTCCTGAGTCATTGAGTTTGGACTCCTTCCTCATTATCTACCTTGAACTAAGAAACATTACAACTGTGCCTCGTCAGTTTTTAAGACAAGACTGGAAAAAAAACAAAAACAAAAACAAAAAACACAGAGATATCGGGCTTGGTTTAGGCTTCTTAAGTGAAAGCTAGCATCTCACGGTCAAAAGAACAAAATCTGAGTTTTATCTTTGGATGTTGGTGATGACATGACTTTCTGGTCTATTTGGGGGAAAGAACACTGAATATTCTGGTCTCCCCATTTAAGAGTTACTCCAATTGGGCCTGTCAGTAACATGGCCACAATTCCACCTCTCAGGAAAGCAATTCATCTGAAGACATGGTTAAGGAGATGTGGGAGGAATAATTATCCCTTTAGTGAGATAATACACCTCTTAGAAGCCCCTTCTCCTACACAGCTGCTTACCACATGAGGCACCACTTAGTCTGTGGACTTTCCTGCATTCGGAAACTCTAACTTTTTCTTTACTTTCTGTCCAGAGGCATAAGTATGCATTCCCTAACGCTCTAGGTTTGCTTTTTCTAAAGTCCCACATTCCTTCTGCCACATAACCACTTGTTGACCGTCATTGTAAAACAGGCCGGTTTTCTTGGACCCAAAAGGTATGATTTTCTCTCTCCCTCTTCTCCATCCCCTCCTCCAGGTAATTGTCAAGGTTTACAGCTTGCTTGTCCTCTTGTTCATTCTCACAAATTCCAGTAAAATCATCCTCTGGCTTTCTTCCAAGTCCATTTCTAAATTCTTTTACTAATGAGACTAAGAGGCCATACAAAGAAACCAGCAATATGTGGCTGAGAGGAAGAAAAACACTAGCTAGGCCCTGAATGTTGTGTATACGCACTGAAACCAGAATACACACCTCCTCCTCTGCTTGATTTTCAGGTGAGAATGTTGAGTCAAAATCATTTCTAGAACAAGGGATCCTGGTTTACAAGAGTGTAAGAACCACAGGCTTAATATATATCTTCGGCGTTCTGGGTTGTGTAAATATACTAACATCATTCATCTCGATTAATTCAAGCATGAACATCTATGGATGATAACACATGAAATAAAATGTTAAAGTCCTAAGGTATAATTTATGTAAATAATACTGAATTTTAAAAGACTTTCTTGAAATATGCTTCCGAGTCTTCTGATGCAGAATACATCTCATAACCTGGACTCCCATTCATGACCGGTGCATAGCTTATCGTCCTAGGAAGATAAGTCCCTTTGCCTTACCCTCTGACCTCATCCCTGCAAACCACTGCTCTGGGGCAGCTTCCTCAGTGACAGCCTCTAAACAGCTTTCGTTCTGGAAAGTCAGGTAATTAGTGTTTGTAGCCCTGGTGCTTGCTCTTCATTATCATCTTAATGGGGTTTGGAATAAGCCTGGAAGATGCACCTTTGGGTGTGTCTGTGAGAATCATTACAGACAGGATGAACAGATATAGGGTCAATAGTGGGCAGCACCTTGCTTGGGCAGATTGGGGCAAAAACAGGGTTGCTGGACCTTCCTCCCACCTGCCTGACTGCCTGCATCTTTTTCTTCCTGAAGAAACCTGTCCTGAACTGCTTCCACCACTCTCTTTTGACCTTACAGAGACTACACTGTGACTCTCCAGGGAGTCTCTGTACTGTGGACGGTGCAGCTATTGGGTACAGCATCCAGGCAATTAAGGTCAGGCTATCTAGCCCTTACCACATAAGCCAGTTCAGTAAGACACCACACGCACACACACTATAGGTTCTGTTCCTCTAGAAGACTCTGCCTCATACAACAATCATATCCAAAGCTAGGTAAGTTTTTAAGGACAGCCCAAGGTCTTTTTCTACAGTGGCAAATACAAAGAACAGGATTTTATTTCCTTCTTTGGTAGTAGCTGTCTCAGTGGATCTAATATGCTAACTGGTGACTTCTTGGTTTACGTGTTAGACTTTTCCAGACAAACACCCGAGAGAAACAGTTTAAAGGAGGAAGTTTTTTATGTTGGCTCACAGCTTCAGGGCTCTCTTTCCAAGGTCGCATTTGTTGAGCAGAGCATCACTGCTGAGAGGCTTGCTGGAGCACAGCTGCTCACCTCACAGCAGCCTGGAAGCAGAGAGACTGGGGACAGGATCTATCCTTTAAAGGCACAGCTCCTAAAATCTGCTTCCTCTGACTGAGCCTTAACTGCTATCAGTCCTTTCAGTGAGCATTATCCTACATAATCCAACTCCTCCTCAAAAGCTCCTGAAAACCCTGCAACACACGAGCCTCAGCAGAATGCCTCACATCCAGCCACAGCACGATGTGCCAGGGGTTGGTGTCTGAATTGTTGAAACTCATTTGACACAGCTGAATACCAAGAGAATTTTTGCTTAATTATATATAACTTCTTTGTTTTGAAGATTTAAATGGAACCCAGGAACATAGTTTCTGAACTGGACTGCTCAGCTCACAGGCTGACCTCTTAGCCTAAAATTTGTGGTACTACTCCTAAGGCTGTGGGGGCTTTTGCAGGGTGGAGCCTGGATGGTAGCATTAAGTCACGAGGTCAGGACTTTGAGACCACCTCTGGCTCACATCTGCTCTTTCTGCCTTCTGGTCTACCACTGTGTAAAGAAGCCACCACCACAGATACCTGCCACTGCAGAAGAAGCCACTTCACTGATGGACTGGATACATTTTGAAACTCCCCCCTCCCCTTATTTCTGTCAGGTATGTTCATCACAGCAACACATAATTACGGATACAACAGGAAATACAGCACAAGTACATTGTATATTGGAATCTAGACACATAATTACCAATATAACAGGAAATATTGCAGGAGTACATAGCTTATTGAAATTTAGATACATGCCAAACATATTGACATTTCCTCAGCAAAAAAGTCTTATTGAAGCCAATGTTTCTTTCACTCTGAGAAATGATCAATTGGATCAAGTATAAATAATTAACACAGTATGTAAACAGCTGTTATTTTTTTATATAGGGATTCATTGGTGACAGAACATAGCACAAAAAAACATGACCTCAAAACTAAAGACTGTCTGAGACACTAAACAAGTTTTAAGAACTAAAATTATAAAGGATGTATTGATTTGTGTTCATCAGTGAATTCAAAAGCTCTCTGGACTTGCTGCACTAAACATCAAAGCCCTTAATAAAGGCCCCAGTTCCACCCTTGTTGCTATTCTAAACAAGCACAGTATCCTGCAAGTGTGTATGTGGGGGCAGGTGCCCTAGCTGCATTAAAGGCGGTAACATTAAGTATGAGAGCTACTGTGTGGTTTACAGCCCAGTGTATCTCACTTTGGACTGACGAAAGCACATCAGTACTTAGCCAGACAATGATGCTGTGCTTTAGGGTAGGGGTGGGGGGCATGGCAGACTGACTAGAAGGGAGGACACATGACAAGTGCTGGCTTGGCGCTGTATCTGTTCCCATGCAGCAAGCTCCGCTGCCACTCAGTGTAGGCACAGCTGCTCACCAAACAGCAGGTCTCCTCAAGTCAGGACTAAAACTGCATGAACTTCCAGGGGCAGAAGGATCAGAACCAGGCTCTAGTGCATGGGTGAGCTTCCTCAGAACTAGACACTGGTGCATGCATGAGCTTCCTCAGAACCAGACAGACACTGGTGCACATGTACCACTGTCTCCTGTCTCGTAGAGGGTTTACCTGCAGCCCTATCCCACCTGACCATGTCTCTTGGTTATAACTCCCTTGTCTATATAGAGCCCCCAGAGGAAGGTTATTTTTCCTTCCTTTGAGTAGGAGGTAGGATCTCTAGTAAGTGACAATGAACATCAGCTGGTAGTTCATAGAGTTTTGTAGAAAGAGAGAGGAAGGAAGGGAGGACACATGACAAGTGCTGGCTTGATGCTCTATCTGTTCCCGTGCAGCAAGCTCAGCTGCCACTCAGTGTCAGCACAACTGTGGAGGGGCAGGGCAGAGGTAAGAAAATTGGAACAGGGAAGGTAGAATGGAAAGGGAAGGAGGGAGAGGGTGGAAACACAAAACTGAGCTGGAAAGAAGAGAGGAGGGAGGAATGGAAACGGAATGAGAAGTAAAGGAACATGACTCCGGTATCTGGTGACTCTGTTTGATGGGTCTAGGATTTATGAATGAATTTCACCTTCTTCCTGCCCAAGATAGCTTCTTCCTGCCCAAGATAACTGAAATAAAATGTTTACAACTCTCAACAAGTGTCATGAGGCCGGGCAGCGGTGGCACACGCCTTTAATCGCAGCACTTGGGAGGCATAGGCAGGTGGATTTCTGAGTTCAAGGCCAGCCTGGTCTACAGTGTGAGTTCCAGGACAGCCAGGGCTACACAGAGAAACCCTGGGTTGAAAAACCAAAAAAAAAAAAAGAAAGAAAAAAAAAGTGTCCTGAGACTATCTGCCCTCTTCTCAGGAAGGCAGATTCCCAAGCCTTATCTCTCCTTAACAGTGAAGCATGTTATGCTGTGCACTGCGCACTGACTACAGGCCCACTGGAGTCTTAAGAACTGACTCCACCTGCCCTCGCCCATCTCCACCCTAAGTGGAGAGAGCAGCTGAAGAGCCTCCATGGCAACTCTGTCCCTGCCTCAGCAGGCTCTGGGGTCCTGGTCACCAGCCTCCTCTGGTGGTTCCCAGGACACCCGAATAGGTACACAATGCAGAAATAGCTACTTCTACTGATCCTTGCTTGTGAGGACATGGAGAGGCTCCAGTGAGAAAGAGGTGCTGGGCTAGGGAAAGAGCTCCAGACACGAAGCCATAGTGCTAGGAGCTGGGAGAGGTATTTAGGCCACTGTCAAGATCTATTGGGTCTGGCCTGAGAAAGAGAGAGATTAAGGAGGCTGCTGGTGGTGTCAAGGAGGAGGAAAGAGAAAGGGAATGTCTCAGCAGATTTGCCTACCAGATGCCTGGTCCCCATGGCCTTCCTGGGCCAGAAACCGAGAGAGCGCCAGGAACCAAACAAAGAGGACACAGCAAACCAGCCAAGCACCTAAAGTGGTTCCCATGCCCCACCCCGCAGACCCCGAGGCCTAGCAGTGGCAGCCCTGGTGGGAGAGTGGAGAGGAGAGTGCATACTCCCACGAGGCTGGCATGATCCTATTTTCCTCTTTGGGTAGAGGCTAAAGGAGGATTAATAAAGCCTTTAGAATGGCAGAACTATCGTATCCTTCAGGAGAAAACAGCTTCTCTGTGTAATGTGAACAGAACTTTGTTGTGGTATAATTCAAGGTAAATGAACACAAGAATTTTTTTTTATTTATTTTAAAGTCTAATTAGAAGAAATTACAAGCATCCTTGGCAGGTCCTGCTTCTCCGGGGAGCCTGGGATGCAATCTGCAAAGCGGCATTGGGAAAGATGCGGGCTGACATTATCCGAGAGTCCCATTTCTGTGACTTCAGAGCCCAAGCTGAACCTCCACCGTCCTTTGTGTTGTCTCTTCTTTTCTACTCACACAATACAAAACATTTCAGAAAAGCCAGGGGGGTGTCAGCTGCAATTCCAGCACACTCTTATGAGAGGAGCACAAGCCATCACCAAGTCTTTGTGTGACAACGGGGCCTCATGACCTTAGACAAAGGAGCACGTGTCCACACGAGTCTGTGACTCACGTAACAACTCAGTTTGCCCTAGAAGTTTGACTGCAGGAGACTGGAGCTAAGTTAGAAGTTGCCAACACTCATCCTGAGTCATGCTGGCCATATTAAAGAAGAGGCCTTCATCCATCATTACTGTGGACAGCAGCCTTATTGGGCAGTGTCCTCTGCTAGGAGCCTATGAGGGTAATGTCCCACAGAGACAGCTCTACCAAATATCGTAGATGTTAAATGATCCAGAAAATACCTCAGAATATCTAGGAGAAAGGGCAGCATGGACAACTGGATAGTAGGTGGAGAATCAGAAAGGTGCACCAAATCCCTCAGGCCATGTATTAATACATAAAGATGTACCTAAATCTGTCTGTGCCAGTTATTGGTGACCATGATGGTCTGATGTGTCCTACAGGAGTAAATTCCCCATGTGGCTGTAGCAACCCACCTTTCCCAAAGAGATCACCATAGCTCACGTACATACCACAGTGAAAAGACTATGCAAGCTATGAAGAGAGGAGAACCTCCATCCTATGGCTAAAGTTGCTAAGATACTGGAGAAGAACTTGAGATTTAATGTCACAGACTATGGCAGAGACACACTGTGGCTGAATTAAAGAAGTGGTTCAGATAAAAAAAACAAAACAGTCACATAGAGGAGAGAAGGGGCTCAGAGGCTGATTCTGTGAGAACGATCCAAAAAAGATAGTGACGTCTTGATTTCAGCCTTAAAAGATAGACATTTGGAAACTCCAATACATGCCATGAGGGGAAGACCTCAAGAGGCACTGTAGTCTGCTCAACCAGTTTCAGTATTTTGCTGAGCACCGGGTTGTCTGGGATCACAGGTGACCATTTCCAGGTGTTATCAGAGACAAGGTTTGATGGCTAGGTTAGGTGTAGTAAAGCAATCCCCACCCCCCACAGTGTGGGGATAGGGCAAGTGAAAAGAGAAGCTCAGAGGCACAAGGACACAGAGATGTTTGAGGAATGGCCAGGGCACCAGCCTTGGGTATCAGAGCACATTCAGTGGCCATGAGACCAAGCATCAATGGCAGACCAGATGTATGGAGTCATTAGATTATAGTTAAGATGTTGTCTTTATATCTTCATGAGAATAAGCCACCAGGACCGCAGCAGGGAGCTGATCTAGGGTGATAGGAATGGAAGAAAACGGCAAAGCAGGGAGAAAGCATGAATGCATTGGTCAGCTCTGTCATTGTTGACAAAATACTTGAGATAATCAACATAATAAACAAGAAGGTTTCTCTTGACTTGTGATTTCAAACTTTTCAGTCTTCAGGCCTTTGGCTCTGCTGCTTTGGGCCACAGTGTATTATCACAGGTATATGTGGCAAGGGTGGCTGCTGGAAAACAGAAGACGATGCAGAAGGACCAGGACTGTTCAGAGGCAAGTCCCCAGAGACTCACCCTCCTTCCATGAGAACCATATAAAACACCGTTCCACCTCCCTGTACAGCCACATCCTGGGAGCTGAAATCTCTAACACATGCTTTAGGAGGAAATGTTGGACCTAAACCACAATAGTGACAGAGAACAGCTATTTCCAGTTGACCCCAGGTCTCTGCCAAGGATGGCTCTAACCTCTCACACTTTGACCCTGTTTCTCAATAGAACAATCTGTAGTCCAGGATGGTCTCGGCCCACGCCCTGGTCAGCTCTGCTATGCAGTACACCTGGCTGACTGCACATTTTAACAGTTTGCTCCTGGGCTCTGGTTGAAATGCCTTGGAGTACTATAATAAAATCCATTTAATATGCACTTTCTGCCCTGGGTTTTGTTCCAGGGAACATCAGCCAAAGAATTCTGTCCGTGAAGTGCTTGTGTTATGAGAGGCACGTTTGCTGAGTAGCCTCAGAAATTTTGAGCTAAGCCAGGATTCCTACCTGAGCTGATGCACACAAGGGCAAATTACACAACCTCCTAAGAGACACACAGAAAGGATGAAGAAAAGTACCTTCCGAAATTGTTTGGACACAGATAAAAAAAAGTGCATCGTTCCTGTAGCAGCCAGTACATCTCACAGTTCCCAACTGAAAAGCAAACAACAAACCCAGATCTTAGAAGAGAAAGCCAATGGAGGCAGTGGGTTTTGTGAGCTAGCTGACTGTATAGATACGGGGTTCTTTTCTTCCTCCTGAGAAGTAACAAACCAGGCCTCACCCAGAAAGCAACTTGGTAAGGACCAGATTCCTGATGGTAGGTTAGAAAGAGCAGCATTCAATCCTGTCTTCCTCCATATCCGGAGACGCTACCACCAGAACAGCGGAGGGTCTGGAGACACTACCACCAGAACAGCGGAGGGTTCTCCTTTGGGATGAATAAACTCGAATATGTAGCTCAACAGTTTGTCCTTATATTATTGCATTTCTCACTCTTTGAAACTGATTTATGCTAGCATATTTAATATTTTGAGTACATTCACAGAGTGGAGAATAGTTTCACCATTAACAGACCTCATATACACCATGTGTTGTATTATAATGTGCAGTAGCCTGTATCACATCCTTGCATAAGCACATTCTTTGGTCTTTATGCAATAATGAATTTGCCTAATGACTTTTTTTTTT
>NW_022196903.1:32054255-32065498 GCF_008632895.1 Mastomys coucha
TTTTACAGATAATGGTCCGAACATTAAACAGGACAAGACTGTAGTACAAGGCTTCCCTGAGGGACTTTACTAGAAAGCTACAACATGAATCCCAGAACTTCTTATTTTGGAACGTAGTTGAGTGACTACTGCATACTGCTGCACCTTTTGTCACCTCTACCTAAAAATTAGGTCTAGTTATTGAGACATGCAACAAATGGAGACCTCTGAGTGTGCCTCGTGAGAAATGTGGAGAATGGTTCAGTCACTGAGTGCCAGCTGTCACAGCAGAATAAAGTGGCATCGACACACAGATGGATCTGAGATGGAGATGAAGATGTTACATTGTGGCTTTCTGTTCCCCTTCACTGACTGGTCCTAGGTGCCTGTCCTTCTCACGCCTCTTGCACAGCTGTGATACAGGGAAAAGGATTTCAGCCCAGTGACTCAAAGAAATTCCCAGCGTTGTATTGATATTTGTATTTCCTCTGCCTCCCTCTTGTCTTACCCAAGATATAAGTCTTATCCTATTCTATGGCCACTATTACTGTCTGTCTCTGGACGTCATTGTTCTCTGCTATTGTCCCCCTTATAGCCTTGGATCTGTCGGCCTTTTGTTTTGTTTTGTTTTGTTTTGTTTTAGAGCTTGATTGTAGAAAACAGAGAAAGAGAGAGGGGGAGGGAAGGTGGAAAAGTAGAGGCGGTCCACAGCCATGTGCAGAGAGGGGAAAGGGGGAGCAAGGGCTGAAAGGAAAGACAAGAAAAGAGAGCAAGAGCTTAAGAGCAGGTCTTTTCTTTCTTCCTTCCTTTCTCTCTCTCTCTCTCTCTCTCTCTCTCTCTCTCTCTCTCTCTCTCCATACTCGCTTCTCTATGTGTCAACAGACAGTCACTAATTAAAAACTTAATCATAGGCAAACTTCTGCTATCACCACTGCTCTTGTGATTCTTCTGTCAGAGCTGTATGCTCTCCTGAAGGCTCGAGCTATATTACAGAACAAAGCTGCCGTATAGCTTAAGTGAATTATAAATTCACAAATTGATAACTTATGTGTAAAGTTATCTTTAATATATATATACATATATATGATTACAATTTGCAGACACCAATAAGTAGGACTGACAGAGGCTGCAAACACACACACACACACACACACACACACACACATTAATTTAAGCACATAGATATAATTGATGATAGCTACATGTATTGCAGAAGTCATAAGGTTGAGAAGTTAATGGGAAATGGTATTCTGAAGTCATCTCAATAGCTTTCTCACTTTCTGGGGTAGGAGATCATGGACACAGCAGAGAGTTTAATGACAACTAAAAATATACAACTTAAACTACAATCCTTGAATGCATAAAGCACCATTTATGCCATTTTCCTTGTTACACAGTTATCAGCTTACTTTGTAAAAATAGAATTATTTTATGAAGTTCACAGGTGAGTGTTTCCAACCCCTATTTAGAGGTATTTGCATTAATGTGTATTTTCATGTCTACCACTCTTGAGGTAGTGATGCATGCCTTTACTCCCAGCACTTGGGAGGCAGAAGCACTCTGATCTCTAAGTTCAAGGCCAGCCTAGTCTACATAGTAAGTTCTAAGACAGCTAGAGGTACACAATCTTAAAAAGGAAAGGAAAGGAAAAGAAAGGAAAGGAAAGGGAAGGAAGGAGGGAGGAAAGAAAGAAAGAAAGAGAGAGAGAGAGAGAGAGAGAGAGAGAGAAAAGAAAGAGAAAGGAAACCATGTCAAGTTGTGGCAAGTAAGCTACCCCTGAACTGCTACTTCCCACATTCCAAGCTACTAGTAATGTAATAAAGGCAGGCTCTTCTGCCCAATCTAGCCCAAAAAGGTCAATATCAAAGTCATGGGCTACATCACACTATATCAACAACTAGCAATACTCTTCCCCAAAACACAAAGCTGCCTATACTAGTTTGAATGTGGACATCACTACCTCAGGGGCTTATTAGAAGCCTGGCTGTGTGATGTATGCAGTAGGTGCATTATAAATACAGCCCCTTTTCAATCAATTTAGAATAGCAGTGGGATTAGGTAATTGGCTCAAGAAGGACTAGGTAAGAACTAGACAGTAGTAAGGCCCTGCCTGCCACTGTGTTCATTTAGATATTCATTTTCTTTGCCAGTGATCAACTGGAGAATCAGGAAAGATAAGGACAAATATACATAATTTGATAAAATTGGTTTAATTTATTCTGTTCTCTAGAGGTGAACTTTTAGCAACCACAGTGGGACCACTTGTAAGATGAAAACAGAAAGCAGTCCATAATTCCCAAGAAAATCACGAAAAATGGGTTTTGGTTGGCAGAGCACTGACCAACAAGTCAGCAATGATTTAAAATCTCTCTCTCAAGAGACTTAAAAATAAGGCAGGAATTCAGACATCACAGCTTGTACATGTGGTGACATTTAAATGTCAGAAGTGTCAGAGCTGACCTAGTGACAAGTGTTTGTGTGCATGTCTTTCAACAATCACACCACTAAACTCATCAACTCCTTTTCACTGTGAGCTCACTGGGTACCTATACAGTGAAGGCACTTGTCCTCAGTGTTAGAGAGCCAAGAATACAAAATTAACAAAATCCCCAGCAAGATGGAGGTCATGGTCTCACAGGGAGTGTTCACAAATGAGTGAGTGAAGGGACAGGTGTGTGTTTAAACATGGCAGAAAGGTGGGCAGACGGGAGAAGGAGTTGAGTCAAAGGACTTAGAGACAAGTTATCTTTACCATTAAGGAAAATGGTTACATAGTATCAAACAATAACAGAACCGCTTCTTGTGAGCACAAAGCCAGGTACAAATACAAACACAGCCTCAATCTAAAGTTGTCACTGCAGATGACAGTTACTCGGAGGCTCAAATTCACATGTGCACACACAGACGCATGCACGAGCACGCACACTATGGTTAACATAAATGCTTAAAATAGAGATAAAATAGCTGCACAAAACAACAAAAGAACAAACAAACAAAACTAGAAGGAAAAGTTTGAAGCTATGAGGGGGACTGGGATGTGGTTTGTTCTTTTACTTTTCAGTGTCTGAGAACTGCCTCTGATGACCATCCCTCAGGGTTGTTGATACGGATCAGAGACAAGCAGGAGCCCTAGGAAAACTGCAAAGCATCATGGAGTCATCAATCAAGTGATTTTCTGCTGAACACCGAGATCCCATGAGATGCTGAAGGGCCAACAATAGGTCCCATACTCCCCCCCTCCCCTCAAAGCAGCTGCAGCTTTGAGCTTCCTAAGACCAATGAATGTAGCAAAGGTGTTGAGTGTTTTATATAAACAGGGTCATTTATGCAAACCACATCCCCTTTTATTTTTGCATGTGACTTTAGTGCTCTCTAGAATATGATTTGGAAGGGAAATGGACTGTGCAAATGGGCAGTGGGACTAACGATCCAGGTCATCTAGGTGTCTAACTCTTAATGATCCCCAGACTTGGCCTCCTACGTATCCTGTAACAGCGTCTCCTTTGTGACATGGGCTGATCAGTAGTATATATGGGGAGCTATTCTGTACAAATAACAATTGTAGCGCTCATCAGGATAGCTAGCTGTGACAGTACTAGTGTTTAACAGCTACTGCGGATGGACCACCCCTGTGCTATTCACAGGTGATCTCATTGAATTCTTCAGCCATCATCTACCAGCCACACAAAGGACAATGTTACTTCCCTTCATGGGAGGCTCCACTTCCTTTTTCCACACATACCCACTGCCAAAGGTAATCTTTCTCTAAACCATTGTTGCTTCTGGCTCTGCACTCTGAGTCATCTTGATTCATTAGACCCTCAGTATCCTGATAGAGAAGCATCCTCTGATAGACAGCAGCCTTGGCGGTCCCTGGCTGAATCAGCTTCAGACTGGCACCCAAACAATTCTGAAAGCTGGCTTTGCCTCCCGGACACTCCTGCCATACAAGCACATGACTCTGTCTAACAGCCTGCACCCACTGCAGTGGAGCTGCCTGCCATCTGTGTGTGGATCATCAATCTGCCACGCTGGACACCCCAACCTTTGTGCGCAATCACATGCAGATGAGGTTTGCTTTGCTCCTGGTATAGGGTGGGTGGCTCAGAGGTGAACACCTGCCAGACCTGAATAAATAGCTAAAAGGACAGTCCCCAGCGGCACATGCTAGGCCATGAGTCTACCATTCTTCCTACTGGTAACATACAGGAATAGGAATCGAGCAGGAGCTTTCTTCTTCCTGAGATGAAACAGGCAGGACTGGGTTCATGGGCATTATCTCTCGTTTTGTGTGTGTGTGTGTGTGTGTGTGTGTGTGTGTGTGTGTGTGTGTGTTATGCACATTTGGAGGCTAGGCTCAAACCTCACGTATCATTCCTCAGAAGCCATCCATCTTGGTTTTCCAGCCTCAGGTCTTACACTTCAGACCCAGAACTCAGTGATTAGGAGAGACTGGCAGGCCAGCAATCAGGAGGGATCAGCCTGTTCTAACCCTCCCTCCCCTTGCTGAGATCACAGGTGCATCTACAACACCCACTTTTAACATGAGTTCTAAGGATTAAACTCAGGTCCTCTTGCTTGTAAGACCAGCCTTTTACCAACCGAGATATCGCCCCAGATCTCTCATTGTATATTTTAATCAGAAGAAAGGTAAAAGTTTCCTTCACATGCTGGCTGCCCTTTCAGGTTTCTTCCAAGACTATTCCAAGACCTCAAGGCCATCCCTGCGGACAGATGTCATAGTACCCCATGTCTGAAGTGACAAGGTTTCTGACACTCCCCAAAAGACACATTCCATAAGACATGTTCCGTAATGGGAGACTTTGATTTGTCACATATGTTTGGTCCCACCAGTGACCTAGTGAAAAGATAAAGATCACACAGAGAGAGAACCAAAATGACGACATCACAGCCCCCAGGGGTGTCAATACAGACTCCTCCTAAACGACAGACCTTGTTAAAAAACAACGTCTGACAAAATACCTAACTACTTTATTCCAGTTAATGGCAGGGGAAGAGGGAGAGCACGGACATTGGTTAATTGGCTGTCATGTCATGATTCTCACGGTACAGGCAGTCACCACTGTTCAAAGAGGAAGCCAAGACTCAGAGAAGCCAGGCAGGTCTTGGGTTTCCATCCAGTTCTTTTGGCACATACATCCGTGTGTCACAATCTCCCAGCCAATCTCATGTCACACAGCCTCCCAAAACGCAGTACATCCGCCTCCCCAGTAAGACTACATTTGTCGAATTTTCATGGAACAATGAAGATAGCTGAGAATGAAGGTCGATGTCACGTGGCTTATCCCTTTCCACCAAGTCTTACACATTAGGGAAGAACAAAGGAAGGAAAACAGCAGCCATTAGCCACCCCACAGAAGCAAGGTGGCATACGCACGTCTAAAATTAGAGAAGATATATCTGGTAAGAGAGTTCTGAAGTCTGACAGTTCCTTTCCCTTCTCACTCAACCTACGCATGCTCAGTCACCTCACCATCTACCTCCTCTCTCTCCCTCTGCAGCTCACAGCTACCCACCTATCTGCCTACTCTCTCCAAAACCACATCCCCCTCCACCTAGATCCTCCAGATTGCCAAAGTCGTCGTTCTTAATGAGCACCCCTGAGCCTGTGTGATAGAGGCGGTGTCTAGCTAGCTAACAAACTAACAAGGCTCACAAGATGGCTGTGTTGTCCAATTTCGAGCGATGCCCTGAGTGCCATGAGGTGAGAGTCCAAAAATCAAAGTGGCAACACGAGGCGGGGGGCCCTTCTGAGGAGGAAGCTCCCCTGCTTCTCTCTGAGCATCTGCTAGCAGCTTGTGGGTCTCATTATTCTGAGCAAGTAGCTGCATCAGTCCAGATTCTACCTCCAGTGTCAAACAATCACTTGTGTGTGTGTGTGTGTGTGTGTGTGTGTTCTTATAGGGTTACTATATAGCCTCCTCTACTATGAACCTATTCTAATGGGTTATTATTTAGTATCACATAACATCAATGTGCCTTGCAGGAGAACGCAGATGAATGCACTAACTGCTACCATTTGCTCGGTGCAAAAGGCAGTCTACCTGGCCGGTCGGTACCAATCTCTGTATGAAGTTTGCGAGCATCTCTCTACCCCGACAGTGCACAGTCTGAGGAGATGATCTAGCTACTTTATTCCAGGCACTGAGGACTCTCTTGAGGCAGATCTGACCTGGGAATCATGACTTTAAAAGGTCAAAAGTAAAAATAATAGAGCTCATTATTGTATTAGTTAACTTTCTGCTCCTGTGATTAAAAATCAAACAAACCAAAAACAAGCAAACAAAACAAAACAAACAAACAAACAAAAAACTGTCAAAACCAAAGGAAACTGCGAGAGGAAAGGATTTATTTAGGCTTACAGTCCCAGGGAAAGAGTCCACGGCAGCAGTTAGGGCATGGCAGCTGGTGGCCAGAGCAGAAAGCTAAACGGCTATACCACACACAGGGATCAGAGAAAGTGAGCTGCACATGGGGAGATGTAAACTCTCAAAGCCTGTCCTCAGTGACATACTTCCTCCAGCAAGCCTCCATGTCATAAAAGTTCCAGGATCTCCCCAAACAGCACCACCAACTGGAGACTGGGTATTCAAAGACACAAGCGTATACAGAACATTTCTCGTTCAAACTGCAAGCATTCCACTATTGTCCCTAGTAGGCTCACGGACAGAACACAAAGCAACACGCATTCAGTCCAACTTAAAAGCATCCATGCTCTTTAACAGTTTCAATTTGTTTAAAGGTCCAGAGTCTCTTTTGAAACTAAGGGCAATCTCTTAAGTTTAACTCCACTTTTGTGCTGGTTGGTCTTATATCAACCAAACACAAACTACAGTTATCTGAAAAGAGGAAACCTCAATTGAGAAAATGCTTCCTGGATTCTTTAAGAAAGTACAATGAGCAAGCCATGGGGAGCAAGCCAGTAAGCAGCACCCCACCACAACCTCTGCATCAGCTCCTGCCTCCAGGTTCCTGCCCTATTTGGGTTCCTGTCCTGAGTTTCTTCAATGATAAACAGTAATATGGAAATGCAAGGCAAATAAGCCCTTTGCTCCCCAACTAGTTTTTAGGTCATGCTGTTTCATCATGGAAACCCTAACTACAAGCTACATACTTCCAACATATAAAAGCACAAAATATGCACTTCCATTCCATGGAATGGCAGCATAAGTTCCAAAGCAAGACCAAAACCCAGCATGGCAAATACCAAATCCTGCAGCTCTGTGATCAGTACCAGGGCTTCATTATCAAAGAACTTAAATAACTCTGTACCTTAAGCTTTCTTGCCTACAGCATACATCTACCTCTTGAGCTGGTTATAAGCCTTGTGTGAACTCCTACTTGGCATATGTCTGGCATCTCAACATCTTGGGATTTCCACTGCATCCCAGGTTTCACCTCCACACCTTCATGCAATGGCCTCTCACAGCTCCTTGGAGAGAATCCAGCCCTGCCATGTACTGCCTGGCTTCAATGGCTCCCTGGAACTGCAGAGAAAGGATCGATGATCCCCTCATTCTTGCATCTTTCATGCCTCAAAGGCAAGTGTTTCGTGGAAGACAGCACCAAGTTGAGCTGTAGACTTGGGAGGGACCCTTGTTCCCCTGTGTTGTATTTAGAAGCTTTATATGCTGTTGCCTTCTAGAAATGGGAAGCTCCTTAGGCCTTTTCCTTTGACAAATTGGAAGGTGAGATGGGCAGAGTATCTCTTTGGGAGCATGGTCTTGTTTTAATGCAGAGTGTAGGAGGCTTTCCTTTAATGGTGTTAGTCTCCTCAACAATGAGAACGTTTTTCCTTCTGCACACGGCCTTGTGGCCACACTGGTGTCTTTTCCTCTAAGATCTGCACATTTTATATTTATTTCTGATGCACTTGCTGTTTTTTTTTTCATTGTAGACCACATAAGACTAATAGATAATACCATGCTAAAGACTGAATCTGATGCTCTGCTGAAATTTCTTCCAACACAGAAACTGGCTCATCACTTTTCTCTTAAGCTCATGCAAATTCTTAGGACTTGGGTAGAAGACAAGTAGGTTCTTTCCTAAAGTATCATGTGAATGGCTTCAGCCCAGTCATTCACAAAATCCTTGTTTCCCTCTAAAACCCCTGAGCCAGGCCTCCACAATTCACACTCCAGGCCTCTACTAGGGCGGACTATTGATCTCTGCTTCCAATATCTGAGTCCAAAGTTCCAAATTCTTCCACATCCCTCAAAAACAAACAAACAAAAACAGGGTCAGTTCTTGACAGCAACAACCCTGTTTTTCCTGGTATCACCTTCTGAATCAGGTACATATTTGTTGCCGTAATGAGATAACACAGTCAAAGGCAACTTAAGATAGAGTTTATTTTCCTTATGCTTCCAGGTGGCTAGAGAGCCATAATAGTAAGGAAAGCAATGGCAGCAGGATCAAGACCACATTGCAACTCTACTCACAGAAGCAGAGAGTGAACTGAAGTACAGGGAGGCTATAAACTCTCAACGCCTGCCCCAAGCGGTGCGCTTCCTCCAGCAAAACTATACCACCAATACCTCCCGAACAGCGCCACCACCTGGAGACTGAGTGTTCAAGTATATGAGACTATGGGGGGCTTCAAATATTAACACCCATTCACAATTGAGAAGTCCTCATGAGAAACCGAATAAAGAATACTTGAGATGTACAAAGGCAATTACAAAAACAAAAATTATAGTGAAATAATGTTCAAAGTTCCATCAGTTCACAAACCTAAATCAGTCCATCTGGAGACTATTTCCTCCCCACCCACACTGCCTATTTGTGCTTGCCCAGCCCCTCCTGTTCCAGGCTGGTGTTTAAGTCTACAGATGGCTATACACAAGTCTCTTTCAAATATACAATTAGATGTTCACTAGTGTGTTCTCTGGGGGTTGTTACTAGAACAGAACTAAAATCTTCTGGGGACAGACACGGGGCTGAGTTATCTTTGCATACCATCACCACAAGGATAGGGTACCATCTATTACAGTCCTCACTGAACAATGAAGTCATCAAGAAGCAACAGTTGTCTGCCTTGCATTCCCAACATTCTGAGGGTCCCTAGTGCTGGATTCTCAGACCACATACAACAAGAGAATAAATGAATACAGAAAGGTGCATCAAAATAAACTTCACATGTTATAGCAAGATGGCTCACATGCCACAAAGGCTCCCTCACAGACCTGAGTTTGATCTGAAAACCACATGGTGCAAGTTTTGATAAGACTGACTGCCACAAGTTGCTGTCTGTCCTCGTGACAGCGTGCTATGTTGCACAGCCTCCCCCAAATTAATGCAACTAAAAAATGTTTAATATCACCAAACTAGAGTAGAATTTTAGTGACTTCAGGTTTTTCTTCCAATAATCACACAGGGAAACAGAGAGGTTTCTAACTCCAGTTTCATTGTATTTCCATCTCTTTTTTTTTCCTTAAGCCATGAAGAGAAGAAGAGATCAAGAAAGGCAGGAGGGGAAGGTTACTGACTTGGGAAATCTGACTACTTGGGACTAAATTTAATCCCATTAAAACATTGGCACAGATGTTCTACAGTACTAGATATTGCCACCAGATGTTTGATTAGTGTACATAGAAAAACATACATTATTTGGTACATAATTATTACCAAAATATAAAAGCTTAAATAGATGTCAGATGCAAGTTAGGTGTGTCCTGTAGAGATGTAGTTTGAGTGTGCCTCTAAAAGCCTCCATCAATAAGAATGCTTAAGAATGGAAGCTTGCTTATTTTAAGGCAAGTTGCTTGAGAGAAGTCTGTAGTCTTTGCTCTATGACCTGAGGTAAAGTCAACTGGATGGCCGTGAGCTACCACACCTTAAAGGTGAAATGGTTAGGTCCCTACTGACTTGTCTTAGAGACCACCCACCTCCACCTTGGTAAAATGGTTCAGCCCATCAAGGGAGTAGGGGAGGAGCTTAGAGACTTCTTTTTGTTCTCTCCCCCCTTCTCTCTCTCTCTCTCTCTCTCTCTCTCTGTGTGTGTGTGTGTGTGTGTGTGTGTGTGTGTGTGTGTGTGTGTTTGGAAGAGCTTTATAGCAGAAGTTCTGGATAAGATATAGGGGTTTTCTCTTGGGGATTGCAGGAACAACAGAGAAGCAGCTGACAGGACATGGTACAACAGGATTCTAGGAAAGAGAACTGGGTTTGGGGAACTCAAGGGAAAGCTAGAGCAGTTCAGTAGAATGACACAGATACAAAGAGATTTCTACAGAGCTAGCAGTCTAGTTGTAGAATCAGGCTTGTGAATAGGTATTTTACATACAGTTAAGAAAATAAAATTACCTTGCTGAGCTAGCAGATTTTTTTACCTCAGTTTACACCTCCCATGTCTTTATTCATATAAATATTAGTTAAATTTAAAGTTAACTATTACAACCAGAAATCCAAGAAAAATGAAAGGTTTTCACATCAAGCTCTTCAGTACTGAGACTCTGGAGGAAACTCGCCATGACAGTCCTCAGGGGATGCAGTCACCAATTCACATGCCACACTCTCCAGCATCAGCTAGAGGAATCCATCTACACAGCATCAGAAGGCTCTGCCCTTCTAGTATATCCTGGGTTTCACTTATTTACTGAGACAGGGTCACAGGTAGCCCAGGCTGGCCCTTACACGAACCATAACATCAAGGACGGTCTCGAACTTCTGATTCTTATGCCCCCATCTACAAAGTGCTGAGATTACATACTTGCACCACCATGCCTGGATTTAAGCTTTACTATGGTGAGGTTCGGATGAGAGCTTAGCGCATGCCAGGCAAACATTACACTGACTAACCTATATCCACAGTCCTAGGTTTGGTTTTAAATAGAAGCTCCAATGTCCGTGTAAATTAGGGTGACATCTCCGTGTCCTTGGTACAGCTCTCATCCACCCTCTGGGTACAGCACCGCTAATATCCACAGCCATATTCCCCTTTAAGTTTGCTATGGTTTAGACAACACAGCATGTGGTCATGCTTTGTGAGTTTGCCGACCTTTGACCTTTATAGCATGCTCCCTGTTTTGGTTGAGAATCATGGCTATGATGGACATAGCCAAGCCTATCAGTCCTTTCTGCCCTTCCCATTCCTCCTGACAATAGACACCTTTGGTGTGCTCACACACCATGACTGTTGTCTTGGGCTAAAGAGCTTACTCCTGCTTCTGAGTATAGCTGGTCTTGGAGAATTTGTGGGCTTTTTTCCCCACCCTTTATCCCTGCAGTTGCACTCCCTAACACTA
>NW_022196903.1:32065955-32067659 GCF_008632895.1 Mastomys coucha
AGAGAGAGAGAGAGAGAGAGAGAGAGATCACTTCTGCCAAGTGATCAGGAGACAGGCCATCTCAGTCTAAACCAACCAGCCCTAGAGCTTGTCATTTTATAGCCTCCTCTAACTAAAGAGCCTCAGGGGGCTGACTGTCTCCTTGGGGCTGTTTTCATCTGGGTGGCTTTGCTTGCCTGTCTCACGTACAGGTTGTCAATGGATTCCTTTAGCATACCCTGTCCTGTCTCTGATTTTCATTTCTGCCTATGCCTTGCATCAAATTCTCACACATTTCTCCACTTCACAGGGATTCTAGGGCACAGAGTTTTCAAAGCTGTACCCTGGATCTTATGCTGACATCATTATTTGTCCTGGTGTAGAGGTAATGGTAGCCAAACAACGATGGATACAAATGCTCAGTGTGGAAATGTTTATTATGCAGCGGGGTCTGATGGCTTACCTCTAACTATGACACTAGACACTGGGGCAGTTGAGGCAAAAGGATCTCACCACCAGCTATACAAAGGTCAACCCGCCCTACCTAGTGGCATGCTGAGAAAATGAAGTGCCTATATTAATTCATGTATTTGCCAAGAGGAGTAACAAGCAGCTGTCCCAAAATGAGTGCCCAGAATAGGACTAGGGGGAACAATTTGGAAAGGGGCAGGACTAGGTAATGAGCCACTCCACCCGTTGACAGAAGGATCTATATAGCACATATGCACAGGCAAGCTAGCTTCATTTCTTCCACTTCGTGCTATCTGATATCCCACGACCAATGTTTACACAATTATCTAACACCTTAATGTTAATTCATTATTTATAGCATTTTAGTTCAAACAGCTGAGCTTCTCACAGATTTGGTTAATTTAATCAAACCCCATGCAATTATAATTTAATTAAAACTACATATGCATAAAGTTGAAATGCTGATATTTAAATCAATTGAATTCACAACAAGATTAGAAGAAATGCAAACGATTAATTACAGGTCCAAATTAGAGACAAAATTAAAAGCAATTTAATCCTACTCTCTTTTTCTGTCTAGAAGGTAGCCGCCGCCCAAAGGTCATGAATCCTCAAAGTCATAGAGTGGGTGGAAATTCGAAGCCAAGTTTCTTGACTTCAAATCCACAGCCTGTTCATCTGGGCTATTCCAGGACCTTTTGTTGTTCCCTATATCCATTAAACAAAGACCTCTCACTGAACAACCCGAGGAAGTCCTCCTGTGTCTTACTTCTCTACAAGCTTAGAGAGAAGTTCGGCTCCTTCCTCATAACAGAAACACATTTGTTTATCATCCCAATGCCTTACATTTTTTTCAAACCATTTCCATGCATAACAATAAAAATAAAAATCCCTGTAAAGTACGATGTAAGTTATGACATCATTACTTTAAATAGGAAGGAAGTATTCTCTTCTTTGTTTTTTTTTCTAAGTTTCCTTTCACTCAACTTTTAGATTAAGCTTTTGAACTAGGCAAAAATTAAGCCTACTTTCTCAGCATTAAACGTTTATTCTCCCCATGACTTATTTACAGCGACTGTTCAGTCTTCATGGTTTCTTTTCTCTTTTCAGCACTGGGAATTAGACCTAAGGCCTTATGCATGCTAGGCAGGTATTCTACTATTAAGCTACATCTTTTGCCATTAAATTTTTTTTTTTTAGATATTTTCTTTATTTACATGTAAATTTCACCATTCCCAGTTTCCCCTCCAAAAA
>NW_022196903.1:32075671-32140040 GCF_008632895.1 Mastomys coucha
GGGCAGCTAAGGTCGCTGATCCACCTCTGCCACTTGGAAGCTGAGAGGATCCTGTCCCTACCGCCCGGCGGCTCCCCTGCGACTCTTGGGGTCTGTGCCTCCCTGCTGACTGCTCCCAGTTTAGGAACTCACTGGAGAGAAGATGGCGGCTCTCACTGGAGCCTCCAGGTCAAAGCGGTCCCTGGAGGCAGACCCTCCTCGTGCAAGGGAGGGGCAGCTAAGGTCACTGATCCACCTCTGCCACTTGGAAGCTGAGAGCCCATTAAATTTTTAAATGCTACTACAATGCAATTTAAAAAAAAAAATTATTGGTTCTTTGTGAATTTCACATCTTCCCCCTATTCCCCTTCCCCTAGTAACAACCCTTTACCCCTTGTAACCTCCCCACAACCAAAAATAAATAAATAAATCTCATTGTAGAAGCTGTAGTGTATCACAGTGTGTCCCACAGTGTCCATACTTTGCTTTCAAAAGTCCATTGCAGTTACTTATTGGTTGGTACAAAGCCTCTGGCTTTTTCTACTCTATCAATAACTGGAACCTCACTGGGACTCCTCTTGGATATCCTGTTGTTGTTCTGTGTCATGGAGATCCTACAGGTTTGGATCTATAGAACCAGCCCCTCCATGAACTCCAGCAGTTGATATTGGGATGGGCCAATTCAAAACTTTGGGCCTAAGAGTTATCTGAGCTGCTCAGCCTGCTAGCTGCCCCACTCTCACACCTTCATTCCCCCAGGGTACCAGAAACCCCTGAAACCAGAGCCAGCTCTATCCTGCTGCTCAGGTAAGGTACAGGGCCCACTCTCCTGAGTACTGCAGTAGATGAGGGTCAGGACCAGCTCTCCTGCTTTCATAACCCATAGGGCTAGTTCTCCTGTCCACCACCAGTGGTGAGGGCAAAAGTGGAAGGGATTGCTCCCTAGATGATGTCACCATACAGCCACTGCATAGCAGACAACAGACAGGCTGGTTCTCTCATGCTCACACCCTCTGGCCAGCTCACCCATGCCCTAGCAACCAGGGTCAGCTATACTGCTATCCAGAAAAACTGAGAAGAGAATACATCAATAAGGGATTGTCTAGATCAGGCAGGCCTGTAGCGATATCTGTGGGGAATTGTCTTGATTACCTTAATTAAGGTGGGAAGACCCAGTCCACTGTGAGTGGCACCATTCCCTAAGCAGACCATCCTAAACAATAAGTGTAGAGAAGGGGCTAAGTAAGCATTCATGTGTTGACTCTCTCTCTGCTCTTGATTGTAGGTATGAATATATGTTCGAGTTCCTGCCATGCCTCCCCTGCAATGGTAGACTATAACTTGAAATCATAAACTTAATAAATCTTTTCCCCTTAAAGCATATTCTGTCGCAGTAACAGAAATGGGAAACTAGGAGACTATGTGACCCAGGCTGCTCTCAAATTTGTCATCCTACATCTTTTTCCTTAGTGTTGTGATTTTAGGGCATGTGCTCCCAAGCCTAGCTCCGGAAGAGAAGTTTAAAGCCTAAATAGGGGCACAGAGTTGAGTTTACATAAGTAAAAGCCACTCCTACTCACGTGGTTGTTGATTAATCAAATCATTTCTGGAATCGCGCTCTCCAGGTCTCAGTGTGGAAAGAGGCTAACCTCATTCACATCTTACATGGTTGCTTCCAGCTTCACCACCCATACGCTCATTCCATGGCCACCATCCTTCAGAGAGATCACTGCCTCCATCTCCACACAGGTCTTCTGCCACTCCACACACCATCATCCATGACATTCCCTCATCTATATGCACCCTCTCTCTGACTCCCAACAGACACAACACCCCCCACAGCCACTATGGTGGTAAGCACCAAATACACTAATATGAAGCCTACCTGATGAACCCCTAAAGTCTTTAACATTGACAATCTGGAGACATGGGAAATCGGTACACAATCTGTAAACCTTAAAAGAAAGTGGCAAGTTCTATGTCATGAGGATAGAGCCTTTCCAAGTGCATCCTGGGATATTTGGGCACACTGCTCCTCTCATCCCTCTCGCTCACAGACATTGAGGCTGTTTTCCTAGAAAGACTAAGTGAACATCGTGGGCATACTCACTGCAAATCGGACTTGGCAGTTCTCCTCCCCCAGGTAGCAGAGGTCGCCCGAGACGTTGGTCTCCAGCCATAGGTGCTCCCCATTCACAGCATTCTCCTGTAAGGAAAAGACCCACCCACTTCAGTTTTCTCTTCAGCATCAAGGGAGGGACTTCAACTCTGGATTTTTTTTTTAAATGCAAGATACTTAGTGACTCTAAGGAGTTTAAACACTCTTCACAGGATTTCCACAGACTCTGATAGAGTTGACCCTATGGGAATTCCAGGGAGGAGAATGGCGTTTGGGAGCTTTGATTTATAACTGAGAGAGCTATGGGCTCTGTAAAGGCCTTCTCCACAGATGCATCACCTTGAAACATCTTCAACAAATGAGGAAAAGACAACCGCTCTGCGCGGCTCCATGTAAAGTCTTGTTTATCCAAACCGCTCCCCGATGATGAGATGACGGGGGAGACCAACATTAGATTAAAATTTGCCTCTGCTGAGTGAATTAGCTAAGAAGGAAGATGATAGTACTAAAATACTCCAGGTAAGTCTGCCTGACAATGCATTTATATTTAGCTTGCCTCTCCAGAGCTCCAAGCACAATACATTTCTACTAATCCAAACAGATTGCTAATTTGGTAAGGCCTTCCACCCAATTAATTCCAAATTTTACAAACAGGGTAATTTGTCTGCTTCCTAAAAATATACACTTCTGATGGTGCAGAGAGCTGCTGTGAGGTACAGCGCAGTGTTCAGCACAAGCCCGTTTCATCCATAAATGTGCAGTGTACAGTGGAGATGAGAGCAGTCTTTTGCTTTATAAATATGGCAAATGGAATTCCATGATTTTTCTTCTTATATGCCATGTTAGAGAATATGAATTTATGTACTAATTGTGTTTATCTGCAGAAAGGATGGGATATTGGGGAAAACCACGGTGTTCGACTAACCATAAGGGAATATGAAACGATTGGGTTTGTAGGAAAAGCCCTATTGTTTCATCTTATACCATATCAGAAATCAAGAACTAACAGTTACCTTTTGATGGAGGATACTGTGGGATGAACTATACCCCTGTCCCCAATTCATATGTTAAAATCTAAACCTCAGTGTAATGGTATTAGGACAGAGCCTTTGGGAAATAATCAGGTCATGAAGGTGTAAATTTCATCATGGGATCAATGTCCTTATTGGAAGGAAGCCAGGAGAGTGTTTCCTCTCTTTACATGAATGCACTAAGGAAAAGCCACCTGGATTCACAGCATGAAAACAGCTACTGGCCAGACAGGAAGAGGGCCCTCACCAGGAGTCCAGTGTGCCAGCACCTTGTCCCTGTACCTTCTTGGCTTGAAAATGATGGGAAATCAATGTCTGTGGCTTAAGCCACCCAGTCTGTGGTATTTTGTGATAATAGCCTGAGCAGAGAACAGAAGATGACTTCAGTAAAGAGTTTTCAGAACAACCAAATAAGTTAGAAGTCATCTTAGGACAACTCACTCCAGAAGAATCCACACAACGGCCCACAATGGTCAAGGCTTAGAAGAGAGAAGCAGAAATACCGACCAATGTTTCCAGCAGGGAGAGGGAAAATGAGTGTCAGTTGTCATGTTACTTGTTTATTTATTTTTACAATGAATACATTTATTCAGATTCAAATAGAATACATTTTCCTTTCAGGGTAAGTAGTCTCAGGCAAGGAACTCCACAAGCCATTTTGAGACCTAGGATCTAGATGCTTCAGGAGCCAAGGGAAGTAAGTCTCAAAACAGCAGGAGTGAGGTGTGACTGTGTGGGAAAAGAGATCAGGTATATAGATGTCAAAGGCTCAGGGAGACCCTGAAATGAGGACACACCATATGCAACCACTCAAAACCACTTCTAAGCCAGGCATAGACTGGAGCACATAGATAATACCAACAGTGTTGAGACAGGAGTCCTGTTCAAGGCCAGCCTGAGATACACAGTGAAACTCTGTCTTGGATTAGAAAACACAACTAAGTTTCCCAGCAAGGAAACAAAGCCATTGAGCATGATGGTCACCCGCTATACCAAAAGGTGACCTTCTGTCTTCTCCCCAGTAATATTCTCCTTGGGTGAGGAATGCTCGCTTTATACACAGACAGTTATGGGAAAAAAAGGGTTCTCCTCTTCTTGTGTAACACTTTCCAAAGAGAGGAAAACTATAAAATTGGATCTTAAAAGTTCTTACAGAAAGATATCATCAGAGAATAAGATACAAAGGCATTTCTTTAAAGATATCCTAAAGAAATCTATGCTTACAATGTAAAACACTACAGAAGAGTTATCATCCAACTTTAACTTCTTCCCAGTTATATAAAAAAATCCCTTTCCCATTGAACTCTTTGTCTCATCAAGCATTTATTTTTCAGTGCTGGCACCGGTCCCTGGGATGCTATGATATCTCCCTATGGCAAATTGACTGGAACAGTCAAAAGCTAAACATGACATAGGAATAGCAAATACTAAAGGGAAGGGCTTCGGAGGGAATCCCACGATTATTCGGAGGAGTCCAATATAAAACTGTTACAGTAGGGCAAAGGTCAAGAGCCTTGGACAGTAACAAGCTGAGTGGGCCCATGATGATGCCCTAGAAGGGTAGGTAAGGACCTGGGAGCCAGACTACTGCAAGCACCCCATACCTGACTTCTGCAGCCCATACATAGTTTGTGGGCCTCAGACACCTTTGCTAAATGGAATGGCATTAACAAGCATTCCGAGACTTGCTGGTCAGTCTTGCCTCAGAGTCATCCACAGCAAGACTACTACTTTTAGTTAGCCTCATTTTGGATGGGAACTTGATTTAAAAGAGATGGACTTCTGGAAGGGAAAAGCAAAGGGCTTCACTGTATCCTGCCACCATCTAGTATACTGGTCCTCAGTTTGAGCTATCTACTCAATGACCTGGTAAATTTTAAAAAATATGCAGGTGTCATTTCAGAGAGTCTGTGTAAGTAAATCTCAATGACATTTGTATATAATAATTCCTTAAAGGTCTCGAGATGGCTCTAATGTGCTTTGGAGTCCATGACTCAAGAGACCCCATCCTACATCCTTAAGCTTTTTAGGTAACAGAATCTACAGCATGTTTGTGAGCCAAAAATATGATATTGCATTATTCACTGTCTAGTACAATCCAAAGAGAAGAAAATAAGTGTAAGAGAGAAAATAGAATGAAGCATCTCCATCAATTTTAGGAAAGACACAAAGCAATAAGCATATACACATAGACAAGGAGTTCTCCAGTAGAAGTCTGGCGGTGATGGGCAGAAAAGCAAACTGCACAGATATCTAAAGAAACGGTAGAGTAAAAACATTCACTGCTTAAGTTAGTATGCTTACCTTAAGAAACATTTCAAAAAGAAATAGTTCTAATGGAAGAAAAAGTAAGTATACACCTGACTTGGTTAATCTAACACTCCTCAGCAGTAACCAAAAATGGTCACAAGAAGTAAAACACAAGAGAGTGTTAGGAAACCAACGAAGTACAAATATGGACATTCATCATATACAGAGCCTCAAGATATGAAGCTGCAGAAATAAAAAATAAAATTCAGAACTGACTTGCATCATAGTTATAGATAGATAGGAAAATAAGAGCTGAAAACTAAGTTCATCAATAGTTGAGTTCTTGACACACATTTCCATGCATCTCCTTCTAGAGGGAAAGCTCAAGAGAGGATTCTTGTATTTTGTCACTTCCTTTTTTCATCATTATGAGTTCCTGAGCCCAGTTCCGGGTGTTCTACCGCCACATGCCAACACTCTTTTTCCAGAGTCCCAGTGACTGCACATGGCTGAATCCAATGGCTAATGGTCAATCTTCACATTCATCAGTAACCTCAACACTGAAGACTGCTCCCTTCATCTCGACACACTTTCTTTTACTCTGCTGGTTTTTCTGATACCTATGAGGTTACTTCCTCCTAGTCTGCTTTGTTGGATCTTTCTATGCCCGAATTTTCACACTGAAGTGTTCTGAAGCTCAATGCTCAGATCTTTACCCTTTTCCATCCACATTCAGTTCTTAGATCACTGCATCGAGTTCTCTTGACTGTAGTACTCATTGAGTAATTGTTAACTTCCAAATGATTTACTCAATATGACCCTCTTCTTTGAGCCTCACTCATCTGCCCACAGAATTTCTAATAATTAGATTCAGAAGATCTAACAAGCATCTCAAATCCTTACATTTGCAGGAACTGGGTTTTCTCCACTGATCTGTTCTTACCTGACTTCTCTCTGGATTTACTGAAGTAAATGGCATTTCCATTCTTACTATTTAGACTAAAACTCTGGGGCCCTTCTACAGCTCTCTCTTATTTACTTCTAATCTCATTTAATCAAACTTTCAAAATGCATGTGAAGCCCCATTACTACTCTCCACCTCTACTGCTACCACAAGCTCCAGCTCAGAATATCTCAATATCCAGCCGCAACTGGTATCACTACTTTCGTCTCCACTCCTGGTGTCTAATTTTCAAAATGCAGCATCAGCAGTAGTTGGGGTGAGAGCCTGTGATGCTCTGCTGCTCTGTGGTTATCAGCTGCAGCCTAAGGAGCTCTATTTGGAGACCTTTGCTGGGGTAAAGCCAAGGTCTGCTGCAGTAAAGAATTTCAAAGTTATCCAGCATGAAGCAGGATTGAAGTTTTTTTTACAAAAAGACTTTTGACTGATTTCAGCACAGAGGTTAAGAGAACAAGTGACCCTCGGGGGTGGAGGTGGGGGATAAAACATACTCAGGTGTAGACAGGGCAATCAGGGGAGGTTGAAGTTTAAGTATCTTAGCTAGAGCCATTAATATGACTTAATTGGTCTGTTTGGTTTTGGTTTTCTGAAGAAGGATCTCATGTAGCTCAGGCTGTCCCTTCAACATGCTACACAGCTCAAGAAGGCATTTAATACTGGATCCCCTGTTACAACATCCCAAGCACTGGGATTTCAGGCATAAGCCACCAAGTCTGGTGTACATAGTTTTTGGTGGTTTTCCACTTAATCTCAAATAGTTGCTAAGGAACTTTATTCCTCCCTTTCCCTACTTCTCAATAAATAACATTACAGAGTGAGTCCACAGGTTCCTTGCATAGGCTAACAATTTAACAAGTTAAAGCTGGGTTTGGTCACAGGGTTACAGGAGAGGATTCTAGTGAGATTTTATAGAAATCTGAAGATCTGCTACTGGGTAAAGAGAAAGGTCATACTCAAAGGTCATGTTCACTTAGGCCTTAAGCACAATTTGCTCTGATGTCAGCACCTGTATTTGTAGCATCTTCATATTAACAGAACGTTGTCTCTATGTCAGCAACCTTCGGAATGAACACTATGATGAAATGCTTGATTCAGTCGGAGAGAGACATCAACCACATTCCTGGGCAAAATGCTTCTTATTCTTCCCCAGTCTCTTTAATGTCCCTCCTTCTATCTAGCTTCAAAATAAAAGTCTGATCAAGTGGCCGCTCTGCTCAGTAGCCATTCCTGCTGATGGGGGCCGCTCTGCTCACTAGCCATTCCTGCTGATGGAGACCTTTCCTTCCATACTCCGTGGGTGTTGTTCTGTGTTCTTTTCCTATCTGTGGTCTCTCAATTCCCACTCTTGTCACCTCTTCTCTTGTTATGTCTCCATCTGGTGATTGACTTCCAGGTACCCTGATCTCCTTGCAGCTTCTCAAGCAGAGTGGAAGGCCTCCAGTCAAGCCCATTGAATTTACAGCCTTTAGCTTATGCCTTGCACACACTAGATGCCAAAATTGTGTGTCCCTCACTTCATCAGGTTTTTGCTCAACTGTTCCCATCAAAAATGGTCACTATATATTTTTTTTTGTCTTTCTCCAAATTCTTTACCCCTCTCTGGATTAATTTATATGGCTAACTTCTATTTATAGTGTGATCATCAAATCAAGAGTTATTTACTCAAAAAATCCTCAGTGCCCCATGATCCAAGTCAAGCTATTGTGTTAGTTTCCATCATAAACGCATGTTTCTTTCCCATTATCTACCTTCACTGGCACATATTGGCATAATTTTTTGATTACCATTTCCTTTCATACTAGGTTCTAAGATCCACAAAAACATTGAATTTACAACTAACTTACTGCCTGATAATCATCAAATATCAATACATTTTAAAAAAATAAAAACAAACTAAAAGTCACAGAATAAGGGAGTAAATACATATTTTGTCACGTCCAACCTCTAGAGGCAGAAAGCAATAATTACTGTTATGTTATGTCCTTTAGCTTTAAGTCATAAATTACAACACCACACTTGAGGCATGCAAGAAAATGATGACACACCCTTTTGCCTATGCTGCATGCCCCTACACCCCCTTTTCTCCTTGTGTATCGATCTTGTTTGCATGGAGGCACTCAAGGAGTATGAGGATAACAGCTTGCAGTGAGTTAGACACGTCTGCCGGTGAATTATCCAACCACAGTATAGTCCTAGAGATTCCTGGATCCCAACTAAAGTCAGAAGTGAAAGTGGTCCTGAGGACTCTTCAACTCTGTATAAAGGATGCCTGGGTAATATTGGCATTAGAATGGACTAGACACATCAATGATGCTGACTTGCTTGCTACAATTCTGACTCCTTTTCTAGCTGTAAGAAAAGGATCTGGTTGTAAAGTAGATAGCCATATGATTTAGAACCCTCTCACCTCCTTGAACCCCAGTTCATTTATAAGTAAAATTATAAAATAACTGTTCTCTATCCCATCATCATATGTCAATAGTATGTACATGATAAGGAGTTAATGGGAATTTTTTCTCTTCTTTCCTTTTTTAAAGATTTATTTATTTTATGTATATGAGTACACTGTAGATCTTCAGACACACCAGAAGAGGTTGCCAAATCCCATTACAGATGGTTGTGAACCACTATGTGGTTTCTGGGAGTTGAACTCAGGACCTTTGGAAAAGCAGTCAGTGCTCTTAACTGCTGAGCCATCTCTCCAGCCCTTCTTTTTAAAAAAAAAAAAATCATGCTGCTATCACTTTCTGGCTTTCCTTCTTCTTCCCCCTCCATAAATGCTGGAATTATTCAAATTCCCCCTCTTTAGCCATTTGACCAAGACTACCATATACCAAAAACATTTATTCTTCTTGAACATATAACTACATGTGGCTTTCTAGTCTCCTTTGCAGTTAGGGTGGCCATGAAACCAAGCTCTAAGCAAAAAAGCAGGAGCTAAGGTTCCATGAAGGGACCATTAAATCTACCCACAAGCATCTCCTGCTGCTTCTGCCACTGAGGCCTATGAGGTCATCAGCCTTTGGGGCGATTTTACAAACCTAAAGAGTTTATCAACGTAAGTCAGTATCTGTCCGTGAATAACCATGAAAACGAGTCTAGTTCCCATCCAACCACCTAGGCTAGCCCTAGTTTGCAGCATGGGTAAGAGATAAACAACCTCTATATTTCCACATTGCACCTTTGAGTCTCCTATTCACAGCAGCCTACTTTATCTCCAAGGAATACAGACTTCTCTTTGTTCTTGTTTTTGTCTAGGTTTTCTTTTATGTCTGGGTCTGTCCCCAAGTTTCTTAGTATTCACCAGACAGCAAATCTAATCAAGTCCCAGTTTCTTCTTTGAACTCTGACACCCGCTCTGACAAATTTTACTTCATTGTACACTCAGTTCCCTTAAAATTCACTTCTGATTGTGTCCCTTCCATGGCTCTGAACGCTTGCGCAAGTCTCTGTTATACCTGAAATGAAGTCCAAATTCAATCTGCCAACCTGGACCTTCCAGTAGGCCTGCCAATCAGGGTACTCTTAACTTATTTCAATTTTCTCCCTTGTTACTGTTCTTTAATCATATCTTCTTTCTGGTGCCATGTTTAGTGATTATTCTTCCCAAGTGGGAACATCTTTCTTGCTCCCTCTCTTCAAATCTACCTTGAAATGACATCTCAAATACTATACTATGTATCTCAAAGCTGTATATTTCTAGAAAACAGAAAGACAATCACCTTATTTCTATGAGATGGATTTTTTCCCAGTCTTTGGAATATGGAGACAAATCTCCCTAAACACACACACACACACACACACACACACACACACGCACACACGCACACACGCACACACGCACACAAACACATACTCATCTGTAACCCCCCCTCAAGCATATTTATACAATAGATGCACTTACTTAAGGCCCTCTATGTGGGTGGGTAGATATAGATAGATAGATAGAGATAGATAGATAGATAGATAGATAGATAGATAGATAGATAGATAGAGATACATAGACAGACAGACAGACAGAGAGACTTACAAATAGAGACATGACTACTTGCTGCAGTTCTGTAGACATCCTGTAATGGTTACAGATAAAAAGATACAGATAGAGGAGTGTTACAGATTGAATAATAGTCATATCAAGAACACAAGCAGGAGTCAGGCAAACAGATTATACACATGTAATTCCAACACCCAGGAGACTAAGCTAGGAGGACTCCTAAAAGGTCAAGGCTTGTCTGGGCTACCTAACAAGTTTCAGGCTGCCTGAGATACAGAGACCCTGCCTCAAAAATGGAAGCCAAAAAAAAAATATATATATATATACGTACACCACAGGCAAATAGACCAGAGAAACAAAGATCTGAGATTATGAAATGTATTTTTAAATAACTGAAGTTATAAATAAGACATTCTTTACAAATATCCATGCAAAACCAAAACATGTAAATGTGGACGGCCTGAAAACCTGTACTAGTAACAGGTGCTCAACTGCCTTGGCTGGTGCACCCGGGGGCTGTGCGGAAGATGGCTGCTGAGTATGGAAATGTGCAGGAAGGCACTGATAGAGCTGCGCCATCCACACATAACCCACAGCTTGAAGACTGAGTGTGAAAAAGAGTGCTAAAGCCATCATGTGATCACCAGCTTTCGCTTCAATACTGCATGACGGCATGGGGATAATCTGCTGAAACAAACCATGGCACTGAATTGGGCTCCCTTGTTATTCCTACTGTTTTCACGAGAGTCCCTACATAATTTGTATTTAATTTACGGCTCACAACTGTTCCCACTAAAGAGTGTTAAACGATAACTTTCCCAGTGTCAGTACATTTGGGCCATGACACTTACTGCAGACCTGTGGAGCTAAGGACTCAAGATTTCTCTGAGAAGCAGTTTTGGTGGTTGATACTGGCTGTCAAATTGACACACTCCACGACCACCTGGAAGATACCCCCCTAGACTGGTCTGCGAGAGGGCTTCTAAATTGGTTAACTGTGTCAGGAAGACCCATCCAATATGACAGTGCACCCTTCCGTGGCCTGAAGTCCCAGGCTGAATAAATAAGGAAAAATGAGCTGTGCACAGAGTTCGTCTCGCTCTGCTTCCTGGTGTGGACACAGCTGCCTCACGGGCTGGCTGCCATGCTTCCCTGTCATGATGGACCGGACCCCTTCTTAAACCACAAGTCAGAATAAACCCTTCCTTACTTTGCTTCTGTCAGGAATGTTGTTGCAGAAATGATAAAGGTAATTAATACAGGGCTATATCTTAAAGTACCCTAATCTCAGAAAATAAAGGCTGAGAGCCAATCGCAGTAGATCAGCTCCCTTATAATCCTAAGTTTCTGAAGTAGGGATGAGAGTGAAGAAGTACAGGAGGTAGGACAGGCTGTGGTGGTGACACCCAAAGCCGATACAGAGCACAGATGTCCTAGGCTCACACACAAAACGGGGCTGGCATGAGAAGGCATGCAGAAACACTGACATATGTATGTGCGCACATACCCATGTTGGTATACGCACACACAAACACACAAGCACACATGCACACACAAGCCCCAGCTGCTTCCTGGCTTTTCATTCGAGGTTGTAAAGATAAAGTGACCTAATTTCATAACCTAGTTTAGAGCAACTCTGGTTCCCTGATCTTGTCCCTGAACTGAACTGTGAGGCAATGTACCAACTGTTCTGTCTCCACTTGCTGGGAAGAGAGTGCTTCTGTGCTTAGCGTCATCAACTAGAGAAAAGGAAGGCTGGTGTGTATGGGGCGTGGGGGCTGGTTTGGTTTGAGCAGAAGGTCTGTTTCCCAGGGAATGCCAGGTGAAGGATGTTGTCAGGTGGAGAAATGAAAGAGAATCGGAACTAAAGAGGTTGAGCTTAAGACTGACAGGAGCTTTAAGGAAGAGCTAGCTTGTGGATCCCCAGCCCTGTCCCCTCCCCCTCTTCTACACTGGCCCCTTGACTTGCTCCAGACAGCTTAAGGGGCAAAGCATAATTATAAAACAGTATGGACAGAAAAGAGGCCCACTTCTAGTGTTATTGGTTATAATCTTAAAGACAGAGGAGAGCTCTAACAGTAAATTGAGTTACCTTTGCAGAAGAGGCATGTGACATTTAAGAAGACACATATTATCTATGGCACTGACACACTTCTAAATGGGCTAACTTACTCGAAACTGAGAGCTTGGATTCCAGCCCAGGAGACAAGAATATTTTTGGTTTCTATTTTGGACATCACTTCCTCCCCATTCTAGTAATTTAGCTTATTTCCTCCCAAACTGGCTTGGCTGACATGTATCTTAATGGTGTCAGAGGGAACAGCCTCTACAGGTAGTCACTGAGAGGGTGAAGGGAGGCCACTATTAGGAGCAGAAAGACCAAGCCTCTCCACGTGTATGATCTCTCACTGTTCTGCAATAGGATAGACCCGAGAGGGGATGGGAATGGGGGCGGGGTCACTTGCCATTAAAACAGGTTATACGAGTTTCTTTTACGAATTGGCTTTGGAGTCATGCTTAGCAAGCTTTTCAGGAATTAGAGATTATCTGAGTTCCCATCAGTCTCCAAGGATAAGTTCACTTCTTACTGACTGAGCAGAGGCACTACCATCAGTTTATGCCCTGGCAGCAGTAACCAGGCAGCTCTTGGACTGTCATGCATTCTCTGCTTTGAAGAGAAAACAAGCAGAGAAGACAGTGCCTGGCTCTTCAGGTAGCCAGAGCCCTAAATGAAGGTCTCAGGTAAGTCAAGCAAGAAGCACTAACTGGTTTCTGTTTGTAAACTGGCTCACTATGAGCAGAGGAAGGGAGTGAGAGATGGCACATGGGTAAGAGATGATCCCTGCTTGGGGATAGAAGTGTGGCCAGAAACAGAGACAGAGACAGAGATAGAGATAGAGAGACAGGGAGAGAGAGAGGGAAGGAGGGAGAGACAGACAGACAGAAAACATAGAGACAGAGACAGGTGGGGGTTGGGGGAGGGAAGCTATAGGAAATAGCAGTCTACATGCTGGGTTAGGCCCAGTGGTCACTGTTGTCCTCAGGAGACCAGGGCACCTTATTGAAGGCTGATAGGACACTTTTATGCACCATCATTAAGAGGTGTCGCGCGTGGGAGGACAGCCTGTGTACAAGCAGTAAGAACAAATAGTGACAACGTTATAAAGGAAATGCTACTGACCGACCGGAGTCACAGGACACCACTTCAGTAAACGGAGTCAAAGAGATGGTATAAGTTGAGGAATAAGTTACAGTGGTGGGGTTGGGGGCATTGGAATATGTGTCACTAAGGAGGGAACTGAGAAGGGGAAGATGGATTCCCTTAAGTTAATCAAACTCATGCACACAAAGTCCCACAACTGTGCTGGCAGCCAGGCTATGCAATACCTCCATCTGTGCTCACTCAGCCAGCACACAGGATCCTCGGGAAGGCCCCCTTCCCAAAGCCTGTGGCCCTTGCTCTGAAGAGAATAAACTGTGTTCCCTGGAAGACTTTGACATATATGCCAGGTTCAGAGTGGGGTCCTTCCTACAGAAACTAGGACCCTTGGAATGGAAATTCCAAATCCAGGTTGACCCTGACCTGTCTTACAACTAACTCCAGGTGAACCCTGAACAGCTTACCCATCTGTTTTCAAGTTGGTGAGTTGTTGCTACTACAGGTAAAGTCAGAGTGTCAGAGTGTTGGAGTGTTGACATGGTGCCTAGTCCCCTGAGCTCAAGAGGTATGAAGCAAGAATTTCTGCCAAAGAATCAAAGAGGCTGCGAAGAACAAGGGGCTCCCATCAGCCCTGCTCCACACTGTGCTACAGGGGCCAAGGCCCTCAAGAGTGCCACTACCCAGCATTCTATGAAACCAGGACCTCAACCAAGGCTAGTGACTGAAGAGCCTGTGTGTGTGTGTGTGTGTGTGTGTGTGTGTTTATGGGTGCTGGAAAGCCAAATCCGAGGCTTCTGTATGCCTGTCAAGTGTTTTACCAAATGAACTATACCCCAATTCTTTATTCCCCCACCTCCCATTTCATCTCTTTTTGTGATATTCTATTTATGGAAGACTTTTAAGAAGCTCTAAGCCTAATCAATCCTTATTAACTAATACTACCGAGTAAGTAAGTTTTATCATTAGTGAAGCAGTCCGGTGGCTAGTGGTAGCCATGTGTTCTCAGACTGCTGCACCAAGGGGAGCCAAAAGAAAGCGTTGTCTTGGAGAAGCGGCCAAGAAATTCCTGAATTCATCATTTGGTCCCTTGAACAGAAGGGTAGTTAATGCCCAGTGTATTTGGCAGGAAAAGACCTCCATTTTAAAGCAGGAGTCATTTAAGCTCTTACAGAAAACGTCAGATAACACTGAAGTATGTTTAGCCATCTCTTCCTTCTTGAATGTTTTATGCAATAGGGTACTGGTCATTGCTGGGCTTCAGTCTGTGGACACTATAGCAGCCTGGAGATAAGTGTTCCAGAGCCATACTGGAGCTTCCCTGAGGGGTGTGCCATAGCTTCTGCTTTCCTACTGGACATTCAGCAGATCACTGTCACAGGGTGCCCACAATAACCGGGGAGGAGGAGGAACAGGAACGAAAGACCACAACACACACCCAGCTTGAGCTCCTGTTTAGCCTCCTACCACTAGCCAAAAATACTCATGGATGAATACTATAGTGCATACCTCTCCATGAGAATGAGAAAATGAGGCCTGACAGTCTAGCACTGCCTGAGGCAGGAAGTTTACTAAAAGCATTGGTTCACTATTTCCAACATCAGCCATCACAAGTCTTTTTGTGTATCCCAGTCTCACACACACACACACACACACACACACACACACACACACTGCCCTGGTGAACTGTCCAGGCTCAGGCATCACTGTGCTACAATCCCACTGTTTATTTCTTTCTGTCCATGAATTTTAGTTCTGTAAAGGAAATAACCACAACTTCTTCATCCCTGGATCCCAAGAAACCCGCCCAGGATGTAAAACAAGGGTGGTAGTATCTTCTAGGGGCAGAAAAAGAATGTGATAATGCCTAGGAGATTCCATTATGGCAGACACACTTCAAAGTCTAAAGAAAGGTATGAGAATATGCACTAAGGGAATGATGGCCCTTGCAACAATGACAGTAATAAAAACGGATGGGGCAGAGGATGATGTTAGATGACTATCTCTCACCAACTTAGGCAGACCAAATCCTTAAACATAAGACCTGACACTACAAACATTAGAAGAAAATGCGGGAGACACGATGAAGAATAGTTTGATGGGGTGAATTTTCTAAAGAGGCCCCAAAAGAACAGGAAACAAGGGGGAAATAGGCAAAGAGGTTTATGTAAAACTCAAATACTTCTACACAACACAGACAACAGGCAACAGAAAGACAGACTGTAGAGCAGACAGACAATATTTCAGGATGCACATCTGACATGGGTAAATATCGTGTGTGTGTGTGTGTGTGTGTGTGTGTGTGTGTGTGTCTACACGCGCAAGTGCGCACTAGTGTATATACTAAAACTTGGAAAACTCCACAACAACGAATACCCCACCTTAAAATATGGTAGTAGATCTAAATCAATACATCTCAAAGGAAGACATATAAGTGACCAGCAGATATATTTTTTTAAAAATAAACACTAACCATCAGGGTAATGGCACAGCGCTTCTTTCCATAACAATGGCTCTCATCACAAAGAAAGAAGTTATCATGTACTATAGAGGGTGCTGAGAAAAGAGACCCTGTTTGTGGTTGGTAGGAATGGTAGCAGGCATAGCCAGAATGTGATGAATGTTCTTCAAAACAAACAAACCAACCAGAACAAAACAAAACAAAACAAGAAAATTGAGAGAAGAACCACAGTCCAACCTAACAATCTCACTCCCAGATATATAGCCAAAAGAAATGTAAAGCCTTTGATTTGCACACAGACATCTGTGCTGCCATGCTCACTGAAACACTATTTACAACAAGTCAGGAAGCGGAAGGAACCCTAGGTGTTCATCACAGGAGGATCTCAGTGTCTGGGAGGAAGAAACTTGTGGATCCCTGGGACTTTGGAGCTACCTAACCAGCCTAGCCTACTTGGCAAGTTCCAGGCCAATGAGAAACCTAGTTTCAGAAAAAAAAAAAAAAAAAAAAAAAAAAAAAAAAAAAAAAAAAAAAAAAAAAGAACCTCACTCCTAAGGAGTGACACAGAAGGCAGACCTCTGGCCTCCAAACTCATGTAGCCTGCCTCCCACAAAAAAAGGCAAGTTGCCCACACGCTTGCATTTACTGGTAAAAGGTAAGAGTCACCTGGTTCAAAGAAAATGCAAACAATCTAATTTAGAACAGATGAAGGTTACTAGAAGGATATGAATGTCTTTCCTATAAGAAATAAAAAATAAAAGAAGGAAAGGAATTTATATCAGAAGGGAAACTCAGTCTACTCCTAAGGTTTGTTAAGGTTTTCATAAAGGCCTAATAAAGCATTGGGAAGCTGGAGCTGGTGGAGAGTGTCTGCAATCCTCAGGAGTTCAAGTCTGCATTCCGAGCCAGACTGGGCTACAGAGAGGCATGTTTCTTTCTCTGAAAATAAGTAAAAATGTGGGTTTGGAACATAGTTCAATGGTAGCGTGCATGCCCAGCCCATGTAAGACCCTAGGTTCAAACCCAGTACTGTACAGAAAAGCCTGTGAGATCCTTTTTACTTCACATGTTTCAAAGTCTTGGGTGTTACAACATTAATTAGAAGCAGAAATGGAGGCAGGAAGGTTTTGCAATGGCTTCTTTCCTGACCCAGAAAACATTCAGATGGCTTATTGGCAAGACACAACTTTATATTTGTGCCAATGTATAACTAGCGATCTAATAATTTCAGGTTTAAGAACATCAAAAATGAAATGACTATTTGTCATCCTCCCCCACTGGAAGCTGAGGGCAAGTCCCATTTGCTACTGGACAGCCCTTTTTCTATTTGTCAGCTGTGTCATTGGCTTACGGGGAAGTGTCTACCAGTATAACTGAGAATAAGACCCTCTGAAGGATTTCAGTCCTGCCAAGCTGAAAGACTGTGGAAATAAGATTTGCCCATATATACACAGGAACTGAAAACAGGCGTGCTCTCAAGTCACAGCTCAAATCAAAACCCTTGTAGGCCAACATGAAAATCAGAGCTTACTTTTTATGGTCCATGACCTTTGCTAAGGATGCTATGTGCTACATTTCAATTCAATAAAATGTCATATTATCTGTGAGAAAGAATGTGGTGCATATGTAGAACATTATTAATCCACACAGAAGAAAAAATCCTGTTATTTACAATAGATGGAGTTGGAGATTTGGGTGTAGTCAAATGATCAAGGCCCAGGAAGTAGACCGTGTGCCATCTCACTTATATGTAAATGATTACGAGGTTTACCTTACACTGAGAATGAGTTAGTGGTAAGTAGAGGCTTGGAGAGACAGGAGATAATCAAGGAAAAGATTCCTCAATGGATAATAAGTCATAGTTAGATACCATTTCACAGTAGAGTGACCATAAACAATGAGTATTTCTTTATACTATGAACCAGATGGTACAGTATACTCTTTTGTAGAAGGCTAGAAAAAGGGATTTAGATGGTTTCTAGCATAAATAACTGATAAATATCTGAGTAGATATGTTTCACTCTGTACCTATACCTGTGTACATATGTCAAAACACCACATGGTACACCATAAATATGTATGATTTTTATGTTTTAATAGGTTAAAAAAATAACCACTCCTCTTCTTTCCCACATGGATCTCTCCCCAGAACTGAAAAGGACATGGATGAGCCTATTCTGCTCATTGTTGAGACAGCAGGACCCCACATGTGGCTTCAGGTGGGTGGATGGCTTCCAGCCCACAGTTAGTGATCTCACTAACTTTGACCACTGCAAACTCTCAATAGACATGTTCTGACTCATGGAATCCTGAAGGTGAGATGAGAAAACACAGCATGGGACTGAAATTAACTTGGGGGAGAAGACAAAACAAGACAAAAACAAAAGACAAACACAAAACAGCGGACACCTACGCTCCAGTCCAGAGTCGCTCTGGGCTCCTTTGCTGGACCATTTGCCACAGGAAGACCGAGGGGATGTGCAGGAGCCAGATGCTGGAGGCCTGTCCGGGAGATGGCTTTCCTGCAGCAAGAAAATAAATAAATAAATAAATAAATAAATAAATAAATAAATAAATGCATACAGACAGACATGCATACACATGTACATATGAACACATGGACATGAGCATCTTGGACAGAGCTCACAGCCCCCTGTTGGGAAGACTCTGTAACAGAGCAACCTGAGTGAGTCTCTAGGATCCAATATCCTTTACAACTGTGGTGAGATACACGGCTACTAGGATAGACAGGAACAAACCCCCCCATGTCAGAGAGCTTGAGGAGGCTGTTTTGAAATAGGACTAGAGGGCTAGAAGCTGAAAGCTCAACTTCTTTTCAGGATGAAGGGCAAGAGTGGAGCCTCATCACTTTCAGAGAAAAGAATGGCGGGTACTTATGACTCTTGGAAAGTAATTCAAGGTGTCCCGGGATGAAGCAGAAGCAATGCCCTCTTGTACAACCCCCCACTGCCCAGCACAGCACATAAGTCTAGTTACCCATGGAAGTCTGCATACTCCCTTCTTTTGAGAGCATTTTCCTTCTCCTTGCTGAGGACCACACCACTGTCCGCTGAGCTGAGCTCTCTCAACATGAAAAGACTTGCATCTGCGAGAAACAGCCCATACTTCTTCAGCCACCCCTGAGCCCAAGCAAGGGGAACCCTCAGCAAGAGGAGCAGGAGGAAGCAACAAGGGCACAGAGACTGTGAATGCCCTCGAGGCACAGCCTCTGAGAGAAAGAAAGGTGCTTACAGCAGAAAGATGAAGGGCTAGGAGAAGACAGGGAAGGATGCCCTTTAAGTCTTTTCATGTTCACTGGCCTATCCAAACTCTACCTGTGAATAACTGGTGAGGTTAGGCAAGAATAGTAGCTTTCAGGAATAAACATGTGCCAGCACTGGTCTCTGTGTGTGTCAGAGATCTCAGCAGGTGGCTTGCTTGCTGTGCTTCTTTTAGGGTCTCTTGGAATCTTATCCAGGAAGTTCCAGAAACTGGTCTTCAGTAGTTATAACCAGTTTGCTGGCAGCTTTTCCAATGCAGGCTTCAGGCAACACATTAGTTCTGCATAATTCCCCAGATTCATCAGACAGACAGAAGACAGTCCAATCAGTTTCCCTTTCCGTGTGTTCTCCAAGATAGGTAGTTAACATCAGTTCTGGGTCCTCACCCTCACGACAAAGTACATCCCACACCCTCCAGCCATATGCTTATGAGAGGAACAGTGTCCAGGTGTGGTAACCCAGGGCTGGAATCCCTGCATTAGCTCAGGAGACAGAGGCAGGAGGATCTGAAGACAGACAGTCCAAGGCTATCCTGGGCTACATAGCAACACCTTGGCTTGGAAAAGAAAAGGTAAGTGGACATTTGAAGGTGCTAAGATAGCCTAACATAATACAAGAAACAAAGGAGGTGAGGAGGGAAGAGAGGGGGAGGATAGAATCTTCCGTGGAAATCCTTCTCTCACAAGGCTTCCCCCCCCCCATATTGAGGGACTTTCTCTGCCGTGGTTCATAGGGTTTTTCTCTACCTTCAAAGTCCACTCCATTAATGCTAAAACAAAACAGAACAAAATAAACAAGCAAACAATAACCCCATGGCTTTGTAGATTCAGAAACCAAAGGGTCTACCTTTAGGTCTTCAAGAGATCTCACAAACTAAATTTTAAGTGCTTAAAAAATTTCATAGCAAGAGGCTGAGATAGATGGATTATAATTTCAAGGTGTGCAGAGGCTACATAACAACTTTGAGACTAGCCTGGGCAACTTAGTCAGAATCAAGATGTAACTATATATGAAAGTCTCTGGTTAGAATATTATTGGGGGCAAGAGGGCAAGGGAGAGAATGAAGGAAAGACAGGGGGGAGGGAGAAAAGGAAGGAAGGGGGGAGAGAGTGAGGAAAAAAGAGAAGGAAGGAAGAAGTGGTGAGGGAGGGAGGAAGAGAGGAAGGGATGGAGAGAGAGATAGAAAAAAGGGAAGGAGGAGGGAGGAAAGTGAAAAAAAAAACCTTAGGTTTAGACTTGATACACACACACAATCCAAGCACAAAGCCACAGAATGGCTGAAGAACTCTTAAATTTTAGATGAACGAGAGAAAAACAAGCCTTTCAGAGTTTCACAAACTATCTTAGAAAGTTGTTGTTAGAAAAAAAGGAGCGGAAATAAGGTAGAAGGGGGAAATAAGATCAAGGAGTCATGGAGGAGGAGGAGGAGAAATAGGAGGAGGAAGAGAAAAGAAAGAAAATTTCATTGTCAGGTCTTGGTAGAAACTACTGAACAAGTGAGTTCTGCTGCTGGGCACCTGTGGACTATGGCAGCCTCATCACCCTCCGTAACTAGAAACCACCACCTGACCCAGCAGCAGCTGCCCAAACTATTGAATCAGCACACAAGGCATCGTGCAATGCAGAAACTTGCTGCACCTTATCTAGATAGTCCTCCTCTGGGACGCCCCTCAAAGAACATGCTTTTCTAGCCTGGGAAAAGAAGCAACTAGGTCTTTTGTTTATTTCTTATTTATTCCCCATTATGAACACAAATTAAAGGCTGAATTTGTAATATTAGCAGAAGAAAATGGTATAAACACTGCACATACAAACATTAATTAGGAGGGAAATGGGTTAAGAGGCATTGTAAGCAGCTATCAGCCTGTGGCCAAAGGTGTACATCTTTGGAAAGTCGATATAGAAAACACAAAATAGAAAAATTATAATTAGAAAATATTGGAGTATGAAAGGCACTTCTGATTCCAGCTTTCTACTCTTCTAAACAGCAGAACATCATTTTTCTAATAGTTCATACATGAATAGATATTTTCCCTCAAAGAGGAAAGGAATTTAATTATCTCTGAGACCTCAACTAAAATCAGCCAATGTTTCTTTTCTATTTACATCCATCATGGTGGTACAAGATGACATGAAACTCTAGCAGAGCTTGCTGTGTGGATGGAAAGGGTGAGGGCAACAGTTTTAGCTACAATTTGGTCTAATTAAACAATAAATGGGGGTTCAACTTCGCATCCTTCTTCCTGCTCAGAATCCTCCCTGCAAATGTAGACTGCAAAGCGTGAAATGCCAACCATTCTATTAACTTCACAACATCACTTTGTGGGGAATGAGTATTCTCACAAGAGCATGTCTGAAAAGAACTGTGATATTAACTGTGAAATAAATATGAAAAGAAAATACTTTATAATTCAGTTCCCAGAGCATAAAGTCACGTTAATGTCAATTACCTGATGTGAAAGGCTGAGAACACATTTCAAGTACAAAAGCCATCATACATCTTAAATGGCATTCTATTATTGCTTTCCCTTCATTCAGTAAAGACTATAAACTCCTAAAGGATAGGACTTCATTCATCCACTAATCTTGTTACATCTGGCCCAGAGCTAGGCTCTGCAAATATTCAATAAATGCCTTCTGAATTAATGAATGAACTTGACCAAGAAGCTAAGCAAAACAGCTTGCTGATTTGATCAGAGACTGAGAAATCCAGTTAGGATGATTTGAATAATGTCCCAGGCTTTATACCTCAGAAATGTTCTTTGCTGAGAGGGTCCAAAATCCTTCAAAACAGCTCTTTAAAAGTAAATGCATCTGGGCATGGTGGCACATGCCAGGGTTTTAATCCCAGCATGCAGAAGGTGAAGGCAGAGGTAGGAGAGCAGTACATGCAAAGACAACTAGGATTATGTACACAGGGAGACTCTTCTAAACACCAATAGGCAGACAGGCAGACAGACAGAGGCAGACAGACAGAGGCAGACAGACAGACAGACAGACAGATGTGGATGAGATAGAATTCAGCCTTCAATCCCGGCCTGCTGGTGTACGCTTGTAACCCTTGCACTGGGAAAGTAGAGGAGGGAGGATAGTCAAGTCAAGGTTATCCGAGACCTGGACCAAAACATCCCATAAGAAAAGAAAGAAAGGAGGGAAGGAGGGAGGGAGGGAGGGAAGGAGAAGGGGAGGGGCAAGGGAAAGGGAAGAGGAGACTAAAAAGTAAGTAGCCAAGAAAAAAAAGCTAACCTTGGAATTACCAAAACAGCTCATCTTCTTGGTATGAAGATAGCACTGGATTGGCATCCTGCTGTCCTGTTTATAAAGGACATAGGAGAGTGGTCATTTTTTTAGATAAGGTCTCACCATGTATTCCTGCCTAGCTGACTTGCCTGAACTTGCCAAGTAGACCAGGATAGCCTAACACTCAACGACCTTTTGCCCCTGCCTCCCAAGTGCTGGGGCATACATCACCACCTCTGCAAGGGTACTAATATCTTTTTATAATATACTCACTCAAAGAAATATGTAGCATAAACACTACTCATAAAGAAAACCTTTTAAAATGCACAGGAAGACACGCAAGACTGATCATTCAGCCATAGTACCCTCTTGGGATCCATTCCTAAATTTCAATCTACTCTTCTTTCAACTGACATGACTCTCACAGTCAAGCCATCCACACCACTCTCTGGGAGTCTAATATATAAGGATAAGAGTCCTGAGTATTTAGTGGGGAAACGTCAGAGAACAGAAAATGGGTTTAGCCAGGACATCTAAGGACTGGAAGGAGATACTAATGCATTCATCTCCATATTCTAGAAAGGAGCCAGCAATCGAAAAAGTTACTCTGTTCCTTGGTCACATTCCCCAAGTGCGTCAAAAGAGATCCTGTGGCACTGCCAATGCAACTCAGTGGGAGAGTACTTGTCTAGTATAGGGGAGGCTCTGAACTCAATCCCCAGTACTCCCAAACATACATGAAGAAATGTGTGTGTGTGTGTGTGTGTGTGTGTGTGTGTGTGTGTGTATTGTGTGTGGTGTTTTTCTTCATGTCATAAATACCCCACTTGCTTCTATGCAAGACAAACTGTACTGCTTCTTAATTAACATGAAGAAACAGCCTAAAATGCTAATAGTCCACACAGTGAGAACCAGTCCCAAGCCCCACATAAATGTAACTATTCCACCCATGAGTTTATGTAGGAGAACAAGCTGTGTGATACTTGAGCCAAAGTCTTACTCTAAGTTACATATGAATTCAAGGTAGTTTTTGACTATTTTAAATGTAGGTTAACATCTTCAAGGACATAATTATTATTGAAAAAAAAAGGTGGAACTTAGTTTCCTAAGTTCAGTGAGATAAATCACTTCTGTATTGAACCGTCAAAACAATATACTTGTAGATCTGGACTTTGGTGTTCCAAAACAGTTAAGAGCGAGATGCTAAACTAACTTGTTCCAAAACAGTTAAGAGCGAGATGCTGAACTCTTGTCCACTGTGGATTTTGAACTGGTCACTTAAAAGTCTTCCAGAGGGGTGGCCATAGCTCAGTGGTAGGATAAACATGTAGCCTAGCATGTGTAGGGCCATGGATTCAGTCCTCAGCACAAAAAGGGGTAGAAGGATGGGGAGGAGGAAGAGAAGGAGGAAGAAGAGGAAGAGGAAGAAGAGGAGGAGGAGGAGGAAGAAGAGGGGGAGGAGGAGGAAAAAGAGGAGGAGGAAAAAGAGAGGGAGGAGGAAGAGGAGGAAGAGGGGGAGAAAAGAAAATGGAGGCTTCTAAGCGCTTCTAATGTGTCCCCAGCTGAGCACCAGTCTCAGAGCTGTGCAGGCTTAGACTGCTATGCCTACTAAAGCTACTGAGCCTATTTCCTATTCATTCTATATTTCTATATTGTCCATATAGAATTTTCTGTATTCATTCACATATTCATTCAACCAGCAATGCATTTGTTAGTATCCATTTTATGCTAGGCACTGCCCTAAATGTGTAGATTCATGAATGAATTACACCTACCTAAGTTAATGCCTGTGAAACATATTTTACCACATTTTCAATCATTTTACATGTCTTATGGATCCCATTACAACAGTTCATTATCCCTAATTTGAAGTAAGAACAGTTAAGTTACCTGCCCAAAGTCATATGCACAGCATGAGAGGCAAATGAATGTGACCCAGGGAATTTAATACCTTCCTGTGAATGCTTTATCCTGTTATACAATTCCACACTTTCATGGGGCCCTGATAGCACACATATTCATACCAAATGACTACAAACCGGGCCCTTTCTATAATTATCTCCTAGTTGTCTTAATTATGCACAACCTACCTCCACATTAAGAATACAAACTTCACCAAAGAAGAAAGAGGTATTAGAAGGTACAGATTAAGAGCAGAACTTGCAATATGGGAAAGAGGCAACTAAGACAATCTATACCCATAGATCAGTGCCTGGGTCAGCTCTCATCAGAAAGGCCACCTCTCACAGTAGATGATAATAGCCATGGAGACCCACAACTAGCTAATGTGAGTGAAAGTCTGGGGCAATCAGTCCTAATAGAGACGTCTTCATCACTGCCCTCCCCTCGAGACTCACTGATCTATGTGGAAGAGGGGACATTGTAAGAGTCAGAAGTGGTGGATGACTCCAAGGATACAGCGCCTTCCAGACATAAGATACATACAAGTAGATAGAGTCTTGACAGCACACACAAGACCTGCACAGGATCACACCAGACAAAATCCCAGCACTAAGAAGGAGAAGTGAACACAAAGACCATCCCCCTAACCAAGAAGCTATCTGCAACTGATACTTTCTGGGAGAAAGGAAAAAAAAATCAAGGTTTTTTTTTTTTTTCCCCAGTAGATTGTCACTGCATATATCAGGGGCACTGCAGGACAGGCCCCAAGCTTAGGAATACGTGGTCAGTACAGAATGGACTCCATTTATTTTTGCACTTTTGTTTTGTTAATTTTTGTCTTTTTGGATGTTTGCTCTGATTTTTGCTTTCTGATTTTTGAGATTTTTGTTTCTGAGAGAGAAGGGGGTGGGGCATCTGGAACTCACCTTCCTCCATCCACAGTGTTGGAATCAAAGACATGCATGAATGGTTATAAATAGGTTTTGTTGATTTAGATTATTTTATTTTGTGTGTATGAGTATTTTGCCTTCATGTATGAATGAGCACCATGTGAGTGCCAAGTGCCTATACTGGTCAGCAGAAGGTGTCTGATCCTTTGGAACTGAGATCTTAACGATTAAATTTCAATTTTCTCATATATATACATGTATATATATATACATATCTATACATATATATATATATATATATAGTACACACACATACAGTGCATATGTATGTGTGCATATACAAGGATACAAGTGATGGTTATTCCTGGTTGTCAAATACATCAGGAAAGAACTGAAAATCAGAAACGGAGGGCACACTGTGATCTTGTGGCTGCAAGACTCAGGCTTCTGACCCAGATCTTGCCATGGGATGATACATAATTTTGATCCAGATCTTGAGGCACAGTGGCCATGAAAAGCTTAGGCTCAGGCAAGGTAGTACATGCCTTTAATTCAAGCATGGAATCTCCAGAGGCAATGTGATCTTAATAATTATAATGAGCAACATAGATAAAACAAGGCTTTCTTCTTACTGGAGTAGATACTTATTCTGGTTATACATTTGCCTTTCTTGTATGTAGTGCTTCTGTCAAAACCGCCACCCGTGGACTTACAGAATGCCTTATCCACCTTCATGATCTTCCTCACAGTATTGTTTCTTACCAAGGAACTCATTTCATAGTCAGAGATGTATGACAGTAATCCACGGGTCTTACCATGTTCCCTACCATCCTGAAGCATTTGGCCTGATAGAAAGATGAGATGGCATTTTGAAGACACAATTACGGTGTCAATTAGGTGACAGCAGCATGGAGGGCTGGGGCAGAGTTCTTCAGAAGGCAGTATATGCTTTGAATCAGCATCCAATATATGGTACAGTTTCTCCCATAGCCAGAATCCACTGGACCAGGAATCAAGGGGTGGGAACGGGAACAGTTCCACTCACTATCACTCCTAGTGACCCACTAGGAAAGTTTTTGTTTTCTGTCTTCCCCACCAACCCTAAGTTCTGCTGACCTAAAATTTTGGATCCAGAGGGGAAGAATGTTCCTGCCAGGAGCCACAACAAACATTCCATTGAACTAGAAGCTCAGACTTCCCCTCGTCATTTTGGGCCTCTAATGCCCTTAAATCAACAGGCTAAGAAAGGAATTACAGTGTTAGGAGGGGTGATAGATCCAGATTACCATGGGGAAATTGGATTGCCTCTCCACAATGGAGGTAAGCAGGATTATGTCTGGAGTGCAGGAGATCCTTTAGAGCATCTCTAATACTACCATATCCTGTGATTAAAACCAAAGAGGAACTACAACAGCCTAATCCAAGCAGGATGACAAAGGGTGTAACAGAAATGAAAGCATGGGTCACTCCTCCAGTAAAAGAGCCAAGACCTGCTGAGGTGCTTGCAGAGGACAGAGGAAATACAGAATGCGTAGTCAAGGAAGGTAGTTATAAATACCAGCTAAGGCCACGTGACTAGTTGCACAAACAAGGATTATAAGTAGCATGAATTCCTCTGTTTTCTTTTGTTAAGAACATATTTATTTAGATATTTGTGCTTTCTTCCAATTTCCTTAAGTTAATTAAGAGACTATCAATCAGTATTTAAGTTGAGACACTAAAAGGATATTCCCAAGGGACACTGACCTCTTCTAAATTTACAATGTGTTTGCGATTATACAAAAGATAGTTATATCACGTTAGGCATATTTATGACCTGGTAATTGTTTCATTTGGACAAGAGGTAAGATTTATGTCAAGTTGACAAGGGGTGGATTATGATCGTTATTCCTGGTTGTCAACTTGACTACATCGGGAAAGAACTACAATCCAGAAATAGAGGGCACACTTGTGACCCAAATCTTAAGGCTAGGAGACACAGGCTTCTAATCCAGATCTCGCCATGGGACGATACATGATTTTGATGTAGATCTTGAGGTATAATGGTCATGAAAAGTTTAGGCCCAGGCAAGGCAGTACAGGCCTTTAATCCCCTGAGACTGCAGCAAGCAGATTTCTGAGATCAAGGCCAACCTGGGACAAAGTGAGATCCAAATCCAGGTGTGGCAGTACACAACTTTAATCTGGGCCACACCGTCTACTGGAGGCCTACATGAGGATATTGGAAGAAGGAAGCCTCATTCTTCTTCTTGCGCTTACTTGCCAGCACATCTGTGGGAACCTACTTTTTCAGGATTCCAGCTTATGCAAAAGACCAGCTGAAACACCTAGCAGCGTGAAACTGAGAAACTACTAGATTCTTGGACTTCCCATCCACAGCTGCCCATTGTTGGGTTAGTTGGACTGCAGACTGTAAATTGATACAATAAACTCCCTTAATATACAGACATTCCATAAAATCTGTGACTCTAGAGAACACTAATACATGCATACATACCCATACACACAATAAAGCAATCATGGCCAAGTCAGAGAACAATGAAGATTATTTTTTTATGTTGCAGAACGCTAGCACATAGGATGGACAACCGTGTATCTGCTACTGGCATTATTACACATTCAATGCTCTCACAGCACCTAGCTACAGCTAGGCACATGGTAATCTCTGGGTAAACATGTATTCTTTTTATTGCTTTCAAATATTCCAAGCCCTCTGGACACTTCGAGTCCTTCAATAGAGATCTGACAGGCTTCTAAGGAATGTCAGGGAGTTCAAAAGTGGCTATTCGAACAGAGATGTCTTCAGGTTGGAAAGCAATCCTCTAGCTGCCTACAAAATCACTCCTTTGCCCTAAGCTGCCTGTCTTCTCCCCTCAGACTAATCCAACATTTTGAAAATAAACATGCAAGCCAAGTGCTACAGGCTTTATCTATTGCACTGTACTTATGTAAGTGAGCACAACAGAAAAGCAATGTTTAATTTATAACAATGGACTCGCTATGAAATGCAAGTTCTACTGCTAGACGAGAACTATCTCCCATGGAGAGCTCATCATAACCACATCCTTAAAACAACCTTGGCATGACAGAGGCTATGATAATAAAACTTCCTTGTAATGCAAAGATTTCTTAGCCAAAATCCTCTCAGGAGTTAATGGCCCTTCCTCCTTAAAGAATTATTTGAAGAGAGAAAAATTATCTTCCAGGATAACAAACAGATAGTGATGCCATGGCTAAGTTGTGGCCCTTCTCCAATGTCTTGTCTAGAAGTCCTAGTGTGCAGTACCTCAGAATCTGGGTCTTTAGAGAGAGGGCTGGGTTTAAATGAGCTCCTCAGAGTGACACCTAATGCACTGGAACTGGTGTCATCATGAAAAGTGGAAATATCACAGGCTCACACTTAAAGAAAAAGCTGCAGGAAGACAGCGGTCAAGAGGAAAGTGGTGAGGTGACAAATCCAGGACAGCGAGAGATGACCAGCATACAGACAGTGGCTGGGAGAGAGCCTTAATGCAGATTTTTCCCTCCCAGCCTCAACATGTTGGGCTCAGGTGAACAGCAAGTTCCTACTGTCTGGGCTCAGTTTGTGGACCAGGCTGTGGGAGCCTAGCAATCCCCCAGCCTTCAGAACTAGACTCCACACTGCCAGTGAGCACAATGGATGTGGCGAACTTCAGATCTCTGATTTATCTTTTCCTGTTGCCCCACGAAACTCCAGGTACCATCTTATCAGAGTTCTACCTCAGAAAACAATGATATTTAAAGACAGACACTTTCTAGTGAAAGCGCAAGGTAAATGACACTCTTTCTCATACAAACCTCAGAAACTCTGACAAAGATTTAGATAACGCATTTGTGAAGCAAGAAACAGAATTCGAGGCAAATTCAATATGCAGATACGAAATTGAAAATTCTGAAAGGAAAAGGATACCTGAGACGAGTGAACTAGAAGTGAGAGACTACTTTGTATGGGCTTAAGAGATTACAATTTGGGAGGCTTGAAAAATGCTTGCCATGCATGAAGACCTGAGGTTGGATCCACAGAAACCTATAAAACACCAGGAACAGCAATGTATGCGAGGACTCCTCAGACTGGCTGACTAGCTAGTCCAACTTCATCACTGAGCTCCTGGTTAAGTAAGAAGCCATGTCTGAGAAAATGTGGAGAGCAACCGACAGCCAGTATCCACCTCTGGCTCCACACACACATGCACACGTTCATACACACATATATACACCATGAGCACATACCTACACCCACGCACATACACACACATAAATATTTAAAAAGAGATTACACCTTCTGTGATCTTAGCTTCTCTTTTTCTCTATAGAAACATAGCATCTCAACTGTGTACGAGCTAACTGCTAAATTTATAGGAACAAGATCATCAGCCCCTCTATCTGTTTCCAGCTAATAATCAAATATACAGAGACAAACAAAATTATCACTTACAGGAGTTTGAGATGAGAGTCAATTACTGAATAACAAGGCCCTGTTTTCATTCGGGCCAATTAGAATAAACAGAATTAAGATGGTATTTAAAACACCAAGCAGTGTCCCTTCACCACAATGGGTGATAGTCTGAGTCTCACCACTCATGCTTCTAATCATGACTTGGAATTCCTGGAATGGCTTTACGGCTATCTCAAACATCCTCAATAATTTCTTGAAATAAGTTCTCCTTCTTCCAAAGAATAATTTCTTGGGCACCGGGAGAGCACTGGGGCATTCTTGTAATCATCTTCTCTTGGGTCAAATCTAATCTGAGACAGAGTATTTCAACTTTTCAGAAGAAAGCCTGTCAGAAAATGAGGATGAGCAAGGCTAGCGAAGGAAGGAGCTGAACTACACATCTGTCAAACATCAGCTGAGATCACCTCAGCAGAAGAGCTGGTGACAAGCTGGTCCTTCAGAATTGGCACAAATTGAAGTAAAGACACCCTTTGACCTCCACAGCAACCAGTGTTTGGACTTGGACAACCACTAGGGAACACTTTCTCACAGGCAAGAGGTTCTCTTATGCCTGGGGCTCAGCTGTTTAAGACAGATATTCAACGCTGAACAAATATAGGAGATAAACATTAGCCTGGGAACATAAGCCATTTGAAACTTTATAGAAATTTTCAAAAAGATTTAAATCCACAAAGCTGTTCCTAATAAGACTACTGGTTCACCTTCATTTCTAGTGTTGTTATAAAATACCCAGATGAAAAGCCACCTTCAGGATTGGGGGTTACTAAGTATACCAGTCCAGGTAAAAGTCTATCATACAGGGAAGTCATGGTGTCCAGAGCTTGAGCTAACTAATCAGATTCAGCCAAGAGTAGATTAAAAACAAATACAGGTGTGATCACCTATGTGTTCGTTCTTGGCTCCATGACTCTACTTGTTTATAGCCCAGCAACTTCCAAACCAGAAGATGGTGCCACCAACAGTAGGCTGTATATCTCCACATCAAATTACCACATTAAGAAAATCCACTATGCCAATGGGTCAACCCAATGTAGACAATCCTCCACTGAGGCTCTCTTCCCAGATGATTTTAGGGCATAACAAGGTCACAAATAAAGGTAAACAGCACAAGTACCAACTGGAGAAGTTTGCCTTTAGAATCCGTTTCCCCATTCCACACCAACACACTATTCCTGACTCCACCAATTTCCCATCAACACAGAATAAACTAGGGTAAATCCCTTATATGGGAACCTGGATGCTCAGAAGGAGCTCATAAAAGGAGAAAAACTTACACTGCACACAAAGTAGTTAAATAATGTTCCTAAATAACAAGTCATAAAAGCCATAAATATAGATGGCAAGGTCTGCAGTTAAATTCTGAGGCCCACCTATCTATTTTGGGCCAAGCCCTGGTAGAGTGACTAGACTGAGAGAACTTTAGCACTTCTGTAGTCAGAAGACACACTGACAATGTGAATCAGTGGTAGAAAGACACTGATCTCCAAGTTGACATAAATGCAATACACTTACTTCAGTACAGGAATTATTTAAAAGTGGGGCTCTGTTCTCAGAATGTGGAACAAAGAAACCAAGAGCCTGTGAGGCTAAAGCAAGGGGATGTTAGGACACCAGAGACTGGGCAGCAGGTGGAGGTTGCCTCGGTGCTATCCACCAAAGCTAATATACAGTCAAATCTTAGCCCTTCCTTCTGGAAGCAAAGGAAATCCATGCTTATTAATAAATCCCTTCTTACAGTGCTTGTTCTGCAAACGTCCTGCTCACAAGTGAAATTGTGCTGAATTTTCTCTGAGGTCAAACTTACTGTTTGAGAAAAAATTTCATGAGACATTAAAACAAAAATGTACAAAAAAATAAGCAGTACAGAAACTGTCCCCCCAGAAAACTCAGGTATTAAAGGGTACATGTCTGCATGTAAAGAAGCCATGTCTAAAGAATTTAACATTCTCCTATCAAATACAAGCTATCAGGAAAGAGAAAAAAGTAGGAAATAGAAATTCTAGAATTAAAAGTATTATAACTAACGTAAAAGTTTGCTTTAGGTGCCTGACAGTAGACTTGAAATGATAGTTGAAAATATCAATACACTCAAAGGTGAGACAAATAAAAACTTCCTGTCTCATTAAAATAATAATAATAATAAAGAATGATTTAAAGATCCATAGAACACCATAATGCACACTAGTATGTTTATAACAGATATCCCAAAAGACAGAGATAGAAACAGACAGGAACTGTATTTGAATAAATAACAACAAAAATCTCTAATACTGTTTTTAAAAAAAACCCACAATCTATTCATTTAAAAAATTCAACAACGACAAACTCATAGAGCTTCATATGAAAAATATTACAATCTGTCTCTTAAAAAGTCAAAGATACTGAGTTTTGAAATCGGCAAGAGGAAAAAAAACGACTCTTCATCTGCCAGAGAGCCTTAACACAGTTAAAAGATGAGTTTTGATTAGAAAGAATGTATACCAGAAGAAATGTATTCTGTAACAAAAGTACTGAAACTCAATAAAATAGTAGGCAAAACGTCTATAGCCATTAAAAATAAGGAATATATAACATCTGCAGAAATACTTCACAAAAGAAGTACCTGTAAAGCTTGCCAATCATCTCGGAGAAAATAGTACTTATTTTAGACATCTGGGAAACAAAGTGAATCGGCAATGAAATTCATTTTCGGTCACTAAAAATAAAAAGGCAGAGAACACCGAGAATTGGCAAGAACACTGAACAACAGAACTCCTGCACAGTGCTGTTAGAAATGCAAAATGGTAACGTATTTTGAAAAACATTTTGGCAATTCCAAATATAGTTGAATATAAATATAAAGTTGGGCCCAATCAATTACTCTCCTAGATGTGTGTATATAAGAAATTAAAATATGTGCATGAATGTTCCTGGTAGCTTTGTTCATATTATTAAGGAAAAAAATATAAACAACTCAGAAGCCCACCAACAGAATGTGTGAAAGGAAAATATGGCATACTGATTCAACGCAATACGGTCCAAGATAAAAGGAACTACATCTACTTCCATCATGGATGGATCTTAAAACAATATACTGTGTAAAAATCATGGGATACAAAAGAGAAGAGCTATGTCCAGATTCTTTTAAGTTCTAAAATAGGAGAACCTAATCCAGTGGAGCAGAAATCAGAGTACCCGTTACTAGTGGAAGAGGAGAGTTGATTGGGCGGGTCAGGAGACACCTCCTGGGTGAAGAAAGGGTTTCTCATCTTAAGAAAGGTGGTGGCTGCAATCTTATTGACATTGTTGCAATGCATTCACTTGTTCTTAATATGTATATACATCAATACAATTCTTAAGTAAGAAGAATAAAGTGTATAACTTGCTAAAAACAAGAAACCAATCTTCAGTTGCTGACCACTCAAAGATAATTATTGAAACAGTTTACTATGAAACTCACCTCATTTAAGTTTTACTGAGAGTTTTATCTTCCAAATATTTCTCAAATTGTGCTATTACCTGTTCCCTGCTAGATAATGACTCATCCTCCCACAATAATATTCTAATTCTTGTACATAATCACACTCATTGAAATCTTGTTCACTTTCATGTTATTTCTAATTTAAAACTCCTTCTCCCTTCCCACAAGCCTGAGGCACAGAGGACTGACCCACAGGAAAAGGAGCCATGCTTCCTGCAGACACTACTTCCTCTCTTAGAACACAGCAAAGGTTTTGAGGACTAAACCAGTGTTGGGACTACAGCCACAGCAGGCACTGGCATTGCAATATGGACTGAATGGAAACACAGAGCAACATTGCTAACATTATGACTCTGGGCAAGTTCTTAAGACATCTTTTCTCCAAAAAAAAAAAAAAAAAAAAAAAAAAAAAAAAAAAAAAAAAAAAAAACCAGGAGGATTATCTCTTATAGAGAGTATGAAACTATGAACCCACCTTACATAATGGAAGTATTTCTTTTTAAAGATACAGAGTCCTCAACGTGAAAAATAATGAACCCACATTCACAAGCAGGATGGGTTTATTGTGGAGCTAATGAGGCACAGACAGCAGGTTTCTCACTCTGGTGGATCACTATCAGGGTTTTTCAGGCAGAAGGGGAGAGAAAAGAATCAGGAAGTATTTCTTTTCTAAGCATCTATAGACTACTCTCCCACAAGTTTAAAATGAGGGTAGGGAAGGAGAGAAAGGGAAGCCAGACCTCAACGATCACACACGCCTAGAACAAGAAAAATATCTGTCTTAAATTGACACAAAATTAGGAGGGGGGAAAACATCTTTCCAAGACACTTGACCACATGAAGTCTCATAGAAGCTGTTTTGCATGCTTATCCAGTCTGTGTTGGCTGTGTAATAAGAAGTAGTTACTACTGATACATTATTCTTAGTGTCTAGGAAACAAATACAAATTCTCCCAGCGTGTGGTGGGAGTGAGCAGAAACCAGATGTCAACCTGAGCCTCGAGGAATATTATAAAAGTACCAAGATCTACGAAGTCTACGTCAAAAATCACTGACATGGAGAAATTAGTTAAAAGAAAGCCAGCAAAAACTCCCTGGCTCCTGTCCATCTTCCGCTCCATGCTGGGCCGTATCCCTCTGGGACTAAAAATCAAACTAAGCTTTCTCCCTCCATCCACTTCTGTCAGGTTCTTTTTTCCCCGAGAAGGTAACTGAGACACCACATTTCCAACAGATATTCCCAAAATAATTGCTTCACTTTGTAGAAAAAAAATGGAATTGGATCCTTACCTCTAACCTTATACCTAAACAGATATAAAACTAATTACCGGCAGGTTAAAGATGAAGATGTGTAACACAAACTGGAAGTTGTAGCAAATGATCTAATGAGTATCTTTTAGTTACTGAAGTAGAAGGCAGCATTTAATAAATGTAACTGAAAAAAAATCTACAAATTCAGAGAATTACAAATTTAAATAAATCAAGAAATTCTGTCACTCACTTGTCTGTGGCCACCAACAGCTATCTACCTGAACTTAAGGCCTATTCAACAGGAGGAAAATAATACATGTACTGGAAACCTGGATACCTCCCCAGGGAGAGGAAGGCCCTAGACCTTAGAAAAGAATCCACTCCTACCATTTAGCTAGACCAGCATAAAGCTACTAAATTCTAAATCTAATTCTTATACTCACATTATTTCTAAAGTTTGAATATTCAGTAAAAAAAAAAAAATGTTCTGACAGAATCTTCTCCCAGCAATTGAAGGGAGGTGAAGATGTCAGAATAGAAATAAAAGAATACTCATAAGAGAAAAAAATATTCTGTTATTTAAGCCACTATAAGAGTAAAAAGACAAGTAGAAATGAATGATTTATTTTAGCTTTAGATATTCTCTATACATGTGACAGGGTTAGGAGACATAAATTAGAACACATAAAATCCTAGAAGAAGGTGAAGCAAAGGTTCAAACAGGTGGATCACAGATGTAAAAACCCAAAGAACAGAAGATGAATGTGAACGTGTTCAGACTCATCAAAGAAATATGCCCTCATCCCTGTCCCCATCTCCCTTCGTTTCTCCTCCCACCCCAACATTCCTGTTTCTGACACTTCAAACACAAATGATGGTGAAAGTGTTTCAAGTGCGACATAGCTTCTTAGAACTTACATAAGTTCGTAACAAGCATGGTATGGCTTGACGGCTCTAGAACACAACTTAGTATTTTGTAGAAATGAAGTATTTGTTGACTCAAGTCAATAAATAAATAAATGTCATTCCTAATGTTTTAGTAACCTTACAATTTTGTGTCAGACCACAGGGTTCCAGGACTTGATTTGCAATAGAGATGCCTTTTGCAGACACGCTCTCTGAATCTACTGAACGTTATGAATGCTGACAGTTCTCATCCTTTGAGAATAGATTTTATTTGATTCCAGCAGCAACAAGTGATTTGCATGTGAGTTTGATGGATGAGACGGCTGATTCAGCTCCGTGACAGATAATTGAAACGATCGTTGTTTCATAAAACAGTTTCTCAAAGTAATTCTGAAGGATAATTGACTTTCAGGGTTTCAAAGTAATCAAATCCAACTTTCTGTGTGACTAAAAAACCAGCTCTGCCAAGGGCCCTGATAGATAGCCAGGCCGCTTTTCTGTATGGCTTTCTAAGGAATGCATAACCAAACAAGACACTCCAGAGCAGAATGGGAGTAAGCCCTAACAATGACCTGAATCAATCTAACTGACACAGATTGTGAATGCATCATCTTTATAATGGGTAACATTGGACCATGGCTCCTGTGTATGCAAACTCATATCCAAATTGTCACGTATACTAACTCCTGTCCAAAGCACAATGAGATCGCATTGATAAGTAAGTGCTCCTGTTTGACTAATTAGAACAGCAGCCAGGGCAAGGCCAAATGCTAACTCCATGTTTACACATAGAGGCCTGCTGCCATCTTGGAATTAGTACCTGCAGGGTGTGGGGAGGGGTGAGATGGATCCACTTGGGACTTAGCCTAATTTTTTCTTTTTTATATCGTGACCCAAGGAAAATTGTAAAAATTATCAGAGTCATCAATGAAACCTAGACATAATCTGTTTATGGAATTTCCCAAGGCAACCAGTACAACAACCCCAGTCCTAGGTCATTATGACCACCTCTTCCCATCCACAGTCTACAAACAATGCCTGCCTCAGTCACTTACAGACACCTTGGTGGCTACTACCACACACACAGAGCTATAGATTCATCCTCTTGGATCTCCAATCTTCCAAAACTTTTTTCATTTCAGTATTTCTCAACTTTTGTTAATGTATGCACTTATGGTCAAATTTTCAAGATTTCTCACTATCTGTGGTATAATTTGTTTGAATTTGGAAGTTATCACTCTTCAAAGATATCATCTATCTAGCCTTAGAGTGTTTCCTGATATCAATATTTATTTCTTCTAGTTTTCTCTAATGTAATCATCCAAAGCTGTACTGGTTAAAAAGTCATGCTTTTGGTAGATAGAAAATTCTAACATTGTTCTCTTTAGGATTCATCCCAGAATATAGCCTTGTTTACATCATGCTTTTAAATATAAACTTAATATACCTGCTTTTAAATATATACAATATAAATGCCTCTAGGATGATGTCCATCTTAAGAAGTCTGAGCTTGGCCCTAGGGGGATAGGAACTCCACAGGAAGACCAATAGAATAAACTAACCTGGACCCTTGGGGCTCCCAGAAACTGAATCACTAACCAAAGAACCTATATGGGCTGGACCTAGGTCTCCTCACACATATGTAACAGATGTGCAGCTTGGGTCCAGAACAACTGGAATGGGAGCTATTCCAAAAGCTGTTGTCTATACGTGAGGTATGTTCTTCTAGCTGAGCTGTCTTGTCTAGCCTCAGTAGGAGAAGAAGTGCCTAGCCCTGCATAGACTTGAAGTGCCAGGGTGGGGGATACCCAGGGTGGACCCCAACCTGCTCAGAGGAAAAGGTGAGATGGAGGAAAGAAAGTCTGTGGGAAGAGGTGACTGGGATGGAGGCAGTGAGCAGGATGTGTGTGAATAAGTAAAATAATAATAATTATTATTATAATTATAATTATAATTATAATAAATTTTTAAAAAGAAGCCATCTGAGTTTGAGATGGAGAGATGGCTCAGAGGTTGAGAGCATTGACTGTTCTTCCAGAGGTCCTGAGTTCAATTCTCAGCAACCACATGGTGGTTTAGAACCATATATAATGAGATGGAGTGCCCCCTCTGGCATACAGGCAGAATAGTATGCACATACTAAACAAATCTTTAAAAGAAAGATGGAGAAGAAGAGGAGGAGGAGGAGGAGGAGGAGGAGGAGGAGGAGGAGGAGGAGGAGGAAAAAGAGGAAGAAGAAGAGTCTGAGCTTGATATGGTGGTCACCTCTATAATCTCTGAAGAGTTCAAAGACAGTCTCAGTTACATACAAAGTTCAAGGCTAACCTGAGAGACATGAAACTCTGTCTCAAAAACAAAGAAAAAGAAGGACATAAAGAAAGAGGAGTAAATAGGGAAAATGAAACAAGGAAAGGAATAAGTGTATTCCAATTATTGACTTTTAATGTTCTATTATTCTGCATTTGCTTTAGGTATTTGCATAGTTAGAAGACAAGGACGTACTTAGGGTAGAACAGGGAAATATAGGACAAGAGAAGCTAGGATAGTGACAGGAAAGACAGTGGATACCCAGGTTTCACAGTAGAGCTTGCTTAGTCCAGTTGGACAGGCAAAATAGGAGGCATCTCATACTCACCGTGCAAATTATTGTTATAATCTCTGAGCTGTGGCTGTGATGAAATACTGCTACAAAATGCAAGCTAGTGAAAACTTTGTTTCAGCTTCCTGGTCCAGAGGTGTGGCTGGGAAGGCAGGGCAGCTAGAGTGTGAGGCAGGCCAAGCAGGCCAGAAGCAGACTGACCCAACACCCACACAGGAAGCAGAAAGGGCTGGAAGTGAGGCTAGACCATAAAACTCAAAAGCTACACCAGCCACATACTTGGCTCAGCAAGGCTCTGTCTCCATAAGGGTCCACAATTGTCTGAAACAGCTCCACCAGCTGGGGACTAAGTATTCTAATACAGGAGCCTCCGGGAGACATTTCAGACTCAAACCACAACCCTCCTTAAGAAAACCTTTTCTTGTCTGCATTTATTTCAATTCCCCCCAATCATAACCATGGGACATCATATAGAAATTAAATGTTATCTGGAAAATGACTCCCTGCTCAGAAGTAAAATAATTTCCCAGGACCTCCAACATTAAAGACTGCATTCTTCCACCCACATCTCCAGGGCATCCCAGCAGTCATCTGGGCAAAGGGCTCCCTCATGGATTCACCTGTCTAGGCTTCCCAAGTGGGATCTCTCCACTGGCAACAATCTTGCCTTTGCCTTCCACCTGGTCCACTCCTCTTCCTTTCCAAACCTAGTCTAGAACTAATCCCCACATACATTCCTAGAATTGAGCCTTCTTGGCGACATCTCACCATGTGTTTGTGGTTCTCTACTGCCCTCTTTCACATCTTGCCTCTTAGGAGATCAGGTTAGAGGAGCACTTAGGTCAACAGTTTCAAAGTTTCTAATTTAAATGGTTGGGTAGAATGCAGGCCTTGATCTTTAGAAAATCTCCCTGTGGGAAAGCAAGGAAGAGGGGATGGGGGGAGCTGGGAGAAGGCAGGCAGGCACCAAAACCACTGCACAATTGATCTTTACCTATCCAGCTGTGCAGTCACCCACCAAGCTTTGGGAACATTTTCTTTTTCTTTTTTTCCTTTTTTTTTATAGATATTTTCTTTATTTACATGTCATGATTTCTCCTTTCCCAGTTTCCCCTCCAAAAAACAAACAAACAAACAAACAAAAACAACAAGAACAAACCCCTGTTGCCTCCTCCCTCCCCATGCTTGCCACCCCACCCTCTCCCACTTATTAGCCCTGGCATTCCTCTACACTGGGGCACAGAATCTAAACAGGGTCAAGGGCCTCTCCTGCTACTGATGGTCGACTTTGCAATCCTCTACTATACACATGCTGCCAGAACAATCAGTCCCGCCATGTGCAGTCCTTGGTTGGTGGTTGAGTCCCTGGGAGCTCTGAGGGTACTAGTTAGTTCATACAGTTGTTTGTCCTAAGGGGCTGCAAACCTTTCAGCTCCTTTGGTCCTTTCTCTAACTCCCTCATTGGGGACCCTGTACTCAGTTCACATCTGTATTAGTCAGGTACTCTCAGAGCCTCTCAGGAGACAGCTATATTAGGCTGGCTTGCCCTTCCTTCAGTCTCTGCTCCATAGTTAGTCTCTGCAACCCTTTCCATGGGTATTTTGTTCTCCCTTTTAAGAAGGAATGATGTATCCACACTTTGGTCTTCCTTCTTCTTGAGTTTCTTGTGGTTTGTGGATTACTTTGTGTATCCCACTTATCAGAGAATGCATACCATGTGTGTTCTTTTGTGATTGGGTTACCTCACTCAGGATGATATTCTCCAGATCGATCCATTCCCCAAGAATTTCATAAATTCATCATTTTTAATAGCTGAGTAGTACTCTATTGTGTAGATGTACATTTTCTGTATCCATTCCTCTGTTGAGGGGCATCTGGGTTGTTTCCAGTTTCTAGCTATTATGAATAAGGTTGCTATGAACATGGTGGAGCATGTGTCCTTATTACATGTTGGAGCATCTTCTGGGTATATGCCCAGGAGTGGTATAGCTGGGTCCTCCAGTAGAACTATGGGAACATTTTCTTAATTAGAAGTCATCTACAGACCTACCAAAGTAGAAGTTTTGAAACCCAGACATTTGTATAACAAAACAGCTCTGGCCATACTGAGCTGAGAAACCCTGGGCCAAAAGGTATACCAGTCTGATGGTGGAGCCTGTCATTGTTAGCCTCATCAAGTCTAAGAGTACTGTTGCCTTTTCATGTCACCAAAATATCAGCCAGAGTCACTGTTAAGAGTCTATACCTCCCTATGATCTTCACCAACAGAACGAGCAACTATAAGCACGCAGGCCACAGCCCTGCTCTGTGCAAAGAGAGAACAAGGAGCCTGTACAGAGAGACAAGGAGAAATGTGTGACTCAGACGTACTCTGTGCTCCCTGCAGAATAATGCTACATCATGCATGGTACACCCCAACTCATCAAACCAGAGAGATGGCTCATCTTTGGTCACAGGGGAAAAGGAGTGAATTCTCTGTGGAAAAGGGAAAGGGGGAACCTTCCACAGAGCATGACATGGGAGCTCAGCTAGGACAGAATTGTACCACGGGAAGAATATAGGAGAACACAGCCAGGACTCAGGGTTGTGATAGAGGGTGTTCAATACTATTTAAATAAGTCTGTTGCTGTTGCTAAAATCTAAGAAGCCTGAAGGAAAGAGTGAGGCCGGATCACTGAGGGCAAATGTACAGAGTCCTAAAGGATCCTTTGGAGGACAGACATACACACATACACACACACACACACACACACACACACACACACACACACACCTTCCACAGGAGACAACCTGCGGCATTCTTGTCTCTGCAAAAGCATCTTATTCAGAACTTTAACAGTTACAATAGAATACTCAATGATCCAGTTCTCTGGAAATCATGGAATGTTCTTACAACTGCCGTATTATAATTCTGGGATATCTTCAGACAATCTGAACATTTGTGAAAAGATTCATTATCAGAATAAAAGCTGCAAGCAAAGTCTTTAAGGGACATTAACATTTCCTAAGAAAAGCTTGCAGACTCTTCAAACTCAGGATCAATCCCCAAGGTATAACGAGCTGCTATCAGATTCAGTTGCTATAACAACCTGCCACTCACTTCTACTTTACACCAGTTATCCAAAGGCAGCTGGATCCGGAATAGGTTTAACTCAACATAAAACCAAAGATACCAGTGGAGGAAAACCCAGCAGGGAGGTAATTAAAAATGAAATCACCACTCTCTTAATGATCTTTAAAAGCAAATAATCACATCAAGCCCATAGAGCATGCAGTGAGTGTTGAAAAGCTGAAAGACACACCAGGAAGAAACACTGTATCACTAACCACAGATGGTGGTCTGGACTCTCAGGGTTCAGCTCCACCCAAAATCCACCTCTCCCTTCTCTCCTCCTTTCTCCCCAGCCCTCCACACCACAAAGGACCCTCCTTAGATCTATATCAGAAGACAAGATAGGGGCATCTTTGACCTCTCTTCTCTTGTGGATGTACATCCTGCAGTACTGTAATTGATCTATTCTTCTGCCCCTTCTCTGAGAAAACACAGCCACTCACCCTGTCTCCTAGCCAAAGCAATGCGCCATCATACTGTTTTTATCCAACCCCATCTGTCTCTTACAAAATAAGAATTAGCACCCTTTCGCTTTTGCTAATTTGATTCTTTTCTCCCAGACTCCTCCTGCTTCTGCTAATACAAGATCATATTCTACTTGGACACTTTGCCAGCCCTCCTTACTATGAAACATCCAGGACAGTGTCTTTCTTATTCAGGACCACAAAATGGCCAACACATAATTGTGACCCATAAAACTTCCAATGTAATGCATCTGCATGAAGAAATTTCTCCAAACAAAGGAAAGGATTGCTTCCTTTGGCTTGGCGAATGCAGGCCTTTGTGAGGGGGTTATACTTGGTCATGAGCAAAAGGGATTCTTACATGCTCTTTTTTGAGAGCCAAGAAAGAAAAAGATAAGTGAAGACTTTGGTTTGCTTTATGTTATTGTTCTTTTGCAACTTAGAATAAACTAGAAGTTGACAGTAAAATAAATTGTTGGCATTTTGCCTAGAGCAGTGGTTCTCAACCACCCTAATACTGCAAACTTTTAATACAGTTCTTCAAATTATAGTGACTCCCTCCAAATCATAAAATTATTTTCACTGTTACTTCATAAATCTGTAGTTTTGTTACTATTTGTGTTTTCTGATGGTCCCAGGCAATCCCTGTGAAAGGGTCATTTGACCCCCCAAAAAAGGGGCTCGACCCCCAAGTTGAGAACCATTGATCTTGAGGGAACATTGCTCAAACAAATGAAGACTGAAATAAAATCAAAGAGCAGACAGGCCAGGCGGTGGTGGTGCATGCCTTTAACCCCAGCACTTGGGAGGCAGAGGCAGGCAGATTTCTGAGTTAGAGGCCAGCCTGGTCTACAGAGTGAATTCCAGGACAACCAGGGCTATACCGATAAACCCTGTCTTGAAAAAACAAACAAACAAACAAACAAAAAGAGCAGACAGGCATGTTTAAAGTGACAGCATCTTATACAATGTTATGGATTTTCTTCAGTAAATGTGTCTGTTTGCTCACTGAACATAAAGCATGGTGCTACCCAATAACAGCCACATTATATGCATACATATGAAGGCACTATGCTTTGAATATATTTTTAAGTGTAACCAAACTAATGAACATAAACATTGATAAAAGGAAGACTAGCGTGCACAGGTATAGAACAGTGTATGCACAACAGCAAGGAAGTTCAGGCTTTCTTCATGGGAGGGTTTCCCACATAAATACCTCACTAGGTTCCATAAACAGTACCCCAACTGATTTAAACTTCCTGTTAGCATCTGCTTTGGTTAGGGATTCCACTCCTCTGAAAGGATGCCATGACCAAGGCAACTCTTATAAAGGTAAACACTTAATTGGTGCTAGATTATAATTTCAGAGGTTCGGTCTATTATCATAATGGCAGGAAGCATGGAATCATGCTTGGTGCTGGAGGAACCATGAGTACTACATCTTGATCCAAAAGCAGCCAGGAGCAATGTCTCTTCCACCCTGGGTGGAGCTTAAGCATAAGACCTCAAAGGCCATCCTCACAGTGGCATACTTCTTTCAACAAGGCCACACCTACTCCAACAAGATAACACCTCCTAATGGTGCCACTTCACATGAGTCAAACATATTCAAACCACCACATACCACTCCCTGGTCGCCATAGGCTTCTTCAAACACATGTGTCTATGGGGGCCATATCTAGCCATAACATAATTCAAAATACATTTAATCCAACTTCAAAAGTCCCCATATTCTATAGCAGTCTCAACAGTGCTTAAAAGCCAAAGTTCAAAGTCTCTTCTGATTTTCATGCAATATCTTTTTTGTGTGTGAACTTTTTTTATTATATATTTTCTTTATTTACATGTCATATGATATCTCCTTTCCCAGTTTCCCCTCTGAAAAAAAGAAAAAAAAAAGACCCTGTTCCCTCTCCCCTCCCCCTGCTCACCAACCCACCCTCTCCCACTTCCTGGCCCTGGTATTCCCCTACACTGGGGCATAGAACCTTCACAGGGCCAAGGTCCTCTCCTCCCAGTCATTGATGACTGACTTGGCCATCCTCTGCTACACATGCTGCTGGAGCAATTAGTCCCACCATGTGTACTCTTTGGTTGGTGGTTTAGTCCCTGAGAGCTCTGAGGGTACTAGTTGGTTCATACTGTTGTTTGTCCTAAGGGGCTGCAAACTCTTTAGCTCCTTGGGTCCTTTCTCTAGCTTCTTCATTGGGGACCCTGTACTCAGTCAAATGGATGGCTGTGAGCCTCTACTTCTGTCTTAACTGTAATCATCTATAAAATCAAAATCAAAAAGCAGACCACATACTTCCAACATCACAGGATATACATTACAATTCCAAAACATCATAGTGAGAAAATACTGGACCAAAGCGAGACAAAGAAACCAGCTGAGCAAACTCCAAACTTTGCTTCTCCATGTCTGATGTCCAACTTTCAGCTTTATTGACTACAACACAATTCTTTCTCTTAGGCTGGGTCCACTCTGTTAGCACCTTTCCTCAGCAGATTTCCTAACAACGGGCATCTCTAACATCTTGGGATCCCCAAGGCCTCTTCAGTTTCACAACTTCTTGGTCCAATGTCTGGTATCCAAACATAATATTCTGATCTCCCCAAAGGGCTTGGATCACTTCTCCAACTCTGCCCTCTGTAGCACTCTAGCCTCTAGTTGACTCCACTCCACCGTTGCTGCTTGGAGTCATCCCATGGTGCTGGCATCTCCAATACTCTAGGGTCTTCCACTGCAACTAGGCTTTACCAGTAGCCTCTCATAGGCTCTCTTTTTGGTGCCAGTAAGCCTCAACATCTTTGCATGACCCCTTCAGTCCTGAGCCATCAACTGCAACTGAGGTTGTAAAGGGCCTTCCCTGGCCTCTTACAATGCCAAGCTTCAGCTTGTCCATGACCCCTTCATGCCTTCAAAACAAGTACCAATTGGATGATTCTTACATATTACCAAGACCAACTGCAGAACAAGATACAACCTTGACTATCTCTGGAACACAGCTTCTTTGTGCTCTCAGAAAACATCTCCCAAAAGATTTCACCACAGTGATGATGCTAATTTCTTACCTCCAGCTAACTAGTATCAGTTTTCCCAGTAACACCTTCTATTCTTGACTTTAAAGCCAAAGCCATGTGGCCAAAGCTACCAAGGTCTGCTGCTTGCTGGGACTAGGATATACCCCCTTGTCCTATTACATTATCACCAGTGTTCTGTTTTCCAATTCCTTCACTGCCTTTAGACTGACTTTGAACTCATAGATCTGCATGCTTGTCTCATGCCTGTTGGGCTTAACAATGTGCACCAGCAGGCCTGGACCTAAGCTTTTCTTTACCTGGAAGTTGCTCTATATCAGGTTGGCCTCGAGCTCAGAGATCTGCTTGCCTCTGTCTGCTGGGATTAAACGCATGGACAACCATGCCTGGACCTAAACTTTTCATGGCTGATATGCCTCAACATCTAAATCAAAAGCCTGTGTCTTCCAGCCTCAAGATCTGGATCATAAGGATTTCTGGATTATAGTTCATTCCAGATTAATAGTCCAAATGAAAACAATAACCAGGTAATAATAATTCCTAACATAAGCTTATATAACTATAACTATAAGCTTAGCTGGATAGGATCTTGCCACAAGTTCACTACTCCTTTAATTTTATTTAATATCCTTGAACACAGAATTTTGCTTCATTCCACTTTCTGGTGCCCCGTTAGTCTTTGAACCACACATTTTGTATTTTTTCTTTCTAAGCTTGCTATACTTCATAAGAGTGAATCACAGGGCAGAGTCTGTGCTAGGCTTTTTTGAGACTTCCTTCTTCAATGCAACCAATATGAATCTCTTCACCTTAGCCTCAGACAGACTCCCCAGAAAAGGGCAAAAATCAGCCACATTCTTTACCAAAACATCATAAAGCAACATACTAAAATTCCTCTCTTCTGAAACCCCTTGAGTCAGGGTCCCAGAGTTCAATCCATCTTCAGCACTAATGTCTTACATATTGCTACTAAGCCCCACTTAAAGCATTGCATTGCTTTGCAAATCCAAATTCCCCAAATCCACATTCCTCCAAATAAAATCATGGTCATGTCTATCACAGCAATACCCCACTCCTGGTACCAACTTCTGTTTTAGTTAGAGCTTCCTTGATATTGACGGACACTGTGACCAAGGCAACTATTATTAAAAGGGGGGGGGCTTTGGTCTTGTTGCCAAAACAAAAGGAAATGGCCTCAGGTAACTTTCACCCCTCCATATTTAAGTGAAATAAAACATTGTGCCAATGTGTGAAGACATTACAACACTAAGGGACATTTATTTCTACAGACGTGATTAGAGAGGAAGCTAATAAGACGATACATTTAAATTTTTTTCTCTTATACTTATTTACTTATTTATTTATTTGTGTGTGTGTAGATGTGAAAGCAACAAACACAGACAGACAGGCAGACAGACAGACAGACAGACAGAGACAGAGACAGACAGACAGAGACAGAAGCACATGAATACTATAGTCCAATTGTGGAGTCAAAGGACAGCTTGCAGCAGTCTGTTCTCTCTTACCACTATACACATTCTCAGGCTAAAAGTGAAGTCAACAGGCTTGGCAGGAAGCACCTTTACCCACTGAGACAACTCCACATTACTTTTAATGTATATTTATATATGCATCTAAATCAATTACTTGTAGTAGTTTACTACAAGTGGAAAATGAGGAAGCAAGAAGGTATCCTCTAACTGCAATTTACTTGCAACCTCATTGTTCCTTGTACCCAAGACATTCATAAAACACCTAAAGCAACATTTTTTATTAAAACCATAACATGATGCAATTGCAAGCATACTTAGAACTCAAAACATTCTTTTTTGGAAAAACAAAACAAAATAATTTCCAAGCTAGTCTTGAAACATTTTTTGTGGACAAAGATTCACAAGAGCAGCCAAGCTGTTCTCACAACAGCATATCTTACAGAGTAAGCATACAGAGCCAAACTCCATGTAGCAGCCGAGCCTGACCCCCACTCCACTTCCCTTAACTCTGCATTCATTTCTAGAAAAGATAACTATCAATTACTAGTTGAAACTAGTAATCTGCTGCTTCACTCCCACCTACTTAATCATTTAACTGTCATTGAATTGTAAACTTTCTGTAATTCTATAATTTTTAATTATTTAATCGTTAATTCATATGGATTTTAAAAACAAAAAGCACAAAAATCTCATTCCTACCATTATCATTCAGCCTTCAACTTAGAGATAGTTCTGCTGCCTCCAAACTTTTATATTTTGAGAAATATATTATGCACAATTGTTTATATATAAACAGATTGTAGTATATAAAAAAGGCACTTTTTTTTGCTTAATAATATATCTTGAAAATCTCTATCATTTCACCAAAACTCTCACATCGTACTTGAGAATTGCTATGTTATATTCCATTGTTTATACACAATGCAAATTGGTAATTAACACTTCCTGGCTGCACACATTCAGGGAGCCCTCCTCATTGTATGTTCTGTGAAAAGCAGTCCCTGCAGTTCTGCAAGTCCCAAATGTTTTTCATCTTTCTGCAAATTCCTAAGGCAAATGTCGTTGCAAACAAGGGCCTTCTATCTGACAAAATAAAATCCATCTCTATCTATGGTGAAATAGTAGAAGTGCACTGTTCAAGTATCTGCCCCTCTAAATAAAGCATCTTCAATTATCCCCTTTAGCCAGGGACCAGGGAACTAGTCATTCATTACCTTCACAATCTATACAGTCATAGGTCTTGCTGGGAACCAGCCTCACGATCTGTATGTTCACCAGCCTCACTATCTAGCTAGACACTCACAGGCCCTGCTGGGAACCAGCCTCACAATCTAGACACTCACAGGACCTGCTGGGGACCAGCCTCACAATCTAGACACTCACAGGCCCTGCTGGGGACCAGCCTCACTATCTAGACACTCACAGGCCCTGCTGGGGACCAGCCTCACAATCTAGACACTCACAGGCCCTTCTGGGGACCAGCCTCACAATCTAGACACTCACAGGCCCTGCTGGGGACCAGCCTCACTATCTAGACACTCACAGGCCCTGCTGGGGACCAGCCTCACTATCTAGACATTCATCAGCCTCACGATCTAGACATCCATCGACCCTCTGTTCCTACACCAAACCTTTGCTATCTCTCATCTTGTGTCCACTCCCACTTTAGACTGTGGCACCTGTACCTCTCACCTTCCTGCCTAATCTTCTGCTCTACCACCTGCCTTCCAGTCTATCATCTGCAGGTAACAGTATGGCTGCATAAGGCAGGTATCTGTGCAGCTCACATTCCTGGTGAAAAACAAAAAACCAAAACCCAACCAACCAAACAAACCAAAAAACGAAAAACTACTAAGCATTGCTCCCCACTAGACAGCCATATCGTGTGCCTTGCTGAATAGCCCTTCCCAGCTCTAGCACAGTCACTTTCCCCTCCAGCAACACTAAACTCTTATCACAACTGTGGAACTGGGTGTGATCTAGCCCTTCACATGTATGGCTTTAGTTGCTCAGAACACTAATTCCTACCCAATTCTGGCCCTCCATGTGGTCAGCTACTCTTCAATTCCCAATCCTAGTTTCAATATATGGCACAGTGAGGGGCTAGAACCAAAGGTCCAGGACCACACTAAATGGATCCGCTTTTACCATTTAATAGCTTTACATCATCTCTATATCTACCTCTATGTATATATTCCCCCATGCCTAGCTTCATTTTCCCACCTGTATAATGGGAGAACTGACCTTAGGATTCATCATGAGTCTTACGGGTAGCATGGAGAGGCAGTCGAAAGCTCATACAGTATCAGTGCATGTAAGATGTGATGCCAGCGGAAGCCTTCATGGAACCATACCTAACGCTAGGCTCCCTTGTATAGCAAATGGATCTGAAGAGACAAGCTGGTGATTAACAGTCAACTCATTCAACATATATCGGGTACAAACGCATGTGAGGACTGGGCAGACTCATTCCTCTTCCCAAGACTGCTAAAATAAGGAATCACACCGCTCAATATGGTTCCTCTTGTTACTATTGACTTTGATAGTGAATAAGCTAGTCCTTATGGAGCGAATAGTCAAGGACCCTGTGCTGGTAGTCTGCAGGGTGCGTGGCATAGAAAAGAGAAACCCAACAAACTCCTACTTGAGAGAATCTGCTGCCTGTTAAAGAGGTCAAAAGGCAACCATGCTTTCAATCTAGAGCTAAATCATGGCAGCAGCCACAAAGACTAAAAGCAAAAGCAGAGTAAAGGATGTTATTTTTGATAAGGTATCATGACATCCTTTCAGGATAGGATAGGATAGGATAGGACACTTGTATGGACCTCTAATGAAGTGAGAAAGGGAGAGAGAGAGTAAGCTAACTGGTGGAAATGAGTTCCAGATGAAACAAACTCCAACTGCAAGGATCCTCTGATTTGGGCTCCCTTGGGAAGAGACAGGAAGAAGGTGACGCTGAACCTTTACAATTGAGGGACAGAAGATGAAGCATTCAGAGTCAAGATATTCAGGGTTAAAGGTTCCAACTACGGAAATAAATCAATAGAGGTTTTTAGAGCCAGGGAGTAACATAAGCAATTTGGCTTTTGTTTAAATTTTTGTCTTACTTGTTTTTGTTAGTGAGGCAGGGGAGGAGTCCTCAGAATGCAGATAGTAATGAAAATGATAGAGTCAGATGAGAACCTACCGGGAGCCGTGGGGAACAGAATGGAAAAGAAGTGCTTTACATTAATACTGTACCCTGGGGTTCTCTATCCATTATAGATTGAGAAGGGAAGGAGTTCTGGAATATAATAAATAAGTATGTAAGTAAATAAGGAACACCCAACATCAGAGGAAGAAAATCCAGTGGAAAGGAGCCTTGGTATGTTATGAGTAAGAAAGAGAAAGGATGGAGAGAAGGGAAGAGTGTGGCCCTGAAGGGATGCAGCCCAGGATCCTGTGAGCATTGTGCTCTTACCATTCCATATCTCTCCCTCCAAAAGCCTTGATCCTCCTTTCTATGCCTTTACTGTATGCTTCCTGACTGCCCTCCAATTTGCCAAGAGATATTTAATCTAGAGAGGAAGGGATACATGAGTGGAACTTCCATTTTTTTGTTTGTTTGTTTTTGACTGTTTCAGGAGTCTATAGCTCAATGCATTTGAAAGGGAGCCACTGAATGGAGGCACTCCTGAGAAATGGACCATGCTGAGAAATGGTCAAAATAAACAAAATTTCCCTAATGCAATCCATCTTCCACTAACTCACTCAACTTCCAGTCTTCTAACATCTTCCCTTTGGTTTTCCATATTACAGGACTTTATCCCCAAAGGGGCCTAGAAACATCCCAGGATGACATCAAATCCCTAGAATGACTGCATCTCAACTCATACATTAGTGACTTTTGCAAATAGCTGCATCCAGCATAACTCACTTAGCAGCATAAAATAGAAAAGATTCATCTTGGTTAAGTTTCAGAGGGTTCAGTTTCTAATTGTGTGGGTAGAATCTACTAGCAGCGGGACGTGTGTTGAAGGACAGCAATCTGGTGTAGGAAAGGTGTAAGGTAACACATAGACCCAAAGACACACACACCCCTGTAACCTTCCTCCTGCAATTAGTCCCCACCTTCTACTATTCACCCCTCCCAATCATGTCATGTTATGATCCCATCAAAGGCTTAATCCATTCATTCAGTCAGTGTCCTAGATATCCCATTGTCTAGTAGAGGAGATATTGGCAACTGATGGCTGTTAGGTGAGGAGAATCAGTTTTCTTCAGGGATGCAGCCCCTGGTAGCCTGCTATGCACCAGCTGTACCCTCACAACCTTGCAGGAAACTGGTAGTACTAAGTAGTCAGTGGATTTAAAAGAAAAAGAAAAAGAAGGAGTATATGAAGTTGGAAGAGAAAAAGGGGGCAGAGAATATGGAAGGAGCTGGGAGAGAGAGAATGGAAGATGGATTTAATTAAATCATATGCACATATGGAAGTCTCAAACAACAAAAATTGAGATAGCTCTGGAAACAAATCACAGACTCATCAAGAGGTGTGTTTAATTAGTAAGTTAGGATGTTCTCAATGCAATCAAGGTGACAGTTTAGATTAACCATCACAGCTTGAAAGAGTGTAGAGTTATTTCTATTCAAATAACTTTTAAAATGAATGTGTGCATTTTAAATAACATCTGTGAAGTTTTTCCATTGTCATCATTTTTTGTTGTTTTGTTGACTGCTGAGGCAGGGCCTCATGTAGCCAAGCCTCAAGCTGGATATAAAATAGACGCTGTCCTTACATCTCCGATCTTTCTCCCTCCATTTCCCAAGAGCTGGGATTACAGGCACATGCCGCCACACCCACATCTTCATTGCAAAATATAAATAGATTTAATTAGCACTGAGAAATTGATACTGCAGTTAAAGTAATGCCACTTTCTACCTCCTTCTCCTCTTCATCCTCTCATTTCCCCCTCCCCGCTCCTCGCCATCTTCCTCCTCCCCTTATTCTTTTTCCTATACCTTTGTTTTCTGCCTTTTGTCAAATGGTCTCTACTTCACTTTAAAACATAAATTTCTATGTCACTTCATCCAAAAAAGAAACAAATAGTAACTCAGAGGTATTTGAATAAACAAGGACATTTCTCTGTCCCCTCCACAGGACTTCATTTCGATAGTGACAAAGGAACAGATGATGTGAGTGGCAGAGGAGCACAAATGACTAAACTCAGAATGTTTACACACTGGTGACCCTCTCAAAGTGTGCATCAAACATCCAAATGACTAATTAAAACAAACATTTCTCCCAGATGCTATCCTGTCATTAGCCTTGAGCCTTCTGGGTATGATCATGTCTAAACAGAAAAGCATGCTCCATGTAATTTTTCATAACAGAAACCTAAAAGAAAAATAATTATTCATGATCAGAGTTGAGTGTCTAGGGAACTATCCTGCTGTTAAATCACGCGTGACTTCAGGAATAGCTTAGTGTTCCCTCTCCTCTATCAAGCTATGAACATAGATGCCCCTTGCCCCAAAAGCAACTCAAACTCTAGCAATGCCCTTTTGATGATTTGATGTTTAGGTTGTAGTCAGACACATCCAGGGACACATCTGTAAGTAGAGGGGAGGCAGAGGCACACAGTAAATCAGGCTGTGTTCTCACAGCAAACAGAGGGAAATACCTCTGCTTAACCATCTTATCACTAGCTGCACCTCGATATACATATGATTCAAATTGCAAGGCTCACAACCTAAACCTCTACAGAAGGCCAAAGTTCCTATTTGTTTATCAAATAAACAAACAAACAAACACCATGTCATATTGTCTCTCAGGATCCATGACAGGGAGTTCCTGAGAGTTATCTAGTGATCTTAGGTGATCTCCTTTTATACTAAGGCCCCCTTGCAGTATACGTGTATCTTCAGTTCTAAATTAATTCCTTCCTTTTTGTTTAATTGTTATTTGTGTTTGCCTCTGTTCTTTGCACAAAACACGAGGAACCTGGGATGTAAGGCCTCTAAATGGGAACCACCAGTAACACCGACTCTCTCAAAATCTTTCGGAGTCTAACAAAATCATCCACAGTGTAGAGCTGCAGGAAAGACCAGACTCAGGGATTAGCCTGGTGGCTGCACACCTGTGAGAAGAAAGTCCAGCGCTATAATTATCAAACATTCTGTGCAAGAGCAAAGAAAAATGTCCAACTGGCTGAAAACTGCTTAATGAAAAGTGGTAAAAATCGTCCAGCGTGGTTTTCTACAAACATCTACAGATGTTTGATGTTCCCTTTAAAATGGTATATGCAGTGGGAACATTGAAAGAAAAATTATAATTATACCTAGTTATAATGTGATCCAAAACCACAGCAGGGTCAACATTTGTATTCAACCGGGAAGAGACTCCAGCTCAGGGTTCTCCAGCAGAAGTCACACAAGTAAGTCTCCAGCAGGACTCTTGGCCCACAGGCTCAGAAACCTGACTGTCTGCACACTGGACACTCCTCCTCTCAGAGCTCAGGCCATAGGGTTAAGTGCAGAATGCCAGCAAGCGATTTTCTGTTGAGAAACAATCCACCCTGGGACTTGGAGACTACAGTTCTCTATTATGATTGATTTTGAAGTTCAATCTGAGGCACTGTAATGTCCTCACGATTACCACCAGGATAATCGCAGCTCCTATATTTGCAAGTCCCTGGGGGGTTAGGTTGTATATCTCTGTAGCTTCCAGGGACTACCAGTAATCTCACAGGTAACTGATAGAGTTATCGATTCTTAAATCTTGGGGTTTTTTGTTTTGTTTTGTTTGTTTTTGCTAAATTGACATTTAAAACAAATTTAAAGATCCATTGTATTATTTGCTTTTCTGTTCCTGTGATAAAGCACCATTACCAAAAGCATCTTAAGGAAGAAAGTCTGTATTTTAGTTTATGCTCCCAGAGGAGTTAGCGTCTATTCTGGCAAGGAGCCATGGCACCAGGAGCCGAAAGCCATCTAATCATATTTAATCCTCACACAAGAAGCAGAGAGAGAGAGAGAGAGAGAGAGAGAGAGAGAGAGAGAGAGAATATGAGCTTTTCATAACCACCACTTGGGGACCAAATACTACATGTTCAATATATAAACCTCTGGGGGCACATTACTTATTCAAACCATAATAGTCATCCACTAGTACAATGACATCTTAACCAAAATAAGAGACAAAGCCATTTCAGGATAAAGTAGTGCCCACCCTTCACAGTACCCCAGTTTCCCATGAATCAGGAGCACCCTGGTAATTCCAGGATAGGCCAGGATAGATGCAGGCTATGGGCAGCACTTGTGAAATCCCCCTCCTCCCAGACCCCAGGTGAGTATATGGTCCATGAGAAGCCTGTCTGCCTTGTGCACCAAAAGTATCCTGCCCAAGAGATTCCAAGGACCTTCTTACAGTTAAGAAATAGATATGGCATTCGACAAAAACTTCCATGATTCTCTGATTTTAATTTGAAGAATTTTACAAAAATCACAATAACACAAGATATTCAACAAAATGATTCCCCATTTTGCAGCGTGTGTCCCAGGAAATGCAGTCCTCAGTTTCACACGCAATCTCTAGCTATTATTTGGTCTCCAGCTTCTCATGCGTGGAAATGATTCTCAATAAATCACTATTGATCTTCTATGGTTAAATCCAATGCATGTATGCCAGTGCTTATGGGACTAAGGTCTACACTAACCACATCATTTCTCTTGAAGTGTGGACTTTGAAGCCATGATTATCTCCCTGGCCTCTGCTGACATCCTATATCTACCTAATAGTGCTCACTGTTTTAAGTCAGGGATGAAAAGGAGATTCATCTTATTTACCAATGCTCATCAAATGCAGTAGCCTCTGTGAACATTGTTGAAAGACTTCTCAAGGTAGAGCGCTGTGCCTGGCATACCAAGTCTCCCATAAGCATGGGGCAAAATCATGTGCCATGTTTTCTTTTCTTCTTTTCTTCTTTTCTCTTTTTCATTACTCTTCTCTCGTATATTACATCTTGACCACAGTTCCCCCTTCTCTCCTCTCCTGCCAGTCCTTCCCCCCAACTCCTCTCTCTCCCAGATCCACCTTCCCTCCATTTCCCTCCTTTGCCACATTTTCTTTCTTTCACTCCATCTCGTTTTAAAATTTCCCATACTTTCATTCCCACCTGAATCTTCAACCACCTCTTACCCACTGACACCCACAACTCTCTCTACACTGGAAGGCTCTCCATGTGAAATAAGCTCTTGTCCCTGTGGTCTCATGGACACCCCCACCTCACATCAGCAACTGCAGAGCCTGCCAGTTCTCCAGAATTTTATATTGTCACTTAGGCCCTGGTATACTTCTCACCAAACTGTACCACCCGTGATGACCCAGCAATCTCTTCTTCCTCCCACAATCGACATTAACTACCGGCTGGGTCTTGTTTATTTGACATCTATTTCCTACCTACCTTGCTCTCGACACTGTTTTCACTTCGTTTCCTATTGATGCTTTTCTCGATAGCATTTTTCTCTGGCTCTCTAACAGAATTCCAATTCATCTCACAAAAATATCAATATTCTTTATGGCTTTAAAAATCCTATAAGACCTCTCTTGCATTAAAAAATTACATTTATTAGTTATTTGAAGGTATAATGAATAACACATGGTAAACCACACACATATTCAAAGTATGCATCTCCAAGAGTTTTCACACATATCCATGTGTTTTTCACACATCAGCACAATCAAGATAATGAACATGCCTACATTCCCAGGATTTCCTGTGTCCCCTTGCCTCTCATCCTAGGCAACCTGTGTGCACTCTAAAATCGTACAGCCTGGGTTAAAATGTTCACTGTAAAACTTCAGAGTTGGCCCAGAGCAGGAAACTTAACTTCTCCTGGTGTCAGCTTGATTATTAAAGTAAAAAGCAGACAGCAGTGTTTCTCATCTCAAACCAGTTTGATGTTAATGACACAGGTATAGCTAGAGTCTTGGAGTGCTCAAAGCAGCCTTCAGTGGCTGCATTTAAGGTAAATCCCGTAGGTCAGCTCTAACCAAAGATGGTGTACAGTCCTAACACTGTACCTCAGCACCACTTGTTTTCCTTAAAAGTCTGTATCCTAGGCAAGCAAGTTGCTTGTCCTTGGTGACTTCACACCTAATTTCTATCTTATGCAAAGCCTTCTTCCCTACATTGTCCAGCCTTCTCTGCACCAACTTTGGATCTCTATTCAAAATGTTACTCCCTCCAATATTCTATGTGAAGTACTACATCCCTTTCCAGCCCCCCTCCCTTCATTCTTCTGATTCCCAAGGGTTTCTGTTCCATCCAATTTACGGTAAATGTGCCTATGCATTTATTATCTCTCTCCTTCTGTTTAAACATAAGTTCTATGAGAGGTAGGTGATGTACACACTGGTTGAAATCACTGTGCTGGATATCCAACAAAATAACGGCTATCCCCACGAGCGTAGTCGACATTGCCATGTGTTCCAGCATGGCCAGAAACCTTGTCAGTAAATGTCCAGCTGGAAAGAAACCAAAGAACAAGCTTGCCCTCCTCAAATTCACTCATCCTCCATGTTCTGGTGATGATGCCTTGCTTTGATTTACATTTCTCCTTACATTATACTTATTTTCTTAGGTTTATTTATTTTCTTATGCGTGTCTGAGTGTTTCTCCTCCATATTTGTCTGTGCACTACATGCATGCCTTGTGCCTGCAAAGGTCAGGAAAGGGCGTCACATGCCCTGGAACTTTATTTACAGAAGGTTGTGAACCATCTCTCTCTCCAGCTCCTCTCCTCAACTTCTTACATGATCTGGATTTCTACAATTTACTACTAATGTCTGATTTCTCAGCTTCCTAAATCTGGTCTCATCACTGAGGAACACACACAAACCACAACACACATGCATCCACACATACACTCACTCACCACACAGACTCATACACACCACATACACCACAAACATACACACACACACACACCTTCTATTTGGCACTTGGACTACCTGATCCTCTGGAATCTACTAAAATTAAAACATACATACAGTCCCCAAATCAAAACATTCATACAGTCCCATCTATCCTGTTTCCTGTCTGATCAGGACATTCCTCTGACAAACCAAAGCTTCAGGTGAATAACTTAGCCATCTTTAATTCATAACAATGAGTTTTTGCCTTAGCAATATTTTCTGCCTCCCACTGACACATGCCTCAAAATATTCAAACTCACAGTTCTTGAGAAAACCTGTCATCTGTATCAGCAATTCATTTGCCTAGGCAATCACCATGCTAACACCCATTAGGCAAATAGCAACGTGTACGACAAATAGGGCCAGAGTTCTCCAATAGAACAGGAAAGCAGCTGTCAGTAGGTATTTGCATATATGTGTTATGTATGCTTCTCCTACCAAGGAGCCTCATGGTAACCAATGAAGATATACTAGATTGGCTTCGCCAAAATTATGGAACCCATGTAGTGGAACTCTCATATGTAATCTTGAGCCACTAAAACCTTGACTGATTTAGATGCAGTGCCTGAGTGCTTTTTGTGAGATATATTTGATATAATAAAATATTCAAACCCAGAGTCTCTGACAACTACAACATGCTGTAAGAATCACCTGCAATCTATGTCCTATTAATGCCTTTCCTGGAAATTACTGTAGAAGCTGTGGGCCCAACTGCCCTAAACCTTTCTGCAATACAGCATATTTAGTCTTACAAGGCCCACCTTGGCTCTGGTAAGCACTGGCCTGGAATGTGCCACCTGAGTGTTTGCTCCAGGTACCACTCCTTTGTCTATATATATATTGCTCTTATAGGAGCCTGAGCAGGAAGAGCTGCTCCAGCAGCCGGGTTCCTCACCTTTTCACCATTGGTGGTATTGTTCATCTATGATTTAAGAGTGAATCGCTATGTGCCATTCCTACCCCTTTACAGAATCTCCAACACACACACACACACACACACACACACACACACGCAGAGATAATGCATCAATAATGAAGAAGCTGCCATTTTAAACAGGTTGGTCAAGACAGAGCTCTTGAGAAGGAAGTAAAGGGGTCATTACTTGGATTCCTCCAACACATTGAAAAGCATGACCTGCCTCTCCAGCTATAATTCTGATGCACGTGTTCTCAATAACACTATGTTAACACCTTTTCCTGTTGCTGTAATTAAAGGCCCTGACAAAAGCAATGTAAGGGAGAAAAGATTTAATGTGGGCTCGCAATGTGAGGGCACAGTCCCATCATGATGAGGAAATCTGGCAGACTTGAGCCATCTGGTCACACTGCATCCAGTCAGGAAGCAGAGAACAATGAACGTCCATGCTTGACTACCTTCCTCCTTTTGGTGTGGTCCAGGACATAACCCTGGGTTGGTCTCCCCATTTCAATTATCCTAACCAAGATAACCCCTCACAGACATGCCCAGAGGGTAAGCCAATCTCAATAATCTCTCATTGATTTGCCCAAAGGGTTGTCTCCTAGATAATTCCAGGTGCAACACTAACCATTGCAAACAGACAAAGAGAATTGGGCAATGTTCCTTCTAATGATTATATTAGTGAATAACTGAGGCACATAAACCAGCTACAAACTCTTCCATCTACAATGATGGCCTACCTTCCAGAAGTGCTAGCCCAACAAAGACACAAAGCATGTGGAGATGACCAATCAATGTCTGACTGGATTCAGAGATCACTTTGCACAGGTGATCAAGAATCTGAGATTAGATAGGTCAGAGGCTAGGATAATGCCAAATACTACTGTTTTGCTAAAGAAGCATAGCCATAAGACAACACCCTATGGCTTTCTGCTATACACATAGACCATTGTCTTGACCAGCCATAATCAAAGATGTTTCCTTCTCCAGTTGGATGGGAACAAATACAGATGCCCACAGCTGGACAGAGTGACAGACCCTGGAAAACTCAGTCCTAAATGTGGTATCTCCATCAATTCCTTCCCCTGAAGTGTAGGGAACCTTGTGGAAGAGGAGGCAGAAAGACTGTAAGAGCTGAAGGGATGGAGGACACCAGGGTAACAAGGCCTTCCAAAGACAGCAGAAACAACACACACAGGAACCCACAGACACTATGGCAACACGCACAGGACCTACATAGGTCTGTGTCACATAGGATCACATCACTGAGAAGGAAAATAGATAAGGCCCCGATATCTCACCCAGAGGCTATCTCCAGTTTATAACCACTCAGAGATGAACTTAGTTCTCTTCAATGGTGAGATGCAGATCACTCTTACGGGCACGTCCTATTTCCAGCAGCAGCTGGCCAACACAAAACAAATTCAGTGACATCCTTGGAGGTTCTGAGTCTCCTAATGTTTTGTCAGGGCACTGTTTTAAGCTTACAGGTTGTTTGTGTATGCATTATGGCTTCTGTTTTTACAGTATCCCTAGGTGTATGAACACCGTGTTTCTGAGTCTGTAAGTTTCTCATGCTTTCTCTTTGGCTCCTTTTACTTCTTTTACTCTTTTTACTGGTTTGTTTTTGTTTTATTTCATTTTACTACTAGTTGTCAAGTGTTTGTTTTCTAAAGAGAGAGAGAAAGGGGGTGAATTTGGATAGGAGGTGGTGGCAAAGATCTCAGAGGAAATGGAGGAGGGAAAACTGAAATCCGAATATCCTGCACGAAAAAAAAAAAATCTGTTTTCAATAAAACAAAAATAGAGAAAAATAGACAAGAGTTTCTGTCTAAAATGAGATTCTTCATAAAACATCTAAAATTGGCTCTTTCAACTATATTTCTGATTCTCTCTAATGTGCCCTTATCTCTGCATGCAGGCATGGAAGGCTGCCTCTAAGAGAGAGACCCCATGGATTCCTGCATCCTGGCGCATGTGCCATTATGTGACTCTTCCATTCATGTTTGTATAAGCTGGACTTACTGTCAAATTGTAGTAGATAGTCTTGTCAACATCAAGGTTTGTTAACAACCATCACTTTCCACTTTGTTGTCTTTCTTACACAATTTCTTATACAACTGACTTACTTCCACTGGGAGAAGCAGCTACAGCCCCTGACGGATCTCTGTGGAGAGGCACCTGTGACAAGTGGCACCCCTCCACCTTAGAAGCAGACTGCCCAGAAGCAGCTAAGTCGTCTGTACAGGACAAAAGCTGCAGCTTACAGCAGGACTACCACCGCTAGCGAAACTGACGTGAGATCTCCAGTCCAGGTCCTTGTTTCCTGACATGCCGACCCGAGATAATCCGTGTTGTTCACAGCCACTAAGCTTAGGGGGCACAGTTTCTTTCTTTCTTTCTTTTTTCTTTCTTTCTTTCATTCTTTCTCTCTATTTCTTTCTTTCTTTCTTTCTCTCTTTCTTTTTAAAGAGGACCAGCCTCTTCTCTTTTTTTCAAAAGATTTATTATTTATTTATTTATTTATTTATTCATTTTATGTATGTAGGTGGACTGACACTGTCTTCAGACACACCAGAAGAGGGCATCAGATCACCACTACAGATGGTTATGAGCCACCATGTGGTTGCTGGGAATTGAACTCAGGACCTCTGGAAGAACAGTAGTGCTCTTAACCACCGAGCCATCTCTCCAGCCCTTATACAGTTCCTTATACAGCGATAGATAGCTCCTTTCCATGGAGAGACTTCATGGAAGTTCTAGACTAGGAATTCCAGGCTTTCCTACCCAATCTGGCACAGTGTATGCTCAGTAAATACGTGCTGATTACTCTCTTTCATGTCTCCAACCATCCATACCTGCCAGTCTGCCCCTCTGTATAACCTAAAAACCTATTATCTTGTCTTCTGTCAGCCCAGGTAGGTCCTTTGCTCCTTCACACTCATACCTTGCAAACACTGTTTCACTGTCTCCTTGCCGCCACTGTAGCTACTGGCTATGAACTCCATCCTTTCCAGTGTGATTCAAGTGATCTGCAGGAAAACACATCTGCCCCATTTAAAACCTTTTGTCGTGTCCTGCTGCCTAAAATAGATTCCACTCTCCTCGGTGCTGCACTTGGGACTTCTCGCTGAGTGTGCATCTTGCTCAGGTCCCTATCTTAGCTTTTTTGCTTCAGTGACTGACACCACCTATTGCTTCTGCTTAACAAACCATCAACTAATCTGCCCCTTGCTTGCTTCGCTGTTTGTTTCCTGAGACAGAATCTCACTCTGCAGTCCAGGTTGTCTTGGCGTTCACTGTGTAGACTGGGCTAGCCTTGAACCTGCTGCAATATGACTGCCTCTGCCTCCTGGGTGCCGAGGTTTCAGTACTTGGGTAAGCCACCATCATATCCAGCTCATCCCTGGTTTGGTCCACCCTGTGTTCTTATTTGACACTCTTTGAATCTATTCCAGCTGGTTCAATTTAACCTGCAAGACTTGGATAAGAAATTGCCCCTCCTGCCAGCCAGCTGCTTGTTTTCTGTGCACCCTGAAGCTCCCAGCATTCCCTGGTATGTACCTACAATGTATCTGAAGCATCTGCTGATGTTTGTATTGTTTTTTTTTATAGATTTGTTTTATTTTTAATTATATGTGTGCATGTGTGTGTATGTGTGTGTGTGTGTGTGTGTGTGTGTGTGTGTGTGAGGAGGGGGGGAGTTATATGCATGTGTGAGCCCAGCTGCTTCAGGAGGCCAGAGGTGATGAATCCCATGGAGCTGTAGTTACAGGAAGTTGTAAGCTGCCATACATGGTTGCTGGGAGCCAAAGGTGGGTCTGTGCCTTAATTACTTTTCTATTGCTACGAAGAAACACCATTACCAAAGCAACTTATAGAAGACAGAGTTTCAGACGGCAATCATGGTGGGGAGCTTGGCACTGGAGCAGTAACTGAGAACTTCCATCTTGATGCAACAGCCATCAGGCAGAGAACTAACTGGGAATGGTATGGGGTTCTGAAACCTCAAGGCCTACTCACAGTGACATGCCTCCTAGTCCTTCCTAAAACAATCCACCAAGTAGGGACTAAGTCTCAACTAAATGAGCCCATGGGAGCTGCCCGATTCAAACCAAGGGCAGTATAGTTCCAGAACCATCATCACTCTAGCCCCAAAATGTTTTCTTCAAAAAAGGAAAAGCAAATATACTCACGGACAATAAATTAACTAGCTTTGGTGATCTAAGAGAACCCTGTGAGGTAGAGACATGTTAAATAGGAAGCTCTGTTTATATGATGCAAAATAACAAAATATAAGAATTGGTCACTGTAAAGAAAATTTATCCATTTGCACGGGAAGCAAACTGCATAAGGGAATTCCAGAAAGGAAACAAAATCAGCTGTTAATCTTCTTTTTTCTAAAGCAAACTGCATAAGGGAATTCCAGAAAGGAAACAAGATCATCTGTTACTCTTCTTTTTTCTACTTTTGTTTTATTTTTTACCCCCTCCAAGTCATCCTGTCAGCCCTTCCCTTCTCCTCTGAGTGGGTGGGCCCCACTGGGTATCCCCCACCCTGACATTTCAAGTCTCTCCAAGGCTAGGCGCTTCCTCTCCCACTGAAGCCACATACAAGCAACAGCTTTTGGGATAGTCCCTGCTCCAGTTCCTCTTCTTCTTCTTCTTCTTCTTCTTCTTCTTCTTCTTCTTCTTCTTCTTCTTCTTCTTCTTCTTCTTCTTCTTCTTCTTCTTCTCCTCTCTCTCTCTCTCTCTCTCTCTCTCTCTCTCTCTCTCTCTCTCTCTCTCCTCATCATTTATTTTATGTGAGTACACCGTTGCTGTCTTCAGACACACCAAAAGAGAGCATCAGATCCCATTACAGATGGCTGAGAGTCACAATGAAGTTGCTAGGAATTGAACTCAGGACCTCTGAGTTCAGTGCTCTTAACCGCTGAGCCATATCTCCAACCCCTTGTTTGTTTGTTTGTTTCTAGTTGTTAGTCTTGACATAAATTCAATCTCTGAGATCCACATGATAGAAGTAGAGGACCAACTGCCACAGGCTATCTTCTGACATTCATCATGCATACACACACATGCGTGTGTGTGTGCACTCATACACACACACACACACACACACACACACACACACAGAGAGAGAGAGAGAGAGAGAGAGAGAGAGAGAGAGAATCAGGCTGACCCAAAATGGGTCTATCCAAGGCTAAGCCACAAAGGACAGAAATCATTGCAAAATGTCACTACCAGGAGTTGAGGCTAGACCTCTGCTGGTGATAGCACACTGTCAGTGATGTGAGATGCCCCTCTGACACTGCCGAGGGACTGTGCCAGAGAACGAAGGCTGACAATGGTGTCAATGGCCGAGCACTGCTGTCATAGAGCCACGCAGTGGCAGTGAGCTCAGTGTCTAGCTTCACCTACACAGACCTCTCCTCCCTTCCACTGTCTCAGGCCATTCTGATGTCTCCTAAGACAAAACAATGGAAAACCCGGATGTCAGAACTCATTCGGCTTACTCCATGTCTTAACATTATCTGCAATCTGACCAGTACAAACAGTGCAAAGACCAAAAACCTAGCTGCAGTATTTAAAATGAGGCACATTTAGCCTGCAATAGCTGTCCAGCTTGTGCAAAAGACAGTATAGTTTACAGCTAAGACAAAGATTTGAAGCTTCAAATTTAGACCCGAAAGAACTTCTTACCAGCTGTGCCACAGGGGCCAAATTATTTAGTTCCTGGTGGTTTATTTTTGCAAAGGAAAACTGAGATTAATAGCAGTTCTTATCCCATCAAGTTACTGTGAAGAATAAACGAGAGAATGCATTAGCGTACTTAGCAATCGATAAATTTAACTTCTAAAATGGTCAGCTAAATGGGAACACACTTAAAACCTTTTTATATGAGAAGGTCAAAGAACAACGCCACACACTGCCTCCTGTTTGTCCCAAGCAAAATAAACATCTAGGAAGCAAAAGAGCTTGATATGACCATGTGGGACCTTCTGCAGATCATAAAGAACAACATAAGTTAATCAGAAGCTTCTAGCTTCCAAAGGCCTGAATGAATGTGTAGGAAATAGATGTTTTTCAATCAGGACCTTACTGCATGCCCACAACATAAGACACAGAGCCTCAATTAAGTCGAACAAAGGTCATGTTAACACAGGGGTGGGGGTTGAGAGATAAGCAGTGTCCATTTCTTTGCATTATTTTCCCTACTGGCTTCAATGACAGTGGCTGTAAGTGTACATCTTTGTTACCTCTTATAAGATAGGTAGAACTTGAAGTCTAAGGAATCTTTGCATCTCATTTCAACAATCAAGGCTCATAGGTTTCAAGACCATTAGAGTTAAGTCTGACGGCGTGATGAGAAACACAGCAGGCTTTTAAAAATAGAGGACCCTACCCCACACATGCAATACCCTATGATGGGTCTGTGTCTACTCATCATGAGAGAGTGGCTTCACCTGTAAATGTTCAAATGTGCCTCAGCTTACGAAAACAAAACTGAGGCGAACAAGATGGTTCATCGGATAAAGGTACTTGCTGGCAAAACTATGGCAACCTGCATTCAATCTCCAGAACTGACAGGAAGACGGAAGGCAGAAACCAACTCCACCAAGATTCCATCTGACTTCTAAATGTGCACCAGAGCAGTGTACCTCACACACACTTCACACACACAGCAACACAATGATAAAAAATAAAAACGATTTTTTAAAGAGTGAATGAACAAAGTACAGATACAAATTTTCAAAACAAGGACATTGGAAGACAACTGAAGTGTTCATGGGGGTTCCTTTCCATCAGCATTGCCTGGTGTGGTGGTGCAAGCCTATAATCCCAGAACTCATGACGTATCAAAAGCTTAAGACCAGCTTGGGCTTCACAGTGACTACCAGGCCAACCAAGGAAGTCTCACTTGAAAGCAACAATAACTCAAGTCTCTTGAACATAAAAAAGCATGATATGTAGAAACTATCTCTGTCTCTATTTACATATTTAAGAAACTTGCAAGAAATAACTGAAAATGTAAATACGAGAAATGATCATGAAGAACATTTAGCTTAACCCTGACATTTCAGGGTTAAGTCTAATCAGGTAGCATGGCCTCTTGTTTCTGACAGATGGAGGACTGGAACCCAGAACCCCTCACTGGCGACGTTCTGCCTCCCAATCACACCTCCTATTCCCCAGGTATTATTTGAAGTGCATTTTGAAATGTGTCTAAACACTCTCTGTCAGTTTTGGGGTAAAGTTTTAGGTAGCTGTCTTTATGTAAAAGCAGATCAGTCTGGAGTTTAACGAAGTATAGCGGAATAGAAACACCAGACTGAAGAAAATCTCTGGCCACAAAGGACCTCATTTCACACACGACACTCTCGGCAATCTGAGGCTTAAGCACACTGGAGTCGTAAAGAAATAG
>NW_022196903.1:32140050-32150486 GCF_008632895.1 Mastomys coucha
TTTTTTTTTTGTCTACATACCCTAAGCTCTCAATGAAGCTCTGGGGATAAGACAAAACAGCCAGCCAATCCCTCACAATACTCGAAGGGAGAAGTCGGCATCTTTTTTTTTTTTTATGATTTCTATGCTCTAAGCAAAATGTTTGTCAGTCTACATGGATTATCTCACTAATACATCCAATTTGAAGTCCATGAATTATTCTCTGTGCTTATTAGCATTTTGTTGACAATGAATGAAGCACAAAGAGATTAAGCAACTCAATCATCATTGTTTGCCTATTAAGCGACAGAGATAAAATTTGAAGCAAGACCTCAAAGCCTGTGCCCTTCCTACCTGGCCATGCTGACTCGCAGCTCCTGGAGGGGACATATTAAATGAACCTTTGTGAATAACGTGTGAGTTCCCATTGCGATGGCATATACAGTGGAGGACCTGGGATGTTCAAAAAACGTTTTTTGAGAAGGGTGAATCACTCTGAAACTAGGACGTTAAAACTGGGGAGATGTCTGAGCTGCTAAAGTACTTGTCATGCGAACCTGAGGACTTGATGTTGATTCCCCCAGAGCACCATTAATAAACAAGTGTGGTAACGAACACCTTAATACTAGTACCGAGGGACTGAGGACAAGAGGATAGCTGGGGCTGGCTGGTCAGCCAATCTAACTCAGCTGAGCAGATTCCTTGTCTCCAAGTAAGGCAGAATAGAATGCAAGTGAGGAAGATGCCCAGTGTCGACCTCTGATCTCCACCCATGAATGCACTCACAAATATGTACACACACACACACACACACCAAAAAGGAATGATCTATTTTTATTGTCCGCTAATTATCCACTTTATTCATTACTTGGTAATAGTACAGTGACTTTTTTTTAATTTCAATATAAAATTCCATATTAATAAAATACATTTATTTGTAGTGATATAGTGGGGATTTTTTTTTTTTTTTAGTTAAGCTTTGGGCATTAATTACCAACATGAACCTGGCATTGTCTCTTCAAATTCTGGGTGCCAGAGCAAATTTCCTCTTGTACTATTGTGAACTTGAAACATGGCTCTTCAAATTAACCATCCCTGTCTTGTATGGATAACTTTTTTGGTAATTTAAAAATGGTCCCTTCATTTTCTAATTAAACTTCCTCTATGCTCACTGAAGTTTGCCAGACTTCATTATATCTGTTTTTCATTGCTGTAATTTTGAAAATACCCAGTTCATGCAGGTCTGGCTTTATAATAGTTATCCATACCCACAACTATTTTAAAAAGCCCACAGCTACACCTCACCCCTCAGGACTGATTGATCTGTGCCAAATGACGGCAATTAGTAGACATATGGACACTCTCCTCTACCTAATGGAAAGCTGACTGCCTCACTCAGACATGTTCTCCATCCAAATCTGTTCTAAATGAACTGGGAAAACCATGCAGAGCCACTTCACACACAATGCAATTAGCAGAGCACCAGCAGAGGGGCGAGGAGACGAACTACAGCAGCTTGTGTCCGGCCTCAGCCCCATGCCCCAGCACGGATAGCATCCCCACAATAGGGAAGGGTGCTGCAGCTAGTCTATGTCCTCAAAGCCCACAGGTTGGAAGTTTAATTCCTGATGCAGGCAACAGTGTTGAGAGGTGGGACCTCTCATCAGCCATCGGGCGATGAGGACGCCAGCCTCACAGGTGACTGATCTGTTATTGAGGCAGTGGGGTTACTGTAAAAGGGAGTTCAGCAAAGTCTGTCCCTCTTCCTTCCCTCTCACATAGATCACTCACAAAAGGAAAGCCCTCAACAGACACTAGCATCCTGATAATGGTGCTTGGAGCCCTAGAACTGTGAAAAATAACTGTGTTGCTCTTATAAATCTCTTTGTCTAAACCATGTTACATCACTATGGAACTGTCTGAGACCACCAGTAACTCTTTCTGCTTACAATGGCACTTCACTTTAGCAAGTCACGTGCCCCAACGCTGTTTGGTTTGTTGTTGTAGTTGTTGTTATAATTGTATCAAGCCTATCCTACAGTTGGGGCCAAGGAACTATTTGACCTTGTAAATGTTGCACCTCTAGATCTCATCTTATTCATTCCTAAATGAAAAGGCACACGAAATAGTTCTGCGCTTCCTCCTACGTGGAAAACTCTATATAAGAAAGCCCTAGAGCCCCCCTGGCCTTTTCAGAGTTGCAGTATATAAAGAGAGGATGGCCCTGGAGGGCCAGCAGGTGACCCATGGACCCCTGGAACTCCAGCCCTGGCTCCTTTACTTCCCAGGGGCAGCTATGCCTCCCTGCTCCTACCTCAGTGAGAGAGAACCCACTGTCTGACACACAACACGGTCAGGAGGGCCAATGAGAATGGCTACAAAAGGCTTTGGCCAATATCAAAAGTGCTATGTCAGTGTGCATGCTGGGTCCTCCAGGGCCTCTTATCTCCCAGACTGGCTCCAGGCAGCTATTTTTATTCACATGCCTCCTAAGTTCCTCTTTTCTACCTCTCCTGTTTGTCAACAGCGCATACGAGAGTGACCATCTGCTGTCCAATCTATTTTTTGCCATTTGTAGACTGAAATTGGCAGTTGAGAGAAGGTTGAAACAGAGGTCTCTCTCTTGCAGAGAACAACTCCAGGCTGAATTGTTCCTGGTATTTCCCAGTGGTTTTGGTCTATAACTTCCATGGTTTTGGAGAGAAAGGAAGTTATCTTACCACCACAAAGAACAACACAACTTGCTCACCTGAGAGCAAAGGTGTAGAGTAAGCCTACTGCAGCTTTACATGACAGGCAAATCCAGGCACCACAGAGAGAGAGAGAGATAGAGAGAGAGAGAGAGACAGAGACAGAGACAGAGACAGAGACAGACAGAGAGACAGAGACAGAGAGACAGAGATACAGAGAGAGACAGAGACAGAGAGAGGCAGAGAGATAGAGAGATAGAGACAGAAAGACAGAGACAGAGAGAGACAGAGACAGAGAGACAGAGACAGGAAGAGAGACAGAGAGAGACAGAGAGACAGAGACAAGAAGAGAGAGAGAAAGAGAGACACAGAGAGACAGAGAGACAGAGAGAGACAGAGAGACAGAGAGAGAGACAGAGAGACAGAGACAGAGACAGACAGAGAGAGAGAGACAGAGACAGAGAGACAGAGACAGGAAGAGAGAGACAGGGAGAGAAAGAGAGACACAGAGAGACAGAGAGAGGAAGAGAGAAAGAGACAGTGAGAGAGAGACAGGGAGAGAAAGACAAAGAGAGACAGAGAGGAAGAGAAAGAGACAGTGAGAGAGAGAAAGAGAGAGAGAGAGAAAGAGAGAGAGAGAGAGAGGAGAACCAGCACAGCTGTTTCATTCTCAGGGATTGAAAACACTTGGCTTATTAATTTTACTTTAAAGAGCAGCTTCCTCTGTCTCTCACATTAGACTGCATTCCCAACATCCTGGTCAAAAAGGTGAGGCCCGATCAGCACTGACTGGCATGGAGTCCAGTTGACATGCTTCAGTTTTTTTCTCCTGGAAGATGACTGAGGTCAGACTCACAGGAAACTCTCTAGGGGTGGACAGCCTGGCTGCCTGTGGCTCCTGAAGCAAGAATTTCAGCTATGCCAGGTGTGTAGGGACACCCATTAAGTCCTTAAGATGTCTCTGGGAGTCCAGTGCTGTTATTCTATTTTTTTTCTCAGAACTACAGAATGGGAGATGGTCTCAGTGCCTCGTGCCTGAAATGTAAACTAGAAATTTCTCAGGCCACCCTCATCCTTCTACCAGACCCAACAGAGCCTAGCTGCTCTACTTGTGTTCAAAAGCTGTGCAAATACCAAATCAAGGAAAGCTCTGGGAAACACCTCCATCTTGTCAGTGACTTCATGCTCAGTCTATGACCGTAGATGTAAACAATTCTGAAACATGAGCTGTCTCTGTGCATCATGAGGCCATTAAAGCTGATCTCTCTACCTGGCAGCATTTTAGGGAGGGCTAAAGATGGATGGACTTCTGAAGTGGCTCTGGACTAAATCCTAATTCTCTAACACACCAAAGGTCAGGGGAAACCAGCCTCAGTTTCCTTGTCCATGAAAAGGGTTAATAAATTTTCATTTCGAGAACTACCAAAATAGAGTCACCCCTCAGTACATGCAGGAGATTTATTCTAGGGTGCCCTAGAAGAGCAAAACCTGTGGACAGCTCAATCCTCAAAACCAGTGTAAGAGGGTTGGGGGAGGGTGGTACATGCTGGTAATCTGCAATGGGAGAGATAGAAATTAAGCAGAATCCTGGGGCTCAGTGGCTACAAGCTCCAGGCAAAGCCTTGTCTATAAAAACAAAGAGGACAGCATCCAAGGGTGTCCTCTGGCCTTCAAATGCCTATGCATACGTGTACTTGTACACATGCATGCATATACATACATAGATGAACATAAATACCCATGGATACTGAAGTCCCTTATAAGAAAAATATGTATTTACATGTAACATACAACTTAATTCATCTGCAAATGAATTGCTTACAATACCTAATACCATGAAAATGCTATGTAAAGAGTTATGCTCTCTATGTCTAGGATGACAAAGGAAACGACAGATTCAACTTTTGGAATAGTTTTTACGTCAAGGCTAGCTGAATCTGTGGGTGCAGGACCTACTGATACAACTGTACTTTAGCCAATACCACACTGTCCTCAGGTCAGGCCTTGTCACTTGCTGCAAGCCATTTAGCTCTCCTTCCTTGACTCTCTCCCTCCACCAGAAACACCACAAGACACAGAACAGTGGGTGCCACACACATGCAAGGCCTTGCCGAGACATCTTCTCAAGGTTAACTATGAAAACACGAGTGTGCCAAAGCCAGGCATATCCCTTATTTTTTTTTTTTTTTGCATCAACATCAGTACCATTGTTCATCCCTGTACAGTTTTACAATTTTATGGATGTTTCTTCAAACAAACCTCACAGTGAACATTTGAAACACCTGGAAAAGATATTAATGAACAAGAGAGGCTGTGAGGGTGGGGAGGAGAGGATACAGCAAGAAGAAAGTCAATTCCACAATGTCCCCACCCCCACCCCCGGTTTATCCCAGCTCCTGGGTCCGAATACACCTCATTCTTCTAAATACTGAAGCCTTCCTGTGCCAATCAGTGAGAGGTTGTGGTTTCTGCAGTAAATTCTGTTGGAAGTCAAAAATGCTTTGCTCCCGGGGGGCACCTGTGCGTGAATGATTAAACTAAACAAAACACAGGTGCAGAGCCGATGCCAAAACCTGCTTGCCAGACATGACCACCTGTTTCCAAATATCGATCTGAATCATAGAGAACGGCAGTCCCTTGTGAGCAGAAGTGTAATTTAGTTAAGGTAATCTACCTACGCATATAAATGTGGACAGTCATGGGTTGACAACCCCGGGTAATTCCAAAAATCACACTGAGAGATGGAAGTTCTTGATTCTACCACACTACCTAACCAGAGGTTCCTCTCTCATAACACAAGTCTGTTTTTCACAATGCTCTTCCGTCTATAAACAATGTGCTCCTGTAATCCTCATTCTTATATATATAAAAAAAAATTCCTATCTCAAATTTGTATTTGCCTCATGAATAGCTAGTTCTTAGTGACCCAACTCACGGGGACTCCAGGCCAGTACAATATCAACGAGATATTCTTTAATAATGATCTCCCATAAATAGTTCCTGGGTTGAGTCAGAGTTAAGAGTGTGCCTCCTTCCAAGGAGGCAAAGAGACAAACGCATGCTGTTCTCACATGCCAAAGGCATTCCTGTGGCTTAGAGATTGTTCCAACACTAATGACTGCCATCCTCTTGCCACCCCCACCCCTGCGCCTACCTTCTGCCATTCCCATTCTGTCAGCTGTGGCAGGGGTGGGTGAGCTAGTACATCCAAGGGGGAAAAGGAGAAGAAACAACGGTTGGATCCTTCCTAGTTTGGGCATCCTCTGCACACGTGGAGCAGAATCAGGGATGCTCTGAGCAACTCTGCAGTCAGAGCCTCCGGCATAGACGTGGGAGGGGTCTAGACAAGGTCCTGCTTCCGTGAGCCAGGTGTGTAGCAGACAGGCTCTAATCTCCCCTCAAGACACAGGTGCACCCCCCAAGTCACTCTAAAGGCGGAGAGCTCACGCAAGCACACACTCGGGAACAAAAGCCCAGCAGTATGAATAGCCTATGCGTTACTCAATATTTTAAAGACAATAGAGTTCTCAGGGAGGGGGACTGAAGCTGAAGAAAGGAGTGCCTACATCCAACCCCTCTCAGCAGTCAGGTGCACACCAGGTCTAGATAGACAGCAGAGCCTGTAATACAAGGTATGGGAAGATAAAGGTTTGGAACCATAAGGTGTCTCATTGTGACCTAAGGAAGGGCACTCTGGTAGGAAAGGACTTCAGACCATAGGAAGCTGTTGAAACACTCCTGTGTGGGTTTCTGCCCTGCAGAGAGCAGAATGGTTTTTTTTTTTCCCCTTTTGGGTAGAGCTAGCCTGAGTCATGGAAAGGATGAGTTTTGTGGAGCTCATGTGGCTGGAAAGCAGCACACATTTCTTCCCCTTCTGGAAAACTTGAATCCAGAGAAGTAACTCAGGGTATACTTTGGGCCAGTGTATTATGTATCTAATAGTGGGGACAGACTGCATGAAGTGCACTGTGTTGGCAGGGGTAGGGTTCTGTTACTTGTGTCTTGGTTTGGGGTTATTTTAATTTTTGCTTTGGTCACAGTCTGACACTTCTTGATGTTCCAAAGTGGCCTGAGACACTGTGCTCAAAAGGCCCAGTCATCTGCTCTTGGGAAATGGAGCTGAGCCTGCACTCTCAGGAGGGAAGCAGCACAAAGTCTTAGCTATTGGAAGAAAAGTTATGCCATGTTATAGGCTGCTGCTCTCTAATGCAGCAAGACGTGAGCTTGAAGAACCCAGGTCTGGAGCAATGTCTTGTCAAGGACCACGTTATATTTTTAGAGACATGTTTGTCCAGTTACACTGTGAAATCTACCCCTATACTAGGGGTGCACTAGAAGTTATCCTAGGGAAGAATTAATCCAGAAGTTTAAAAAAAATGCCCAAGAACAGGCAAAGTCTGGATTCTAAACATGCAAAGGCTTCAAATGTCCCCTTGGCTAAGTCAACGTGGGGCTGAGCCTAGAACACACAGGGCAGGGGACTCTGCAGCTGAGTCTATGCTGTGGCTCTGTGAATATAAAGTCCTCTGGGAGGAGCTCCAAACCACTGCTCATCATGTCTTCCCTTCTCACTATCAGAATGATGCAAACTAGGCCTCATGATGGTTGCTCTTGTTCTTGTTCTTGTTCTTGTTCTTTTCCTTCTCCTTCTCCTTCTCCTTCTCCTCCTCCTCTTCCTCCTCCTTCCCCTTCTTCATCTTCTGCTAGTCTTCATCTTCTGCTGTCTTCTTCATCTTTTACCTCCTCTTCCTCCCCCTCCTTCATCACCACCACCACCACTGAGCATCAATTACGTGAATGGATGTGAATGGCCTATAGGCATGAAGACAGCAAGGCACGATACAGGAGTAAATGTCCAAGTTCATATTTCTTAGCTATCATGAATTGAAATAAAAACTAAAGACTCTGAAATCACTTCACCAATAATGCCATTTGCATTGTCTTAGCTTCTGGTCCATACAAAAACATCTCTGGTCGGAGTAAAACAAAAAAGCAATATAAAACTGAGTTACAGAATAGCACAGGAAGCTAGCTACAAAGGTCATCAGAAACCGACTTTAAATCCACTGTTCCCGGAGCTGATGAAGTGGCTCAGTCAGTGAAACACATGTCGCACAAGAATGAGAACACAAGTTCCAATCCAATCCCTAGCATCCACATTAAAGGTGGGTAGAGTGGCAACATCCAGGCTACAATCCCATTGCTTTAGCCATTCTACTATCAATGAGCTTATGAAACAAAAATAGCCCCAAACGGCTGTTTCTGCCTTCTCCCTTCCCAAAGCACAAACTACCAGTGATTCCTGCTTCCAAAATCTGAAAAGGACAGACTAGCAGAACCGTAAAAGAGCTGAGGAGCTGGGCACTCTCAGACATCCTTTAACTCTCTCCTTTGCTGTTCCTAGAGATGCTGGAGGCTTCACCCACACAATCTACTTGTGACTCCCAAGCCACAAGTGCCAGGGAGCAGTCTCCTCCCCAAGTGCCCACATCACCAAGGATCTATAGAGGTCATCTCCCACTCTCTCCTGTCTTCCCCACCTCTCATAAACTTCATAGGAGCTACCTAAGAAATACCAGTTGGTTTTATAACCTTCACCTAGCAACTACAGGCAGAGGATGTGAAGAGAGTTGAGGTAGAAAGAGACTGAAAAAGGTTAAATTTTATAGACTCAATGTTTGAGCTAAAGAGACTGTAGAGATGAGGAATCAGGATCCCTGAGGTCAGCCAAATTCCACCCCGACGGCTAACTGCTGACGTCAGATCCGTGCTGGGATCTTTCTTCATCATTATGTCCCAACCTGGAATGGAGTTCAATCACAACGTGGTTAAATGTGGGGATTAGCATTGCAGTGATTAACCCAGCCAGAGACTTGGAAAGTCTGCTGCCACACATCCCAGTGCCAGGAGCAGAGCTGTCCTCTGCAATGGGTGGCCAATAGGCGGGACCCCTGGGGTCTGGAGATGGCCAGTTCAGTTGGGTCTGGCAAGAAGACAAGAGGAGGGGAGAACTGACTGCAGAGACTGGAAAGAACAGAGCAGTGCTCCAAGAGCACAGAGAAGAGCAGAGCCATACACAACGGCCAGCAGGAGGCTGTGGTGGGCAACAGAAGAGCTTAGAGCGGGAGACTCCCAAGGTCAAGCCCAACCAGGAGAATCGGGGAGAAGACAGACGCCAGCAAGGTAGGGAAGACACCTCCATCCTAGAGAGACCAGAGTAGAGGATCCTAACTAGATATAGGGCCAGGAAACTCCCAAGGTTGCTGAGCTGCTAGGTAGGCTGAAGCCCCAGCCCAGGTATTCCACCACAGGCTCAGTCCTCCAGTCTCAGGCTCCCTTCATGAGGCACACAGAGCTATAAAACCCCCAGGGGAGAACTCTCCTCAGTTGAGGTCACTCAGAACAGCTAGAGGAAGGTTAAGTCTTATTCTTAAAAATATCTTAGCCCGCCGGGCAGTGGTGGCGCACGCCTTTGATCCCAGCACTTGGGAGGCAGAGGCAGGCGGATTTCTAAGTTCGAGGCCAGTCTGGTCTACAGAGTAAGTTCCAGGACAACCCTGTCTCGAAAAAACAACAACAACAAAAAAAGATCTTAACCCCACAGTGGTGACCTAGGGAGCTCCTGGGAAGGAAGGCAAGAACACAGTTAACTCTTTGTGGTAAATTCTCAGCTGAAGACTTCAAAATGTCTTCCTTGTCAACAGTCTGGTCGATGAGGGGAAAAATTGGAATAAATTTTGTGAAAACCAGGAACTTATAGATGTCCTGCTTGCAAGAGAGAGTTCTGAATAACTCCCTCTCCCTCCCCTGCCCCCCTCCCCCTCTCCCTCTGCCTCTCCCTCTTCCTCTGCCTCTCCTTCCCCTCCTCCCTCTCTTCCCCCCTCCCCCTCTCTCATCACCTATGTTTTGTTTTCCCTTCTGTGAAACATGAGGAACGTTAGCAGTTGATCTGTGAGAGTTGGTTGTTGCTGTGTCTAGTTAATTTTGATCTCAGTAGCACATTTTATTCCAAGATAAGGCCCAGTGTGGAGCACCACTGAGCATGTTATAATGGAGTCTCATGCCAAGTGACTCGGGAAGGTGCATCTATTTTTCCTTTGTTAAAAACAAAAACTACCACAGAAGCAGATATCTCCTTCAGTAGAGGTCCGGAAACTCCAGACAAAGATTTCCTTCAGCGGTCACAAATAAACAAACAAGTAAGTAAACAAACAATCAAATAAATGAAAAAATGCATCACTATAGGGATTAAAAGAGATGGGTTGGTGGCTAAGACCACTGGCTGTTCTTGCAGGGGACCAGGTTTAACTCTCAGCACCCACATGGTGATTCACAACCATCTGTAACTCCACTCTCAGAGGATCTGCCTTCTTCCAGCACCACACACACACATAGTATACAGACATATAGGCAGTCAGAATGTCCATACTCAGAAAACAAAAATAAGTAATTTTGATTTAATTCATAACTATAGTTTCGTCATACCACCCTAGCTTTTACTCACTTAACTACAGAAGTCATTTAAACTCCTTCAAATTCCCTGAAGACATGGTTTTCTATAGCCACTGTCTGACATCCTCATTATAGTGGATTTCTCCTACTATCAACGCTGAAAAAAGAAAAACCAACTGCATTTCAGTCCTGAGTACCCTCCACAGCACTGACAGGCTATCTGGAACTCGGTCAGGCCTGGTAATACCTGTTGAGAAACATCTGTGGAGTACCTTTTCAGAGATTTGCTTCTTACACCACCCCCCACCCCCTCAC
>NW_022196903.1:32150496-32170485 GCF_008632895.1 Mastomys coucha
CCTGCAGCCATCTCTGTTTCTGCCCCCCCCCCTTGATTTGTTTACAGACTCCAGGAGAAGAGATAATGGCTCCCTGTTCCATTAAAGACCATTAACCATCCAGTGTTGCCCTAGCCCTCTTGAAAAAATGTAAAGGGAAAAAAAAATCTAAGTTAAGTTACAGAAAACATCTTAAATCTGTTAAGGGACAAACACTGAATATTTTAAGCTTTATGAGCTATTAAATCTGCATCACTATTACTTAAGTCTGTAGTTAGAACAAAAACTCCCATAAACAATAAACCATGACCCACATTTCAATCAAACTTATAAACAAATAAACAAACTTTATAAACAAATAAACAAAAACCACAGACAATTTGCAAGCAAATTAACCAGTTCACATTTCAATACATTTTATTTATAAAAGTCAGTGGACCCAACTGACTTATGGATTATAGTTTTTCAAGCCCTGCATTAAATCTTGGAAGAAACATACAAATTCTTTCCAATCATTTTTTCCAATTACCAGGAGCAACACTCAGCTCTGTGTGGACTCCTTAAGAAAGAATAATAACGTGATCTCCAAATGTAAAAGCTGAAACCATACCACTTGGTTTATTGATTATGTCTAGTCACTAGGCAATCATTAGCTTTCATTTAACATGATGCACATATGGCTGGTTATATATTTAAACACAGGCTGCATGTCATAAATCTATCCGTATGTTTCAAAGTCATAAATCATGCCACAAGAGACTTCGGACTAAAACTGTGGTTATTTCCAAAACTTATGCCTAGAAAACACGTCTTTCTAGTCTGTTTCAAAAAAGATTTCTCCCTGGACAGTAACAGCCGTGAGAAATAAAGAAAAGGTGACAGTGATACAGAAAGACTGCGGGTGGTGCCCCCTCCCCAGCTTTGGGATGACATCATCCACAACACAAAAGGGAAGTCTCAGTCCCCACAAAGGTATCAACAAACAGAGAGTCTTGGCTTAAAAGTTGCAGTCTACAAGGAAAGGAAAGAAGCCTTAATGACTATAAACCTACAGTTTTGGCTATAACGTGAAGCGGAAAAGCAAAGGACTCTCTTTGCCAGGCACCTGAAGACTCTGACCCAGCCTGCAGGCTCTGCGGAAAGCATCCACCCACTCCACCCCACCCCCACACGCATAACCATCCTGCCAGGAGAGCCAGGAATACTTACAGATGCCTACACGTTATCCGGGGCACACAAACCACATGTGCACATGAATTTGCATGGACATGTACACACATACCTACACACACGTGTACATGCATACCTGAACACTGGCTATTCTAGAGTCAGGATAATCAGTTCAACTCCATCTCATGAGCTTTCTAAACAGTAAAGCAAGTTCAATTTAAATGGTCTGACTGTAGAGAAGAAAAAGACAGGCAGCCCTGCCAAGAGCTAACAAAGGCTGCAAATGGGTCCCCAGGCACCTGGAGACTCTTGGACAAATGCAGACATTCTCTGGCACTAGACTGTGTCCCAGAAAGTGGATTAGTCAGGCCGATGGCATTAGCCTTGGACTAAGGAGTCTGGAAGAGTCAGACAGAACTGGGAGAGCTGATGATCCTTACAAGGAACCCAGTGCCTTTCAGGACACAGCTGTTCTGTCTCCAGACACCTCAGGGCAGTTGAATCTTTACTGCCAAAGGAGGAGCAGCTGGAGAGTGGAGGGGAAAACAGAAAGGAGATAGGCTGAAGGAGATGAAGGATTCTCTCTAACTAGCTCTCTCCCCTCTCTCTCTCTCTCTCTCTCTCTCTCTCTCTCTCTCTCTCTCTCTCTCTCTCTCTCTCTCGATTCAAAGCCCACAGTAGGCAGAGGACATGGACTGGAGAGAGATCCTATGATAGAATGCAGACAGGACAGCAGAATCCTCACCCTTCCCACTCATGGACCATTCAGTTCTGGGATTTTTGACAGCAAAAACCATAGTGTTATTCTAACGGCTTTGAGACCAAAACCCACCAGGACCCACAGGCAGCCCCAAATTAATAACAGATAAATAGGACAATGACTGGGGGATAGCCAGTCTCACACAGCAGTAGTGTTTCTGCTTAAACATGCAGAGGCAGGAGAGAGGAGAGAAAGGGGTGGAAGAAAGAAGGGGAAAGAAGGAAGAAGAGGAGGAGAAAGGGAGGGGAAATAAAGAGAGGGGAGAAAGAGGTAGAAGAGGAGAAAGAAGGGGGAGGAAGAGAAGGGAAAGTAAGAAGAAAGAAAGAAAAGAGGATGAAAGGGATGAAGAAAGAAAGATAGAGGAAGAAGAGGGGGAAAGGAGGAAGAGAAGAAGAGTGGGGGGAGAGGTAGGAGGAGGAAGGTGAGAGGAGGGGAGGAGAGGAGGAAGTGGAAATAGGGGACAGGAGCTGTTTCCAAAAGGAGCATCCTTTGAATAGTCAGTGAGAAGATGGACAGGCTAGCTAGGGATCCTGAGGACTGAGGAGGCTCTGTGGGGAGGTGGCAAGCCACCAGGAGCCAGGGCAGTGGTATTGCCAGTACAACTTCCAAGGTTAACCTCCTTAATGGTCCAGAGACAACAGGCAGCCCTAGAGTACATCCTATCGTCACACAGTGTCCCCTGTGGGGTAACTATGTGCAGCCCCTGAAGCTCCTACATGGTCTTCCAACCTGTTCTTTCTCTAGCAGGAAAGGAGAATACAGATGACCTCCCCTGCCATCTTTGTGTCTTGTTCCCTACCTTTTAGATATCAACAGACACATGGAAATGGGGCAGAGTACCAGACAACCAAGCAGCTCAGGATTGCCACCAATCTGACTGCAGCCACTCACCAGCTTAAGCCAGCAAGAAATGTCTCCTTTACCCTTCCCATCTGGAGCTGTTCCCATGTGACCTCCACCACACCCCCATCTCTCACCTCAGGGCACCTCCTCTCTTGTGTTGTCATTTCACTTTATGGATAATTGATAGCACATCAAGCTGATGCTAAGAAAAGAACAAGGTGGTTAGACGTGTGCTTGCTATAAATAGATCCACGACATGACCAGCATTTGCCAATTTTTGAGCAAAGGCAGGCAGAAACAGCAGCAGTGACTGCTGCAGCTTTCCCTGGGTCCTTAGGAGAGCTGGCTTCAATACTGCAGCCACTGTCCTGGAGCTTCCTTAAAGACCTAGGGGCTGGGAAAATGTCTGCCCCATAGGAAATAAACCATGCTTCTGGAACTGTTACGCTTGTGAGTAGGGATATCAACATAGCACAGGCATTCAAATACCACATACTGGAAAGGCCCTGCCTTCCTCCTCCCAGTAAACCTCTCTCTATAGGGTTTAGGCATCTTGTCTGTCGATTTTGCTCTCAGGAACGTTTCTGTTGCTAGGTTTTGGTTTTTTTTTTTTTTTTTTTTTTTTTTTTTTGCATACATGGAATAAAGTATTGATTCAATATTAACTGATCTTGTCTATGTGGACAATAAATTTGGCACATAGTTGGGCCATACAGCAACAAAGAGGGAGATTAAAGAAGGGTTTTCAGCTTTCTAGTGCACTAATTACTCTTGTGGCTAGTAAGGAAAATTAAAAAGAAATACAAATGGAAAAATTATAAAGATGGGAGTCTTTCTCAAGGCTTCCCATTAAGAAGCACAAAGTGAGGTGTTTTTGTTTTTGTTTTTGTTTTTGTTTTTCAGTTTAAGAATCACTCTTCTTTCAGAGTGAGCTCTTTGGGTCAAGTGCTTTGCCACTAAACTATACTAATATGTACACCTGAACTTCTAGTGTTTGCATATATGTAAACAGGAGGGTTGGAGAGTGGGGATTGACTATGAAAACAGAAAGGAGACCATTAGGGCCAAAGGATGCTGATAGGAAAATGGAAAAATGGGTACCAGGGGTGGATGGGCACACGGTAGGCGTGGAGGATGCAAAACAAAAGAAGAGATGAGAGCAACACAAACTGAAAAAAAAATGATGAAATGTAATCCTTTGTATTTTCAATGTAAACAAATATAAAGTGAGATCTTTGGCTTGGTGGTTCAAATACAGAATAAGGTGAATATGTTTTTAAGAGCGTGAGAGGACTGGCTTGAAGAATCTTACCTGTGCCCAACCCCTAAAACAACTGCCACTTCCTCAAAAGGTCCCCACATAAGAAGGGACCTGTGAACTTTATGCAGCTGGAGGGGCAGCTACCACCTACTGTCGCCACATCAAATGTAGCCTGGAATGTTAGTGGTAAGGAAGGCAGACACTTAGGAAAGGATACAGCCAACAGTGACAAGTCCCCTGTCCTGCCCTGTCCTTCCCTGTCCTGTTCTGCCCTGCCCTGTCCTGTCCTGTCCTCTCTTCTCCTCTCCTCTCCTCTCCTGTCTACAGGCAACACAGCTGTAGAATGGAATGACCCACACAGGCTCATGTGATGCTTACTGAGAGGTTGACTACTTTAGGAGTTGGATACTGGAAGACGAAGGCTACTGGGAACATGCCTTTGAAGGTTATACTTGGTCTGAGTCCTCTCCTCACCTCTGCTTCCCATCACCAGGAAATAAACATCCTCCTCTTCTGCAATGCCACTGTCCCAGGGAACATGGGCTGGAGCCTCTGCAGTATGAGCCAACCCATACAGCGTCATAGCAACCTGAAAAGTGGACAGCAGCCACCACTGGGAAACATGATGGAAAGTAAAGGAAAAGGTGCATGCCCACAATTCACTTTGCAAATGGCGAATGAGCACCTTCGAACCCATCGTGAGATGGCCAAGCACAGCAGGCTCTTTGGAGAGAGGTGTGCTTTGAGACAGGCCTTCACCCAGCACAGCACTTACACAAAATAAACAGTCCTACCTTCCCCACCATCAACAATAGCTGACATAGAAGAATCGGTGTTGAGAAAGCAGCGGCCTCCAGTGCTCATAGATCACCAATAAGCCTGCTTCCTGCTGAGGCTTTAATAACCAAGCAGATAGGAGATCTCCTCCCCAAACACACACACACACACACACACACACACACACACACCATTTCCATAGCACACAGCTCATCAATAATCCAGGCAGGAGATAATGTGCCAAGACCTGCTGTGCCCTCCCAGCCGAGCGTGACCTCACAGGTTCCTGGTTTTGCACGCTCTGAGTTCACACCTGGGAAATGACGGAAATAAACCCTTGGCTGCACAGGCCTTTTCTGATTCATTTGTAAACTACACTAATAATCCCAGGATGCAAACCCAGAAGGGGGGACAATCATTCGGGAACTGTCAGGAAGGTTATTTTTGCAAGACAGAAGGGAATGATTATAATGATTTATTAAAATCTTACAATGTGAGAAAGTAAGATCGGCAAACAAAATCCAATTAAGGAATTCACCAAATAAAAGGGAATTGAACTCCCCCAGCCTGGGGCTGACAAAGACGCCATTCAGGAAAGAGCTTTATATGCTAAACTTAGCAAGGCAAACCTAGTTATTTTCCATGCAGTGCTGTTCTTAAAAGAACTATTTAACTTCATCCATCTCTAGGACTAAGTATTTAGACTTGTGGAGTTTAAAAAAAAAATTAAACTCTGATTTAAAATGCATTTGCCTCAAGGACTGCCTTGTGTAGGCTTCAGCTGATTAATTCAGTGTTCATAAGGCTAACTGGATTTGTTTTCTTTCCCTCCCCCAAATCTTTCAAAACCATACAAGGGCCCCTAAAACCTACACGTTTTAGTTTTCAACTTACTGTACCCAGATGCATTGATCTAGTGCCATTCCTTTCTCAAACTCGAGGGCTCTGTACATTTGGGATGTGTGTTTGCATGTGTATGATGTTTGTGATTTTAAAGTTTTAGGGACTGGGCAGACAACTCAGTGGATAAAGTACTGAAGGCCTGAGTTCAAGGTCCCTGCGCCAATGTACAAAGCCAGGTGTGGTAGCACATACCTATCCCACCCAGCCCTGGGGAAACAAGGGCAGGGAGATCCTGGCTTGCTGGCCGTCCAGCCAAGCTGAATGGCTACCACAGGTCCCAGTGAGAGACCCTGCCTCAGAAAACGAGGTGGTGGAAATGGCTAGCTCCTGAAGACTGACACCTAAGATTGACCTCTGGACCTTCGCAGTTAGAGCTGGACAAGGATACACAAACATGTGCACACACAGAAAGATTCACACACATGCAATGATCGAAGCATTTATTTTCCTCTTCGGTTTCCACACAAAAATTCTACCATATCTAAAAATATCTCTGAGACAAAGGAATGAAGGCTGCCCTTGACTTCTAAAGCTGCCCTTGCCCTGGGTTCCCTCCGTAGGTCTTGCTGCCTGTACAGAGCATTCCCATCTGAATTCTCAATCTTCAGATTGTGCCTCCTGCTCCGGGGAAGCTTCCTCTAGACTCACAGATGGCATGCCAGGGCCAGGACCTCTGCCCTTCCCGCTCTGCCCTGAAGCTCCACAGAGGACCTCCCCCCTCCATAGCTCCACTTCCTCCTTCACTTCTATCATGGGCCTCAGTCCAGCTCTTCTGGGCCTTCTCATCTTCCCATTCCTTAAGTGTCAATATGACCTCACAGAAATCATCCATTTCTATGTCCTAGCTGCTTCCACACTGCGTCAGTGAGGAAGTCCAGAATCTCTGCTCTGATCTTTAGCTTCTCTGCTCCCCCCACCTCTTTCGAACACTAAGAAAGGAATAGTCACATTAAAAATATCCAAAACTGTCCCCATGACCTGCCTCTTGGTGTCTGTTCTCCTGAATGTATCTCATTCTAGAACAAACCAGGCAAGCCAGAACCAGAAACCAGCTCAGCACACGACTCTAGCCACCCGCAGCAAGGAAGACCAGACCCCCTTCTCTCTCCTCTACATTTCTCCCTCACTTGGAACCTCCTGGCTCTCCTCTCTGGAGTCTTCCTCATCTGGCCCTCCTGGTTTTCCCCTTTCTTCCCTCCCTCATCTGGCCCTCTGAACTCCCCAGAGGCTAGACACATTGCTCCTTCCTTCGAGTTTAGCTAATGATCCCACATCTACTGGACAATTATCCAATACCCATGTTTCCCCTTTCCATCCCAGTGCCACCAAACTGCTTGTACTTTCCCACTGCATGAAGCCATCCCATAAATTCCTGCGGGTTCCCTTCCAACAGAAGATGTGCCTACCCATGCCCTGTCACTAGGTAACTCTTTAGGACTCACTTCAATCACCACCTACTCTGTGAGGCTTTCTGTTTTGCATGAACTGCTGCATGTCCTTAAAATATGCTCACTGAAGCATTAACCCCAAATATGGCTGGTTTTAAAAAGGGCAGGGAGGCTCTAAGTAAGAAATTAAAGATAATATAAATAGTGTGTAAGGCTTTGGGGACACTGAGATAGCTTACCAAGAAAACTTTCCTGTCACCAGGCCTGACAACTTGAGTCTGATCCCTGGGAACCACATAGTAGAGAATGAATGTCCATAAGCTGTCCTCTGGCCTTTACACATAGCATGCCCAACCTCCACCACCAAAAATAGATTAATCAATTAATGTACAAATTTTTTAAACAGTGGACCTCTGATCTGATAAGATTGAAACCTTTATAGAAAAGACATCAGAGAATGTATCCATGTTTCTTAACCTTTCTTCTCTCAGAAGCACAGAGAGAGAGGTGGACTTCTATCTAGGAAGGCATCTCCCCAGAGACCTAACCCTGTCAGAACCTTGGTTTGTAATTTCTACACTTCAGTATAGAACGGTGGTGCTTCGTTGCTGCAGCTTCCTAAATGATGCTCCATCCTTACCCTCTTATCCTCACCCAGAACAGGCTGACCATCACTTGTTGTAATTTGCTCATGGGTCAGTCCACCCATCAGAGTACCCATGAACTTATAACACAGCTACCTAAGTCTGTGTTTCTCACCCCCTAACTCCTAGAGAGGAGAAATAATGTGTTATCTGTATCCTTATGATATTTCTCTTGATACTTGCCCAGATACGATTTGTGCTTAATAAATTAATACAAATGAAAATACTTTGGGTTTATTTGTAAGGCTTACACTCCAGCACAGAACTTTCTTTTTGTTTGGTTGTTTGGTTGGTTTGTTGTTGCTGTTATTGTTGCTGCTGCTTTTTTTTGTTTTTGTTTTTCCAGACAGGGTTTCTCCGTGTAGCCTCGGCTGCCCTAGAACTCACTCTGCAGACCAGCCTGGCCTCAAACCCTCTACCTCTACCTCTAACTTTACCTCTGCGTCCAGAAGGCTGGGGTTAAAGGTGTGTGCCTACGACTTGACTCACAGCTTTCTTCTGCCCTCCACATCCTCTTGAATGATCTTATTCCCACAGAAAAGGGAAGGCTTTGCTGCACCCTACGCCTATGCCTACACCCCCTTTCTCTTCTTTTGCTTTAGGGTGCTTGGTGAGTGACCTCCCAACAAGTAGTTTATGACAAGCCCTGTAGGTGCCAGACGACAAAGAAAATTAAAGTCGCTATTTCTAGAGATCTCTCTCACCAACAAAATCTCCACGCACAGCCTGGCCCCCAGGGTTTAAGGAACTCTGTCTCACTGCTGAACAAAACTCATACCTCCCACTCATGATGGAGCCAAGACACAAGATGACTTTATCTACCTGGGAGAAGCAGGCTTGAGAAAAGAAGGCAAAGAAAAGGTCCTGTCACGCTGCTGGCAAGGTCGCCACCTCTTTCCACGTCTGAGCCAGCCTTCTTCTGCACTCAGGGGAAATCAGCTACCTTTGCTTTCCCTCTTCCCAACTATTTATGACAGTTTGCAACAAAGAGCCTGGACCTATATCTCTCTTAGAATTTTTTTTTTCTTTGAACAAGAGGGCCTCTTTCTTCACACGCTTGGGCTACATACACTTCGGGGACGAATCAATTTTATGAATCCACGTCTCCACCTTCTTCCCCGTTTAAAACTGCAAGGTCTCAGCAATGTTCCCCTTGATTTCTAAGCTCCCAGCACCTGTATGGTGGCAAGGTCCCAAGGGGCCTTGGGCTTCAGGCTCCCCCAGGAATCATTCTGTACTCCAGCTCCACCCCCACCCAGACAATCTGTAGCTCCCGAATCTGCATCTGGAGGAAGATGTAGAAGAGCCTGAGTGCAGTTGGGAAGCAGGGGAGGGAAGCGGCTGACCTCCAAAGCCACTTTTTCAGAGCTCTTTACATTAGACTGAGAAGTCTGTGTCCCTCTCCAACCGTGCTGGTGCTATTTTGGGACAGACCATGCTGGGCGTGATGAGGAGATACGTAAGCCAAAAGAGCCGTTTGTCTATGATGCTGCCAGTGTCTCAGCGTTCCCACTCAGGTACTTTGATCTTACTCGGAAAGAAGTAGCCGCCTTCACCTCTCCCTTTAAAGCGTCTGCGTTCTTACTGACAGATCCCTGAGCAGTTACAGAAGAAGCTGGCAACATCTCAAGGGCAAACGACTGCTAAGAGGTTCTTGACTAAGTCCGGATGTAGGCTTGGTAAAGAGGCCGCACTAACATGAACATACCATCTCTTTACCCTCTCTCAGGTACACATAAACTTAGAGCATCCCCAGAAAAGCTTTCTTGACAGGCTCAGGCCTCGTTACTCAGGAGTAAAAAAAAAAAAAAAAAAAAAAAAAAAAAAAAAAAAAAAAAAAAAAAAGCGACATCCTAGAAAACTAAAAATACAAAAACCACATTCCTTGTAGCAACTCCACTACCACAGAACACATGATAAATAGGACTGAACAGAAAAATACTCGCGCCAGAGGTAGACTGAGGCGATCAATGCACCCAGAATGTTCCAAGCTGCAGTCGCCAGCCCTGTTCCCACTCCCAAGTTGTTTCTTCTCTCTGGGTCAGCTAGACCCACCATACCTACTGATCTCCCCTGTCCTCCCTTTTGCCTTTCCTTCCTTTCCAGTCACTGTGGGTGACTATGGTGATTTCTCTAACAGCCAAGAGCCTGAGGGAGGAAATGTCATTTTCCAAAACTCTGGGCTTTTACCCAGCCGACTCATTCCACCTCCCTCCCTCAGTCCCAAACCCCAGTCTTCGCCAGCAGCTTGTTGTCATGGTTACTCTAATCTTTATCTGCTTTGCTTGTTAAACAAGCTGGCTTTCCTCCAACCCACCTCCTGGCTGCCCCTACCTCTGTGACTTTACCCCCCTTGTCTCCATCTCCTTCTTTTCCAGTAGTAACAAAGAGAAGGTGCAGAAAGCCCTTTTCTCACCTCTCTCCACCAGATTCCATCAGAGCAGTTTCTCTTCTGTTTGTTCCTAATGGAAAAGTACCACGCATGAGGGAAACCACACATGGCTGGGAACTAAGGCTCTACAGAGGCCCTAGACATGGAGGAGAAAAGGGGACACTACAGGCTAAGTTCATTAAGAACTCTCTTGGTTGGCCAAGAAACTAACTGTTAAGAGTTCTTTAACCAGCGCGCAGGGGCCTGCTGAGACCAAGGAACTACCCACATCACCCTAGAGCCTGGAAGGCTTCTTCAAAGATACAGTCCTTCTCCAGAAGTCTCACGGCGCACCCCTCCGCTCCTCCACGCTTTTCTTGTCCAGGGTGAGTCTCTTTAGGCTGCTCTGAATTCAGCTGGTTCTTGCTTCCTTGGAGAGCTTAATTCCACCCAAATGTCCTCTGTCTCTCCTTTCTTAAGCCAGCTTCTCTAGGCTCACTCTTTTCCCCTCAAAACACAAGTGTAGTTTTCCACTTTTAAACGAGGTCTCTCCTTTGGACTCACGTTCCCACCTACTGGCCACTTAACTTCAGTTTTGGAAATCCAGATTCCTGCCATTTTTTTCCTTGCTGTGCATTCAACCTAGTGCAAAATGCTTCCGTCCAGAATCATGGCAGAGCCACGGTTGTGAAGAGCTCTCCTGTTGGCTGACCTCAGTGCCAACACCATTGTTCTCTTTAGCAAGTAGCTGCGACTATGCCCAAAACCAGAGAGGTAGGTCTTCAAAGACCTTTAACTGACCTGTGAACCTTGGCTGGAGTGTTTGTAAGCAACCTAACTTCAGGCAAGTGATTTAACCTTTGTTGCCTCGGTTTCCCTATATTTCACTGAGGTAAGTAATGTATCTACTCTTTATAGTTAATAGAGATTATTTATATTTATTTATTTATTTATTTATTTATTACATGTAAGTATACTGTAGCTGTCTTCAGACGCACCAGAAGATGGCGTCAGATTTCATTACAGGTGGCTATGAGCCACCATGTGGTTGCTGGGATTTGAACTTATGACCTTCCGAAGAGCAGTTGGTGCTCTTCCCCACTGAGCCATCTCACCAGCCCATTACTAGAGATTATTAAATGAAGCAATATACATAAAACAAAGACGTGTTCATCCAGAAAATGCTCAAAAATCACTAGTGACCAAGAAATGGATAATCAGAGTTCTTTATCGAGCTTGCTGGGATCTGCTGAGTTTACTCTGCCCAGGGAGCTACCCCAGACTAGGGCCCTGAATGCTTCTTCAAAGATACAGTCCTTCTCCCAAGGTCTTACTGTCACCAAGCTGGTCAACAGTACTAGATGCCCCTACTCCTTCTCCTTGGATATCTCTCAGAGTTTTCCACAGACTTCTCTCTGCTCCAGGCCTTCTGCCCTTCTCTGTCTGAATGCTCTGCCCCCTTAGTAATCTGTTAGACACAGGAATGTAAATATCACAGTATATGGAAACCTATAGAATTTCTCTCCTAGACTCCAGACCTTCCTATCTTACAATCTGTTAGCAATCCCCACGTAAAGGCAACCTAAGCAGCTTGAACTCAACTTGAAGAATCTACCCCGAGGAACCATACCACCTCTGAGGTCCAACCTGAAAACCAGCACTGTGAGTCATGCCTTCTTCACCTTTTACCATCTGCAATATACTAGATCATAACCACGGCCAACTGACTTGGCTTCTTCAGTCTCCCTCAGGACAGTCTAAGCTTTTTGCTATTATCTCTTTCTTGACCCACATTATTTATGACACAGACTGTCAAAAGTATTTATCCTTTTCAAATCATTCCTTATCAACAGTTCTATCCAGTTTTAAGCCTCTACAGCTCTCCTTGGTCTATAATTTCACAAACTTAACTATGGCTCTACTAAATAAATCTCTGGATCCCATGTCAAAACAGAAACAAGATTCTTCAAGGGAGTGGCCTGAGAAGGGATTCCAACAATCAGATATATATGAAAATGATCTTCTCTGAGATTAAAAAGGTGGGCCTTTCGTAGTACAACTGTTCTTTTGGGGGGGGCATTTCATGGTTTTCCTCTCATTCAGAAAGCACAGAACCACAGAGACAAGGAAATATGTAGCATCTTCCCCATTCCAGTTCTCAGTCACTGATGGCCACTGCAAATTGGTTTTCCACATTATCTAAGGTTCCTGCATATTATACCATCCATCATGCATGCTGTTCCCTGATTATGTGATACCAAAACTCCTCCACATTCTTCAAAACTCTTCATATTAACCTTTGTCCGTGGCCTCAAATGTTCAATATCACCAGTCCCCCAAGTCTTCATAAGACTCATTTTATCTGTGCCAACAGCATCCCGAGATTATTTCCAACAGGAACACCACCTATCTCTTGTTATACCTTCCATGGCACATGTATCTCCCAGGCCCAGGATCTAGTCCAGTTTCTGACAAATAGGGAGTTTAATAATAAGGAGTGAAGGGCAAAGAATGAATACATTAAGATTTAGCTCCATTGTCCCAAACATTCATATGTATGCAAAACTCTCTGGCCTCGTCCAAGGTATTCATTATCTAAAGCTTTAATGCCCGAGTTCTCTTGAACCTTATCTAAGTTAATGATTAAGGGGAGACATTTAAGTCTGATGAGTCACCAAATCCTTGAAGAATAAGATAGACGTAAAACATTTGTATGCCTTGTAATAAGCACACTAAGTTTTTCCACGTGACTTTCTTTCCTTGTTAGAAGCACACAAATGACCACTGTCAAAAATGGCATGGCTCTGAGGCACTAGAGAAATTATTGTGCACAAGAGGATGAAACTCCAGATGCTTGATTCCCCCAAAGAACATCGATGGTCACTCAATCCTGAAAAAAAAAAAAGTCTTAAATCATGAGTTTCAGGCTAGTAGCTGCACTGACTCTCCAGAATTCCAGAAAGAGACAGCACTATCTTTCTCGCTGGGCTGTGGTGATCTAGGAGTGTACACTAATGAGACAACTGAACCTCTACTCTCAAGTGAGATCCTTAGCTTGCCCTCTCCAAGAATGAAGAGTGTGGGTGATAAATGGTGAACAAAGGAAGAGGGGAATTATTTAAATGGTACTGACAACTCTAATAGGTAGAGGGTCACTAAGGGGGAGTAACACCCCAAACAGAAAATGCAAGTTGAGCTCACTGATGGTGGAATACCAGCCAGCAGGTTACCCACAAATGTTACACCATGCTCAAGGCCTTAAGAATCTCCACCCTCTTGCCATAATTGTAAAGGCAACGAGAGTGGCCTGGATCTGAAAATCAGACACAGGAGAGAAGTGACAGGTTGCCTCCATGATCTGGCCTCTCTCCAGGGCATGGGCATTGATGCTATACCTGTTTCAAGACACTGAAGATGTCAAGTAATGGCTGGTCAGATGCTGTCACTGATCCCAGGGGCTGGTCCTGAAAATATTTAACAACAGCATTTAGACACTCACTTCAGCTGTGACTAGGGGTCACTCAAGAATACTCTGTGATATATACTTCATGAAACAGCACACGCTAATCTCAGGATACCAATGTTCTGATAACCTTCTATAGACACATCAAGTCCAGACAGAGAGTCTTGAATTCTAGATTCATTTTATTGCTCATAAGGAACTTTGATGGGAGGTAAAAAAAGGAGAATTCCCTTTATTGTCTTCTTTTTGTACATGTAAAATAGGGTAAAGGAGGTTAGGGGAGCTTGTACTTCACTATTTAACTTATTTTACAAGCCCCCTAGACCCAGCACAGCACTATGTGCCACAGTCCTCCTTAAGAACATCCAAGATGATTTAGCACACTATATCCAACCAGAAATGCCACGCTATATAGAAGTTTATGAGAGCCCTGCGTAAATGCCTCCCAAGGCAGGCCATTCACCAACCCCATGAGGTAGCTCACAGTATCCATTCTCAGGACAGAGTTTTCTAGAGCTTGACTGGGGTACCAGGGTAGCCCCATTTCTACCCATTGCCCTGCGCATTTACTAACCCTTTACTACAATTTGAATGTCCCATGCAACCTCATGCTGAGGTTTAATCCCCATTGCAAGGTACCAAGATATAAAGGAGAACCTCTTAAAAGATGATTAAGTCATGAGAGCATGAGTCATAGTCACAGATGGTTTAATCCATATACAGATTAGTGAGTTTATCTCGAGAGTCAGTCTGTTGTGAAAGTGTTGTTCTTTGTACATGCCTCCTCAGGTGATGCTGTTTGCTGACTCAGGACTCTACCTAAGGTCCCCACCGACAAAAAGGACTTTGACAGAAACAGGAGTCTGCCCAACTCCAGAAATGTATAATGAATAAACCTTTATTCCTTATAAATAACCGGCTTTGGGTATTCTGCTATAGAACAACAAATACCAGACTATGTCATTTTCTTTCACTCTTACTATCTTGGTTAGGAAGACAGGTGAGGGTAACCACTCCAGAGGACACACTTCAAACCCTGACATATAAGATGTCCACAGTCTCACTCTCACCTCTGACCCCTGCAGCACCTTACCGCTCCTCCCTGCTACCATCGCACAGAGACTATCCCCTCTCCATTTTGTTCATGGCACTACTGAAGCTCAGACAGTAAGGAGCTCACCTATAGTTTCACAGCTAACAAGACAATTCTGTTTCCCACGCAGCACACACAGTTCTCTCCACCGCTTCACTTGGACCTCTCTCCAGGCCCCTTGGGCCCCTTGCTAGTTGTCCTTCTTTGGAAAACTCTTATCTGCTCTGTGTAATAAAAGGCTCACCGGTCAGCAAACCTAAGGCTCCAGGCATGGCCTAAGCATTTGAATGGGAAGCTGTGTTGCTTATCAGGATTCATACATTATGGTTCCATTACTCCAGCTACACTTGTATTGCTCTCATCAAACCCACTGGCTTGCATTGAGCTCACAGTCAGAAGAAACGTCTCCGTCTCCTTCTCTACTGGGAATACTGGCAGTAGGTGCCCACCCCCATCATTACCACTGACTTGTCTTTTATTCCAAAATTAGATCTTACACCTTTTTGGAATGTCATCTTGCTATTTTTAGTCTAGCATTCCAGCATATCCAAGTCATTTATTTTAAGAAATATAAATACACACACACACCAATCACATTGATCATTCTTTCATCTTCATGTGTGCAACACATCTGATAAACAATTTGTGTGCATTCTTCCAACTTGGTGGCAAAGTTACTCCACGGAGCGAAGCCTAACTGGGAATCTCAGAGTGACTGAACTGGACATGTCCTTGTCAGCCTTCCAAAGCTCCTTCCTGCCACCATTATCCCTGTAGAGGTTTAAATCAATTGCCACCCTGGTCTACCGAACAATGAGGGAAGCCTGGAGTTTTCCTAGAGGTAACAGACTTCATAGCACATTATTTATTGTAGGACCCAGCCAAGCATACCTCAGGCTTGCAGGAACCAAGGCAAGGCAGAGTATGATACCTGGGTTGCCAGGAACAACGTGAACTCCCAAACTGTTCAGCCTGTTACTGGCTAAGGGCAGAAAGGTGAGGGTCGACTTCAGAATTCACCCCACAGCTTTAAAACAGGTTCCCAAAAGAAGCCACACCCACACTGTAGGCTGGAATCTGGTGTTTGAGTCAGCATGGTGAGTCAGGGTCCGGGAAGCAGTCAGAGACACTGAAGAGGAAATCGTAATGGAAGCCTGGTGGGGTAAGAGAGACCCTGGTCACCTCATCCGGTTCCTGGAACCTGACTCTCTCTTAGCCTCTTTGCTAGACAGATCCACACAGGGAGAGAAGAGAGCTGGAGAAGGTCGCTGAAGCCTAAGGGCCCTGAGACAAAAGAAAGGATAAGGGGCAGTATCCACGACCAAAGGTCTAGGAAGATGGCAAATGGCTCCATGGGAAGATCCTCAGACTCTCATCCCTCAAGTCTCCAAACCAGAGGGAAGGTGAAGCAAACTCCGGGAAACGAAGCTCCTCCACGGGGATGGGACCAGACTTTCATGGACTGTGGCATTTTAGTGTCTTGTTTTTCTCTGTTCCCTTCCCAAATTCCAATCTAACGAAAGTAATTATGTTTTTTAAAAGTACAATTCCGCACAGATGAGCGGAAAAGGTGTAAGTGACAGAGACAGGAAATGGAAGGTAGACCTTGAACAAGCAAGCCCCACCCCCACCCCTCCCACCCCGGACCTATCAACACAAGAGGGTTAGGCCCTCAGCGGGCAGAGAGGGGAAAGGCAGGCTGGGTCACAGGCAGCCAGAGGAGAGACCAGTCCTACACCTTCCCTTGCAGAACCAGAGGGGAAGAACTGGAGGTCACAAAAGAGGTCATGAGAGAGGAAGAGGCCATGTTAAGGGCTGGAGGGAAGGAGAGTGACTGAATACATGTGACCTGAAAGCAGAAGGAAGGATTTACTTAAGGGAGAGAAAGAGGAACAGCAAGAGGGGGGTCAGGGAAGGCAGGGGAGAGCAGTGGGGGACGGGGGCCTGATAAGAAAAAAGTGCAGTAGAAATTGAGCATAAAAATGCCATCATGACACCCATTCGTAACTAAATCAAACAGTTATAAAGCAAGAGCTGGGAGAGAGGTACCAAGGACCAAGAGACACAAGTAGAGACAGTTTGTGGGATGATGATGGTGGGACAGGAGTATGCCAGTCTAAACAGAAGGACCTGGGCTGGAGAGCTGAATCAGTGGGTAAAGCACTTGCCAGGCAAGAATGAGGGCCTACATTCACGTCCCCTACTCACAAGTTAAAATCTCAATGTGGCAGCATACACTTATAGTCCCAGCACTGAAAAAGGAGCTGGAGGACCCCTGGGCCTCAGTGGCCAGCCAGGCCGTCAAACTGGTAAGAGAACCTGTTTCAAAAATACGGTGGAAAATAATCGAAGAAGAAAGCCAACACTGACCTCTGACCTCCACGTGCACATGTGGATTTATATCCAAACAGGTGCACCACATCCCAGCCTGAATGTAGCTCCTATAACACCTGCAACAGGTACACACCACCAGAAACGAGTCTGGAAGATTCCAGACCAGGAAGTGCTTGCAGATGATGCCTCTGAGGTCACTGAGCACCTGTCAGCTCCAGCTGCCTCCTCCTGTGACTGTCAGCAGCTGATCCTGACACTGGAGAAAAGTTCCTTAGAATGAAAGGCAGGAGCACATCACCTATCAGGGAAGAAGGAAGAGGCAAAGGGGGCAGGCGGGAAGTAAGAAACTGCTCGTGAGACGGGAATACAGCACAGAGCGAAAGGCATAGGGAGCAGAGGAAGGTCAGGAGGCGTTCTGAGGGTAAACCCACAGCAATGGAGGGTTAAAGTAAAGAACATCAGAACATCCAGCTAACAGGACTCCAAACAGGAAATAAAAACAAAGAAATGATGATATCTATGTAACTCCACTATAAAAAGCATTTCTAAGGCCATACTAATCAGCCACATGTGCTAGCACATGTCTGTAATCCCAGCACTCATGCTGAGGAAGGGACCTCATGAGTTCTAGGCCAGTCTGTTTGACATAGATAAGACCCACCTTAAAAAAAAAAAAAAAAAAAAAACGTAAGTAAGCCAGATGTAGTAGCTCACATCTGTAATCCCTCAGCCTCAAACAGCTGGGGCAGGAATACTGTCATAATCTGATGCTGAGTTTGAGGTGAGTTTAAACTATGGAGTGAAATTCCATCTCAATACTAAAAAACTTAATAATATTGATTGTCGTGGCTAAAAGCAGGCTCTAAAGGCAGATTTCCTGAGTTAAAGCACCACCATTACTGTGTCCGTGACTTTAGGACACTCAGTTGAACTGTGTCTGTGAGGAAGTTCCCTATGCGTGCCATGAAGTTCAGACATTTCTCAGCTCTCCAACAACGTAGCACATTTGCTCAACAAATGTCATCTATCACGTATAATGTTACAAAACAATGCAACCCAAGTACTTCTCCACTAAATTCATAAGTCTGACATAATGATATGCAGAAGTCAGAGAACTGTGTTAGGTGGACATGAGGTTGTTGGTTTAGAATCTTACCATGGTGGAAGGAAGACAGATCATACATGATATAATTACAAAGACAAACAGGACAAAGGAGCACAGCTCTAAGTAAATGCCACAGGAAGAGTTCGAGGAACGAGGGGCGCAGAGAGGACAACGCTCCATAGCGGGGGAGGGGGATGGGTGCATTTACATGAATTGTTTATTTTTATAGCCATTTTAAAGCATACATATTTAAGTAACCTTATCACACGGAGTTACAAACTGGGGGGTGGGGGTGGCCATAAATGACTTTCACCAAACTGTTTCTGTAAAAGCTAAGCTCTGTCTCAGAGCAAAAATATCCTTCCCAGCTGCCTCTAAACAGAAAGCAAGCACAGGGCACGTTTCCAAGGGAAAGGATCCAGGTGGCTGGGGCGAGCATCCCAGCTAGGGGCAAAACCAAGTTGTGTCTCCTGGCACAAAGTGCCCTAAATTTTCACCCCTCACAAATTCCTCTCCAACTCAGAGGCCCCTCCCCTCTCATCTTCCATCTCTCTTCCTTGAACCACCTCTGCCCGTCTGGGGACCAAAGAAATTGCTGCAGCTTGACTGAATGGCTGCTAAATTGTGTTCTGAAGCCTTTTGAGTTTTCTATTAAATGGTCCATATGCTGGTTCCATCAGAAAAACTAACTCTTGCAGGAAAAGCATTTTATTTTTCTGAGATGAAATGCTGGCACTCCGCATTCAGGCTGTGGCATGCTGTCATGGGCTTTGTGAGAGGCAGCACAAGAGGAAAATGCCAATCACTGTGAGAGAGTTTTGAAGAAGACAGATCGGAAAGAAAGTCAATTTTGTCTTCTTTTCAAAAAAGAAAAAGGGAAAAAAGGCAAGAAAAGAAAATGGGTCAGGAAATTCTGAAAAGAGATAGCATTTATGCTCCAGGATTTAGAATTTTGATTTTGGAGTCCCATGCTGGTGGTAATCACTTCTTCTGCTTCTAGTACTTGCAAGGGAGAAACAGAACAAGGCAAGAAGAGCCGGAGATGCTGGAAGCCTGAAGGGAGAGCTGGCAAGGCCACTGAGAGCAAAGATCTGCAGCAACATTTTGTTCCCATGTGTGCCAGAAAATTTGGAACTAATATGAAGACTATTTAAACTAAATAAATAGGTTTAAGATTATCCAGAAAGAACTATTTTTAATCAGTTGGAGGAAAAGGAAAACCAAATCTGCCACCAAGCACTGATTACTAAGAAATGTTACTTTTACAATAAAATAAAAATAATAATAATAATAATAATTAGGTTAGGTATTTAGCTGTGCAGTAGAACACTCACCTAGCACACATGAGATGCTGAGTTAAAAATTCACCTATAAAATATATGGATATATACATACCATATAGTTTTAAATGTTACAAGTTTTAATTTATTTAATATTTCAACATCAAATAATCTGTAATAAATGAAAAGCAAAAATCAAGGTGTGTGTGGCAAACCTTAAATGAACAAGTAATGACTGGAGCTTTATGGTGATCAACTTTTCTATCTTGATATAATTTGGCTTTTTGTCCTCAGAGTTTATGTTTATTTCTGTAATATATGTTGTAATTACATTCTATCATGTACAGAAATCAAATACTTTATTAAGATTGACACTGACCATTCCTCTACTACTTAAATGAAGTAAGTGTCATGTTGCATCGTACAGATGATGTGAAAATCACAGGCCCAGGCTGGAGAAATAGTTCAGTTAAGAGCATTTGCAGCTTTCCCAGAGGACTCAGATTTGCTTCCAACACCCACATGGCAACTCACAACCAAACACCCAAACTGAGTTCCACAGGATCTGATGCCCTCTTCTGGACTCCATAGGCACCTGTACTTGTGTGTGTGTGTGTG
>NW_022196903.1:32170495-32189118 GCF_008632895.1 Mastomys coucha
GTGTGTGTGTGTGTGTGTGTGTGTGTGTGAGTGTGTGACACACACACACAGAGAAAAGTATAACATGAGGAGCTGTTAAAGATGACCCAGTGGTTAGGAGCACATGCTTCTCTTCCAGAGGACTAAAGGTTCAGCTCCCAGAACCTACATGATTACTCACCACCATCCCTAACTGCAGCTCTAGGGGATTCAATGCCCTAGAATCCCCCTAGAAGTTCTGACCTCCTCAGGTACTAGGCCTCCTTATAGTACACATACATATATGGATAGTGCACACGTGTACACACACACACACACACACACACACACACAAGCAAAATGTCTATACACATAAAACAAAATAAGTGACTCCAAAATAACTTTAAAAAAAAAAATCACAAACCAGTAAGTAACGCAAATAGCACTTTGTAGATGCAAACGTCAGTACTGTCCTGAGTGAGAGTACTTTCAACAATGTTTTGTTTTGTCTTGTTTTCAGACAGTCTCACTATGTACCCCAGGCCAGCTTTGAACTCACAATCCTTTTGTCTCAGCCTTCAGAGTGCAGGAACACAGGCAGGCATCACCGTCCCTAACTCTCAGCAGTACTGTAATGACATGTTTTCCTGATAGTTCTTAAACCAGCATAGGTATGCAGAGTGGCAGAACCGTGATCCTCGAGGGAAATGTCCTTACCACTGAACATCCTTAACAGATTGATTGGAATATGTGCAACAGACCTGACTAAGTCGGCAAAACCCAAAGGCCTCAGGTCCACAGAGAGACACTTGAGTTGAGCTAATGCCGACTCAGATTGGAGGACATGTGCTGGGAAGGTAAAATTGCTCCTGGGTGTCCCGTAATCACTGAAGGGTGGAAAGCTTTCAGTGTGGACACCGGGATTGCAGCTGTGGGCTTCTGGAAAGTAACGGCATTCATACAGACCCTTGCTTTGATCTACGGTGAAGGCAGCTCACCTGGATGCACACTCATGTTCAAAAGGAAACAACAAACTTAAAATGATTGGTTTTCTTGCCTGCTCTCTGCAGTGTCCCACCTTTTTCTGGAACTTTGAGAAGATAATAGAATCTCATCTATTATTTTTTTTCACTAAATTATATAGGGAACATAGTGGAGATAGAGACATCATAAAGATAAATTTTAAGACTAAAGTGTGGATCTTGGAGAGATGACTTGGTGGCTATCAGCACTTGTCTCTCTTACCAAGGACCTGAATTCCATTCCCAACACCAACACTGAGTAGCTCATATGTACCTGTAACACCAGCTCTAGGAGATCTAATGCTATCTTCTAGACTCTGCAAGTATACACAAACACACCACACACAACACACACACACACATACACCAAAGAACTACACAAATCTGCTTACCAAAAGCAAGCAAAGAGAATGGTTTCTAAGGAAGAGGCTAAGTGAGCCCTCAGACCTGTACCCTCTTCTCTCCACTGGAGGCAACCACTCTTAACTATGAAAACTTGTTTTGAAGGTTTCATCACATTTATTGCTAATGTAAAAAGAAAAAAGAAAAATGAAAGAGGATGCCAGTTCCAAATTATTCATGTCTCTTTACTTAAATAGGGCCAAAATATTTGGAAACACTGCCGCTGGTTATTCCAAGTTGTTGTATTCATACATGCTACAAACAGGCTTCTGTTTTCAGACTCCACCGACAGAGACAAGCCTTTCCTCCTGCCTTGGAATGGAGAGGCAGCAAGGCAATGTGACCCTGGAATTAGTGGGGACAGACATATCAGAAGGAGACAAGGGGGTGGAGAGAGGAAGGGTGAGTCAGGGTCTCGGTGGGAGAAACTACTATGCTGGAGGAGAGGGTGGATCCCCAGAACAGATCTGTCCATCTTCCCTCCCTCTCTGCTGAGCAAGATGGGATGCACTTTAAGCCTCTAAATGGCACCCGAGCAGCTATACATTCCACAGTAGACTCCTCTCATCTGAACCAGTAAAAATATGCTGTCAAACACTCCTTGTGATTACTTATAATAAGGCATTTCATATTAACCAAAGTAAATGCATAGAATGACCTGCAGCAAACAGTGGTAAGAAAATCCTTGCAATGACATGACAGTTGGGGTATCCTCACACAACTCCAGGAGCATAAAAATAAGAAATCATTGTGGCGATGTCACTAAAGTCGTGGGAAGAAAAGCAATTCCTCCCTTTGGAGAGCTAGTCTCTGAGGGTATGCCCTGACTACTAGAAACTGCTGGACCCCTGAGATGCAGAGCCTGAAGGACACCCTGTGGTGAGGTCCCCAAAGATTCTGACAGCTCCCATGAGATGCTGAGCAAGGCATTAACAGGCAGCTGTTAGGGAAAGAGGAGAGCTGGATGTGGTGGTTCCTTCCTGTACTCTACGATCCAGAAGGCTGAGACAAGAGGATCACCTCTACCTCTGGGCCAGCCTAGGCTATATATACAGTGAGATATCTCATCTCAATTCCTTCCCACCCCCAAACAAAGCAGGAGACTGGTTCAGAGAAATTCTGTTGGCAAATCCATATTTATAAACGTCCAGAAGATGACATGCTGCTTAAAATAGCAGAGAAACCCAAGGCCTAGAAAGAAAAGTAAATAAATCCAAACCATAGAAAGACAGGCATGGGACCTCATGCTTTTCCACTACTCTGTATAAGTAAAACCTTACTAAATTAATCTGAATTTACCCTCAGTGCAAGACTACTTTAAGCATCATTTTCCCTTTGTAGACAAGGAGAGTGAGGTTGCCAGAGGCTACTCGCCCTCCTGAAAACACCAACAGTAAGGTGCATGAGCCTAGGAGGGCCTGACTCTTAGCCTATGCATGCTCTTCCTGTTGTCATGGGGCAAATGCCTACAAAGAGGGAAGGTCTGTAACTCTCAGCCCATCAACACATATCTGTAACACTAAGCCTTATCAATAAGTCAGTTTGGTCGAGACTTGTCTGAACTTTGTCCTGTTATTTAATCTCCTCCCTTGGCTGTGACTCTAATATTGGCAGGTGTTTCAAAATATTACTAAATTTAGTCAGAAGGTCCTTAAAACTCAAATGAGGTCTTATCAGTATTCTTCAATGGAAAAAAAGAAAGGGGAGAAAAAACCTTCAGAGTGTTTCAGTAAGAAGAGATCTATGAGTACCCAGCCTATGGGAGAGGGAAATCTGTGCTCTGAACTGCGGCTTCCAACTGCCAGTCCTTGAAGGGCTAATGACAGAGGCCCCCACCACCTAAGGGGTGATGACCTTCTCAGCACACTGAGCAGATACATTTTCAAGGAGGGAGGGGGAAAAGTTACCTTTATTTTTAAAAATACAGGACAGAAGAGATGGCTCAAAGGCAAAGGCACTTGCCACCAAGTCTGAAGACCTGAGTTTGAGTCCCAGGATCTACGTGGTAAAAGGGAGAGTCTAACTGACCCCTAAAGGCCGTCCTCTGACCTTCACATAGGTACCAAGGCAGGTACATGCCCACACACTGTGTACAAGTATACAGACAGACAGACACACACACACACACACACATATACTAAACAAAGCAAATAGATGTAATACAATACAAATGCTACATTTTTCCCAAAACAAAACAGTGAAGATCCCTCAGCATTCCCTAGACATGGCCGGGCTGCATCTGAACTCCGAAAGGGCACCAATATTGACTCCACAAGTTGTGGTTATAAGCTGAGCAACAAGAACATTGTAACATCATAAATATTCTCACGCAAAAAAAGGGGAAATCACATTCGCTGCCGTCTTCCCGACTGGCCTGTTCAATAAAGCTCTCACTCAGGCCAGCCAGAGGGGGAGCCTCTCTGAAAGCTGTGAATACAGTGGAACCAGAGACAATTCCCACCGACTGTATCGCCAGCTTGGAAGCCTCCCCCTCTGTAGGAAACACAAGCAGAATGTCTGCTCTCGGTGTGAGGCCTTTCCTGCTCATGTTCATGTGTGGGCAGCACACACATTTACTATTAGCCCACTCCAGAGAAAGAGAGAGAGAAAGGGAGGGAGAGAGAGAGAATAGAACTCAACCTCTGCCTGGTCCAGGGGTGCTTTTCTTTCCATCGGTCCCACATGTCTGAGTCGTCAATGAGCAGAGGATTCCAGGTCCCTTTACCAAGTAATACCTCTTCCAAGACCACCTCTCGGGTGGGCAGACGTAGCTGCCAGGTGGGCCTACAACTGCAGCTCGCCTCACTCCCTCCTTTAAATGTCCCTCTTCTCTTCCCCAGGCTCCTGTGACGGTCCTATATAAGGTGAAGGTGGGGTGTTAGAACGGAATGGGAAGTGGAGCAAGCAAGAGTCATGGTTTCTGTGACGTCATAGCACCATTACTACTGGCGGCTGTATTCAGAAACATGCAAGTGCATCCGCCATCAACATCTTTGAACTAGTCTCAAGTGTTCCAGTCAGTGAATTTTCCAGGCAGGTCTCCTGGGGTGGCTTCTGTTTAGCACACAGCTGGCTCAGACTCACAAGCAGAAGTTCTCTGACTCACATTGTGTTTCGTTCCTCTCCCCTTCCCCCCACAACTTTTAATACTAATATGTGTCCAAAGAGCATTATCCCATCTCATATAAAGTTGAGGGAGCAGGTCAAGGATTAAGTTGGAAAGTCTTGATCATGAAACCTCAGGGAAATGCACTGTAAGCTCATAAGGGCAGTAAGGAAGCAATACTCAGGAAGTTCTTTCGAAGCCTGACAGACATCCCTCACTCTGGACAAGCGAGCTCTGGCCTCTCCGCGACTCACCAGACTTTCCTCACTGCCCACCCAGACCCCTCGGTGACACCCCTTTCTTGCCTATGCACTATGTCGCTAACCAGAAAGGTAAGGATATATACAACCATGGCACCAAAATTCCAAATGAATTACACAATTCACATGAGTATATACATGCTTGCCTTGGAGTTTCTATTTCTAGGAGATAATAAAGACAAGTACACACATCCATGCAGGTAACAGGAGAGGTGTGTGCTTGTCTTGTAGGTGAATAAAATACTGATCATCCTATACATTGTGAACTGGCAATTCCTCCCCTATAAATCTATCCTTCAGCAGTAGCCACTGAGTTACACAGACATGTGGGCACCATTACTTATAACACGAAAGCATTAGAAGAAGTTACATATTAAAGAGTGTTATAAATAAATGCATCATATCTACTATGAGATAATACCCTGTTATAAGGAACAATGAGGTGGATCTATTAAGTTCTTTTTTTTAAAAAAAAAAAAAAAGCATCAACTGGGGCTAGAGACGTGGTTCAGCAGTTAAGAGCATTGGAAGCTTTTCCAGAGGACCTGAATTTGGTTTCCAGCACCCACAAGGCAGTTCACAACCCACTGTAACTCCAGTTCCAGGGGATCTAACTCCTTGTCTGATTTTCATGGGCTCCTGCATACACATGGCGCCCATACATAATTCTGTCACACACACACACACACACACACACACACACACATATGAACACAAAGTTAAATAAGTAAACACGTGTAACCAGCAAGAGTACATTTTATTTATTTAGTGTGTTTGTGTGTGTACAGGTTCTCTCCTAAGCCATAAGAGGATGTCAGATCTCCCTGGAGTATAGGCCGTGTGAGCCACCCAGCATGGATGCTAAGAAGTGGACCTATGTCCTCCAGAAGAGCAGCGAGTGCAATGAATCACAGGACTCTACCACTTTTCTAGCCCCGAAAATATATCCTTGAATGAAAAAAGCAAAAAACCCCAGCCCAATGTGAAGCCTGGTGCTTATTAATGCAATGCATGAATCACTGGTGCAGATTGATGTTTTTCCCTGTTTTAAATCATGGTTGATATGGAACTATCAATTAGCTAGAGACAGCCACATCATCAAACAAAGGACCAAACCAACTAAAAATTTAGAATCTATTAGACTGATGTAGCAAGCCAGTTACCTTTAGCTTAGTTCCCCCTAAGAGGCAGTTACACTAATGCCAGCTTACTCAGATAATAAAAGAACATATTTTTTAAGTGTTCAATTGTTTATTTACACATCTCACCATTTCAGGGTTCAATACTTTCACAGTCACCTTACTACGTGTGTTTATTCATAGAGACTTAGAGTAAATGAATGGAATATGGAAACCTGCACCACACAGGAAGTGGGCATGGGAGGTTTATTTGGAGCAGATAGTAGTTAAAGAAAAAGCTTTTATTTTTAATTTTATATTTTTTATTTCATGTGAATAATATGCATATTGTTGTTACTATATATTATTGTTACATAAGAAAAGTTGAAACGAGTATTTATACTGTATATACATGTGCATCTATCTATACACCAACATGGAGTCAACCATGATGGTTTCAAGGGAATAGTATGAGAAGCCTGTGAGGTCACTGAGAAGCTTGGGAAAGCAGATTTTATGTGAGAGGGGTTCAAAGCACCATGGTAGGGGGGACTCTGTTTAACCTGTAGGTAATGAGCTGGGCCATTCCCCATCAATCTCTGGCCCCAGGGTCACGAGAGAGGGAGAACCGGGCTATCCCTCACAGGCTACAACACTTGGCCCTACACCTCACCTAGGCCACAAGGTAGAGCTGGCTCTGGGTGAGCATGGGTGGTAGCGAGGAAGCCAGGCCCAAGAGTGGAAGAACAATAGGGGAGCTGGCTCTTCCCCATGTTGGCTGCAGCACTGGATGAGCTAGTGGGGACAAGGATGAAGCACTCACTCTGGTGATATGGACGAGAGACGCATTGCAATGAACATTTGCAAGCAAAGAAGTGTGGACAAAAGGGGGTACTGTGGAATACACTGCTACACACCACAGCTACCACAATGAGATTTTTTTTTCCTTTTGGTAAGGAGGTTGTAAGAGTGGAGGGAGGATATGAGTGGAGGGGGAGATGAATGGGACTGCGGTGCATAATGTGAGATTCACAAAGAACCAATACAAAGTTAAAAGAAGAAAAAGAAAATGCCCTACAGCAGTGGTTCTCAAACCTGTGGGTTGCAACTCCTTTGGAGGATCAACGACCCTTTTTCAGGGGTCACCTAAGACCATCAGAAAATACAATATTTTCATTATGATTTCTAACAGTAGCAAAATTATGTTATAAAGTAGCAATGAAAGTCATTTTATGACTGGGGTTCACCACAACATGAGGAACTGTATTAAAGGGTTGCAGCATTAAGTCGCTGGCTTAAGGAAAGATGAAAAGGAAGGAGAAAATAATGAGATAATCATCAGTTATTACGGAAGGGCTTAGACAAGTGTGACGGCTCATGCCACTTGGGAAGCTGAGGCCAGGGGATTGCTGTGAGTTCAAGATAAGTAAGTCTGATACCGAGCCTTAGCTCCACCAAGAAAACCTCCTCAAAAAGCTTTTTAAAAAAATTAAGATTTTTGATTCCAGACCTGGTATATTTCTGTAGTGTCTGGGACTGGGCAGCTGAGGCCCTTCTATGGGGATTTCATATTGGCATTTAATATACAATGACATAAGTAAAAGGAATGAAGGAAGACACACAAGAGATAATCAGACACCTAACGACTTACACAACAACGGTAACGTGACCATACAGTCTGTTGGACTAGGGCATATACCTTTGGAGGAGGTATATCACTGAGAGTGGGCTTTGCGGTTTCAAAACCTATGCCATCCCAGGTAACACACACACACCCCTCTTACTCTGTGTGTTTGTATGTGTGTGTGTGTGTGTGTGTGTGTGTGTGTGTGTGTGTGTGTGTCTGTCTGTCTGTCTGTCTGTCTGTCTGTCTGTCTGTTTCATGCTTGTGGATCAGAGCTAAGCTCTTATCCATCAACACGCCTGCCTTCCTGCTACCACCGTGGTCATGAACTCTAACCCTCTGGAACCACGGGCTCCAAATTAAGTGCTTTCTTTTATAAGTTTCCTTGGTTAGGCTATCTTATCACAGCAACACAAAAGTAACTAAGAGAGACAGACTGAGGCCCTGCTCACAAGAAGAGGTGGTTAAACAACCACCCACAAGTTACACCGTGCAGTGATAAACAGAGCAGGGGAATAAGGAGTGTGAGGAGCCCCACCAGGGGAGTCCTCTCTGTGGGCGAAGAGTGGTCAACTTCGTCTGTCCTACCTCCCCAAGTGTCGGAGCCCTGTGGCGGAGAGGACAAGGGACCCAATAACCCTACACCCCTCCAGGAACTGATTCTTTGAGCTGTGGGCCTAACCAGACTGCAGGGAAAGTGAAGGTGGGAGAACTTCTGTCAGGGCCCAAAACACAGGCAAGGAAGGGGAAATCTGCAGAGTAGGTGTGCCTCAAGAATGCAGACAGGAAGTCCAGAAGGATCTAGAAAAGGAAGCAGGAAGTGGTCTGCATTTGCAAGGATACTATAGGGACAATGGACAAGCGTGTTAGCCGGAGATAAAGGAAATGAGACCGTGGAGAGAGCTAACAGTGCTCTCTGAAGATGTGCAGCTTGCCCTGAGTGACGGCCCTACAGATTACAATCATAAAAACCAGAATAAAGACTGTGTGTGTGGCAGGTGCATATGAGCTGATGCCAGTAATCTTCCTCCATTAGTTGCTGCCTTTTTTTTTTTTTTTGAGGATGGGTCTCTTTGTTGAACCCGGAATGTGCATTTTAAGTAAAGGAGCCTTAGTGTGCCTTCTGACTCTACCATACTCCTAAGCACTGGGGTTATACATGAGTATACCACCATGCCTAGCTAGGCCCTCTCCTCAACTATGAATAATAGTCTTTTAAAAACTGTTAAAAGCATTGGAAAATGCCTATGGCCAGGCAAAACCCAGAGCAAAGACTATCATCAAAAAAAGGACAATGCATGGACAAAAACTGAATGCCTCTTTTTTTAACTTTTTATTGATGCTTTGTGAATTTCACATTAGGCAGCACAATCCCACTCTTCTCCCTAAGCCTTCAGATCTGCCATCTGCCCTTGCAACCTCCCCTCCAGTAGAAAATAAAAAAATAAAGAAATTAAAGGAACAAAGAGAGCAAAGACAAAAACAAAAACCATCTTGCTATAGAAGCTGTGTGACACACTCCTCTCAGATATCCCATTGTTGCCCGGTGTCATGGAGATCCTGCAGCTTTGGATCTGTAGGACTGGCCCCTACATGCCAGCAGTTCATAGATGGGGTAGATGCTGGGGTGGGGGACTCTGATCTGAGCCCTAGGTGGAAGCCGAGTTGGTCAACCCTCCAGCACTCCCTGTCTACACCACCAGGGCCAGCTCTACTGGGCTCTGGTGAGGGACTTAGGGGAGGGGAGCATCTCTCTGGTTGGTGCCCATGCCCTCCAGGCTAGCTCACTCCCCCACACTTCATCCCCACCCCACCCCCTACCACCAAGACCAGCTCTTCTCTGCTTCCCAGGTGAGGTGCAGCTGCTCTCCAACGTGTTGCAGGTGGCCAGAGGCTCTCCCTCTCTCACATGGTAGTTGCCAGCTCACCTGCAGGTGGCTAGGCTCAGTTGGGCAAGCAGATCTAGGGTCAGAGCACTTTTAATCCATAGATAGCTGGGGCTTCAGAAAGCCTCAATTTAATGAAGTGTGTGTGTGTGTGTGTGTGTGTGTGTGTGTGTGTGTGTGTGTGTGTACGCGCACACGTACACGTGTTAATTCCAAAAAGGTAGAAATACAAAGTTAGAAGACGAATGTTAGAGCAAATCTAGAAAGGGAATGAGCTCTGAAATCTTCAATAAATCTTTTATTTCAAATCCTTGGAAAACAGTAACCTGTATGTTCAATCTTGGAGTTAATAAGATCTCAGCATAATCCTAGTACAGCTTTAAAAGTTAAAGTTGATTCATGCACCCACGCATGCACACACACATGCACACATGCACGCACACATGCACACATGCATGCACTCATGCATGCACTCATGCACACACACATATGCACACATGTACTCAACTATGGTGAAATACCCAAGAAGAGTGACTGCCTCTCTCTGCATGGAATCAAAGTGGAAGACCCTTCTAAGGAAGGGAGCACATCTGGGGAAATGAAGTGTTTTTTGTCTCTGAGGGGCATCTGAGTACAAAGTGGATTTATGATCCACAAATCAGAACCGCACAGTTCAGGCATCAGTGATTGTGCCATGATTACAATGTCTACATGGTTTTTAGTCCCCTCGGAAGCTCAAGTGAGTGGCTAAGGAGATGGCTCAGTGGTTACAGTACTTGCTACCTAAACATGTTTAACACACTAGTATGCCTAAGCATGAATCCACAAAGGCTGCATAAATGTCAACAGGTGTAATGGAAGGCTTGTGTGTAATCCCAGCCTCAGAAAGCAGAGAAGGGGTTTCCCCAGAGCATACTGGTTATTGAGATCAGCCATATCAGCAAGTTCTGGGTTTGACAGAGACCGGGCCTCAATTATAAGTCAAAAAAAAACATTCCCAACAATGAGCTTGGGCCTCCGTGCTGACATACCCATATGTATATGCATGCACACACACACATACACACACATGCAACTGGGTCACTGTTAAAGCATAAAGAGATGAACCCTGGGAGAGGTAAAGGGGCCACAGGAGCTCCCGCCTTAGGGGTAGGACTACCACTGGAGCAAAAGGTGAGCCTGGCCTCCTTTTATCTCTCTGCCTTTCTGGCACATTACCACAGAGTAAGAAGGGCCACAGCAGGTGTCACCATCTTAGCCTTGGATTTATTTCCCTGTCACTGTAAACTCAGAACTGTGAAAAAAAAAGACATTCTTGTTCTTTACAAATTAACAAGGGTTTTGTTATAGAAGAACAAAATGGGCTAAGAAGGCATTTAAGCTTTATGTAAAGCCTATAAAGTCGTCGCTATCAAAAAGTGTGCAGGAAGAGAGTTGAGGTGTTATGCCGCTGCATCCCATAGTAGTCTTTATACTTAAAAAAAATTAAGCCACTATTTCGAAATGTGGACATGGAAGCCACCAAACTGCTAAGAAGTCAAGACATACAAGAGCTTAAAAATCCAGAGGTGATGCCCAGGCCTTAGATTTGAGCCTCTTCAGGGGGTTTCTGGGTGTCAGTTAACACTAAAGAGAAAGGGATGTGAAGAGGAAAGGCAATCTGGGGCGGGGGATGGGGTCTAAACCAACACTCTTCGTGATGTTTTAATAAGAGATTTCCAGCAGGCTGTCAGTTAAAATCTGCCCAGAAAGAGATCTGGACTAGAGTCAGGCAGAAATTCATCACCAGCATAGGGGAAATTGGTCATTGTAAACAGTGTTGGTGGTGTGCATGACTGCTCATACAGTGATGGCTCGAGAAGGGAGGGTGTTTCTAGTTAAGGTACACATGCAGTATCTACCAAGGCTGCCTACAGTCACTCTTGCCATTCATTGCAACCCATCCCTCATGGCTGATTCTGAACCTATGAAACAAAATACCCAAGTAGATGGAAATATTTTAAAGGCAGGAGGATTGCATTCGTATAACAAGGTATTCCTATGGATGTGCCCTGAAGCTTTGAGGAAGGCATGGTGTATTTTCAGAAAAGAACCAGACCACTTTTGAAATATTGACAAAGAAGATGCCGATGGACTATTTATAAAACTCTTAATTTCATAATCCCAAGACAGGCATATGAGTATATAGAATCTGGTGTTTGGGAGGGGAGTTGTTCCAGGGGGTTAATGATGTGTTAAGAGGTAAACAATCCTCAAACCATTAAGAGCAGTGGTTAAGGACACTTCACTTCAGATCAAGAGACAGGACTTTAAAGTGGCAGAGAAAGGCCTTCTCCTAGGCCCTTGGCCATTCTTGCAGCTTAGGAGGCAGGTCAGTTTGCATCTGCTTTACCTAGCATGGGAAATGGGCCTGCTTCTCACTTTTAGGGAGAAAGGGAGCTTGAAGAAGCCAAGTGTGCTGAATATCCCCCGTAAAGGAGATAGAGGCTGATCAGCACAAGATGTGATGGCCATCACATGATTGTCTTAGTAAGTTGTCAGGAGGCACAGAAGGGAGTAAAGTAGAGCTAGGATAACCACTGTGCTTGTCTCAGGGAACCATAAGTATAAACCCTTCATCAATATGGGAGCTTTAGGGTCAGTCAGAGAAGCTGTGTCAGTGGCATTAGGTAGAAAGTGATTATGAAAGAAACTTTTCTGGCCTCCGCACTGCAAAGCAGTCCAAGAAGTGAACTCAACTACCTGCTGGATGCAGGGAACTCTGACACCAGATTAACAGGTCATCAGTTGCCGGGTAGAAGCTCTACAGTTGCCCTTTTCTTCTTTGATTCTTTTTCCCCCAGTAGCCCCTTCAGTTCCAAGGGGTGTGAAGCAGAGGCCAGCCCATAAAGAGAACAAGTGAGATGCTCTAGTAGAAAAGGAGAAGCGGGTTGTCCGCCCCCTCCAATGGGGATTATAGGAGCTGAACAGCAAGAAGGGAAGAAACCTCGAATCTACATCAGCCTCAGGGTCTTTATTGTTGATATTTCAGTTGCTGAATTGGTGTGATGTTTTCCACATGAATGGCTTCTATTACCCAAATGGCAGAGTTGCCAGGGCAGGGCATCCATGCCTCACTGTGCTAGTTAAAGACAAGTATTGAAGATCAAAGCTTTCTTAGGTTCTACATTCCACACGCCAAACATGGTTATCTCAAGGATTGTTTGATCATAGTTATAAATCTTAGATCAGTCAAAAAATAACTCTAACTGTTTGGATCGCATTCATACCTCGGAATCCAGTCCTTTAAAGTTATGAAGCTTGCGGACTGAAGGGATGGCTCAGTGATACGGAGGCGCTTGCTATTCAAGCATGAGGAGACCGAGTTCAGATCCCTGGCACTTATGTATAAGCTAGGCCTGTACTCACATGACTGTAACACCAGCAATGTGGGGGAAAGCCAGACAAACCTCTCATTGGACAGACAGCCATCCAAACTTTAGGGTCAGTCAGAGAAGCTGTGTCAGTGGCATTAGGTGGAAAGCGATTGTGAAAGAAACTCTTCTGGCCTCCACATGTGTATACATAGGTGCGCACACAAACACACACACACACACACACACACACACACACACCACACCACACACAGAGACAGTAAGTATCCTTATTTCTTTTCACTTCTATTCCACTATTTTCCATTGATGTGATAAAAGTCTAATCAAAAGCAACTTGGGAGTGAAAGAGTTTATTTCCTTTTACATCTCCAGATAACAAGCCAGCACTGAGAGAGATAAGTTCAAGAAATCAAGGCAGTAACCTCAGAGGAATGTCTCCTGCTGGCTCCCTCTAACTAGCTGTTTTACACAGCCCAGGACCACCCACTTAGGATGGTGCCACCCATAATAGGATGGGCTCTCCTGAATCTATTAACTACCAAGACAATGACCTACAGACATACCCATAGGCCAATGTGATGCAGGCCATCTTTCAAATAAGGTTTCTTCCTTCCTAAATAACCAGGGCATTATACATATACACCAAACACATATAAAATATTGCCTTTTTAAGTGAAGATGGCACGTTGGGCACAGAGGTGTATGTTGATGAGTGGGGAGCTCCATGCAGGCTCTGGGCCTCTCCTCCTCTGAGATCACCAGTTCCTAGCCACACATCTTACTCCACAGCTCTGCCTGTCAAGCTATAATGGATTCTCCACATCTTCACATGAAACCCAAGGTGCTCCCTCCCGTCATTTCACTATGAATCTGTCTCACACACCATTAAGCAGAAAGTTCTTTCTCAACACAAATGCTCAAGTTGTTCTCCCATCTAAACTTTCCAGTGACTCCCTATCTTAAATCTAGTCTCCAAGACAAGATGGGCCGAGCCTGTATCCTCAGAATGGTCCAACACTCATGCATATAGCTCTGAGTCCTTCTGCAGGTAGCCAAGGACTCCCTCACCTCCATATCTTTGTTCTCAGATTAGACCAGATTGCTTGGAATGTGATATACACGCATGCCCACACCACACCCCCTAACCAAAAAATATCCATCTGTCTGCAAATCAGCCCAAATGTCATCTCTTTACAAAGTGTTTTCCCCTACGTTTCACAGGCTGGAGGGTTAAATATCTCCGTATCAGCACCCACAGTATTTTATTTTAACCATTTCTTCCTCACTGTGAGCATCCATCTGTGTTCCCTAAGAAAATGTTCTTCCATAGAAGCCCTTGTCTTATACATTTCTTTCTTCCTTCCTTTCTTTTTTCTTTTTGTATGCTAGGATGAACATGTGCTAGCACACAGCATGGGCTCAACAAATTTCCTTAAGTGAATTAAAGTAAACCAAATGAATGGTTTCAAGTTACTTGGAATTTAAAAGGAAAAATAAGTATAAATATTCTTCCTTGTTCATCTCTAATGCAGAGTAGGCTTCAATAAAAGTTTGGAAAATAAATCGATGTTTTTAATGAAAGAATACATACAAAACAGGGTATCCCTTCAGAGGGTATAAAAGATATAAATGTTTGGTGAAAGAATACATGACACTTTTTTTTCTGTTTTGTTTCTCAATCCAATACCCTAAGCTGCCAAGTTTAAAATAAATAATTGCGAGAGGCTGGAAGTGGGAGAGGCCTCCTTTAAAAACTAAAGTAAAAATAAAAAGACTGCCACCCACTCCCCTTGCTGCCCTCCCACCAGAATGACTATAGTTTTAACATCCATAATGGGATTGTTGCAGTTTTGAGGGTGTTGCCATAGTAACCAACCTCAGCCCTTCGCTAATATAAGATAAAATTTAGCAAAAGGCATAAATAACAGACTCCCATTAGAAACAATATCAGACCTTTCCATATAAATAACTCGGGTAATTAAATGTTTCAAAACAGAATATTTAAAGAGTTGTGAAAAAAATCTACAAAGTTTATTTTTAAATGAAGGGCTGGGATGGGATGGGGGGAATAGAAGACATCAGCTGGCATGCTTGGCTGCTGCGTGGTTGCAAAGAGTCACAGTCACCAAACTTGGCTCGATGAGATACGCAGTCGGAACAGCAAGGCAAGGCTCTGCACTTGAACATAAAGGCCCTACTCCTACCAGGAACCTTACCCTCAGGAGTCCTGTCAACATATAAGCAAGAAAACTCTTCTAGCATCCCCGAATACAAAGGCCACCTAGAAAATATCACCTCCTGTAGCTTTCCTAGTACAGTTGCCTGGGTGACACCACCCTCTTCCTACATCCCTGGGCCTGGCTTTCTCTAAGATTCTTTCAGGGGACAACAGCAGAGATTATAAACTTATTCAGCACAGGGCCAGAGAACGAATACTCTAGACTTTGTGCACCTCCAGGCTTTGTCCCAATGACATCCTACAGCACCATTCAAAAGCAGCTACCAGCAATACATAAAAGAATAAACATGGCTATGCTCCAGTACACTTTTATTTGCAAAAGCTGACATCCAGATCAAGCCCACAGGCCACCGTCTGCTGATCCTTTACTCATGTGTATCTTGTAGACTTGCAGTTTCTACTGACCACAGGAAACGATGGGCCATCATCAGCCTAACAGGAAAGTTTAAAGCACAAGACAGTGCAGGATTTAAAAAGCAGGGGAAAGGCACCGCTACATTCTCAGATGGAATCCAGAAGAGTCTGCAGTAATCTACCGAGAGAAACCGGGAACAGCCCTGTAGAAATCTGAGGAGGCTGGGTAAGAACACATGCTACCCCAACACAAGGAGCTGAGTTCAGAGCCTCGGCACCTACATAAAAAGCAGGGCACAACCACATGTGCCTGCAATCCCAGTCCCATGATGGACATGGCTGGAGCTTGCTAGACTGATGGTCCTGTGGAAAAAACAGTGAGCTCTTGACACAAGCTGGAATTATCACAGAGAAAGGAGCCTCCCTTGAGGAAATGCCTCCATGAGATCCAGCTATAAGATACCCTCGCTTGCACCTGCACAAACACATAGGTACACAATGCATCTGTCCATGCATGTGCACATGTGTGCGTGTGCACACACAGACACAGACACACACACACACACGAATTTGAAGAATGAACAGAGTCATGTATTATAGAAGGTTGGGCACGATAGTACCCAAAACTACCTAGATGCTATTCTGCTTTCAATAAACAAGCAACGCCAGATGCCTGGTCCAGTGACACACCTCTATTCAACAAAGTAAGCTATGATCCCACAAAAGTCTGGAGGAGCTTCGATATATTTGGGAGCTTCAATGATTTTCTGAAGTTCCTTCAAGTCTCAGAAAGAGACTTGGATGGACAGCTGTAAAGCAGAGAAAGCAGGCTTCAGGAGATGGAGGACATGTGACTCCCAGCTCTCTAGTCACCCACTAGCTGTGTGATCTGGCAAAATGGAGCAACGGTGCGTGTTAGTGGATCTACCAAGGGCTGAGTTAGATAACCTAAAGAAAGCATCTGCAATGAAATAAAGACTGAATCCATATCAGCTGCCTTTCTTTGCAGGGGTCAGGCAAACCTATCCCTTAGCTTGGTTTTATCTGCTCTCCCAAGGCAACGTCACTTAGGCCAAGGCTGTTACAGTATAAAAAATGTGTTATTGTGGTTTGGTTTTTTTTTTGTTTTGCTTTGTTTTTGTTTTGTTTTGTTTTTTTACCTTCTGGCAAATGGCTGGAGAAGGAGCTATGAGCAATGCCTAAGCAACTCATTAGCAAGAAAACCAGCTCAAGTGAGCAACAGCCTGTGACAAGCACCTCACCTTGGCAGACAAGCCTCGGTATGCACAGGCCTCCTCCTCCCTCATCCTCTGCTTCTGTGTCTGCCACCGAAGGCCACATTCCTCTGCCGACATCCCTTCTCCTAACTAGCCCACAGCTTCCTGTGTGCCCTTCCTCACCTCCTGCATCCATCATGTCCTGAACTTGAAGGGCACTTACTGGTGGTTTCCCATTCCCTCACGAGTGACCAAAATTAAGTTGCTCTTTCTTAAGTGTGTCTAACTAATCTTGCTGGAGAGTCAGTGGTTCGGATCTAGAAAGCTTCCCCTAGCCCTCTGAAAAAAAAAATTGGGGGTAGCAAATCTCCAAAGGACTCCTCACTACGAAGCACTGAAGGAAAGAGTCAATGGCAGAAAGGCAAGCCAACTTTACACTGAAAGACCCAAAGGCATCAGAAAAGCCAGTTGGACTTCAGGTTTCCACAGACTTCTCCAAATCCAACCAAGTAACTTAAAATTGGTAAGACTCTTCAAGATGCACAAGTTTGAAGCACAGTGGCGGCTGTGCATGGGCGCTTCTCTTTCTCATTGCTGGGATGCCCAAGTAATGAATGAAAGACTTTTAATTAGCTGTGTGAGAATAGAGGCCACCTGGCAATTTTAATTCCACACTGCAACTTGCTATCACACGGCGGCAGGTGTGGAAAAGGTTCCTGACTATAAGTGGCACGTTTATTCATATGCTCGCCCCTTTGAACTGAATTATCTGTCTTCCTATTGCTGGATTATGTGTTCCTTTTTATTACCTTTTTTTAAGCTGGCATACAAAATAACAGGTTCACTGTAACTTTTCATAGATATATGTCTTTCCAAGTTTCTGACTCATACTTTAAAGAATATTTTTATCCTACTGATAGATAAATCAAAGGAACTAAAATACAAACCATTTCATTCTTCCCCCTTTTCCAATCATGCTATCTATAAATACCTAGAGGTTAGAGTTCATGCACAAATGCATTTGAATATATTCTGCCACGTAAGATAAAGACATTCGGCGCAGCTCATTAAACTGGTTCTATCGCACATCTTAGTAGCCATTCAAACATGAGCAACTACGCACAGGAGATGAATTACACATTAAAGAGCAGAGAGAATATCACAGATAGCACGCTCTGAGGCTGGAGGCACAGGCCTGGAATCCATTGGTTTAACAATTAGCATAGATACTTACAGAGCATCTACTACAAGACACACTTTGAGAGAGGTAGCTTCCAGGACTCCTCAACGGAGAGCAAACTCTCTCAGAATTGAAGTAGAAGACAGGGAAGAGGAAATATTGGAGAGCAGATGAGAGATCAAAATTAATTCCTTTTAATTCGCCACTAAGAGATTATATTTTAATAGATAGCAAAAGTAAAACACAACTCTCTTTAGAATCAACATATTTGGTTCCAACACTGGTCCATATTCCCATTCACCCACTCGCTGAACTAAGCATCTATTACAAACAGACCCTGAGCTGGGTGCTGGCTGTAAAGAACAGAGAGGCTGTTGGGTAGCACTGGGACCCTTCTTTCCAGGAAGCACGAGCTAGCTGTTCACTAACATTTACTGAGTGCTTGCCAAGTATCAGGCTTTCTGCTAGGCAACTTACAAGAATTAGCTCATTTAGTTCTCACCGGCGCCTGAAGAGATTAGTGCATAGTGCTATTATTAGGTTCTCTTTCCCCCTCTCTTCTTCCTCTCTGATATAAAAGACAAAGTGCTCTCTTAGATGCCTCTCCTTTATAATGCCAGGAATTTCCAGACACAACTGTCCTCCCTCCATCTGCCTTCATCTCAAAATTATGAACACATGGGCCAGCGAGATGGCTCAGTGGCTTAAGGCTCTCGCAGCACAAACTGACAACTGGAGCTTGATCCCTACGATCCAGGTAGAAGGAGAGAACTGATTCCCGCAAATTGTCCTCTGATTTCCACATGTACACATTGGCACAGGCCGCTACTGCTGGATACACAAATAAATAGGTACATTTTGCCTCCCCCTTCCCATGCCTGCC
>NW_022196903.1:32192079-32210358 GCF_008632895.1 Mastomys coucha
TGTTTGTTTCTTTGTTTTTTGGAGGGGAAACTGTGAAAGGAGAAATTTACATGTAAATAAAGAAAATACCTAATTAAAAAAAAAGATTCTCAGGTCTCCAAATTAAAGGGAGACCTTTGAATAAGTCATTTAAACGTCAGGTCGGGTTTGTAGCACAGATATGTTGCTTTGCATGGTTTTATAACCAAGACATACATATAGCTGATGCTGTCTTGGTGAGTCGGTTAAGGTCTAGAACCAAACACCAAAATGTCGTTGATACTTTAAGAAGTACACAGACAACTATCCCCTGGCCAGTGCTTATGAGGCAGTTGGCCAACACCAGTTGAACAATCGTGTGTGCCTTAGCTTGTTTTCTGCTGCTGTGATAGAACCACTCCAACAAAAAGTGAGGCCAGCCTGGCAGTCAGGATGTAGGTTGGTCACATTTTATCACAGAAAGCAGAAAGAGAGAAGAGGAAGCGAGGCCAGGCTATCAGATCTCTGTGCCTCCTCTAGTGACTCACTTCCTCCAACCAGGCTGCACCTACCAAAGGTGCCAAACAGTGGCACCAAGCCTGGACCTAACATTCAAATACAGGAGTCTAGAAAGACATTTTTCATTCAAACCATGACAATGTGATTAGTACTTTTATAATAATAATTTCTGTCAATCAGTTCTCGTACCAGTAGAATGCCTGTACCACAGGTTCTAGGTACCCAGTGTCCTCCTTCTCCCACAGATGGCTCAGTCCTCCAGGGTAGTTATGAGGACTAGGTGAGTCCTCTACAGCGATCAGCATGTCTAAATCCTTGCAAACAGATGTCCCGGGAGCGAGCACCAGCTACTGTCCAGTTCAGGGCTCCTGATTTCCAGGATTTCCCACTGAGCAGTGTTTCGAGTAGACTAGATCTAAAACATCAATATGTAACTACCTAAGTCATTGTTCCCTGTGGCTCCTGCCATGCAGCCCCAGGTAGCCACAGGTGCTCAGTCCCAGACACTCCCCCAGGGCTCAGAGGGGGACAAGGTTTTCTGTGGAATCACACTCTCCTTCCCCGTAAACTTTTGTCTATGACTTAGTCCCCTCCCCAGCCCTCTCCCCCTGATTCTTAACTCAAAGCTGACTCAGTTATAAGAAACTACTTTCTTTGTAGCGCCATTACAGGATCCTACTGTCTAGGACACCAACTGTACACTTTGGATGGTTTTTTTTTATTATTATTTCTGCCTGGCTAGTTTCCTGACTTTTTTATCTGGTGGGAGTGAGGGAGGGGAAGGAGTCAGTTTGCTTAAGGGGGCTGGCTCCTGGGAGTTTGACCAGTGAGTACATAGACAAAGGTTGAACTTTTTCTTCTTCCCCCTCTTCCTCTTCTTCCTCCTCCTCCTCCCCTTCTTATTTGAAAAAAGGGGGATCACAATGGTTGGGGACAAGCCTGGGAGGACTGGAAAGTGAGTGTAATCAAGGTCCATGATGCGAAATTTCCAAATGATAAAAAAAATATTGCACTGGAAAAAAAGACAGCAATCTACACCGTCCCACCTCGTCTCTTGGTTTTGCTTTTCCTCCCCAAGGCTCTGGCAGGTCCTTCAGGGCCCTGTCACTCCCGCAGCTTCTTTTAGTTAAACCTTGTTATTCCCTGGGTGGGAGATGACTCTGCCAAGCTCCCTCAACAAATCCCCGTGCTACAGATGAAGACGAGAAGCTTGTGTGTGTTAGTCATCTTAGAAGTCACAGAACCATTTCTTTCCAAGCCTTGTGTCCTTGCCATTCTCTGTGGTTCTCTTGGGATTCTGTCTGACACTGAATTAAAACATTGAATTGCAAAATGAATAAATAAATAAATAAAGTATATTTTTAAAATTATAAAGCAACTCCTTGTTGGTCTACCTAACCCCATTCTTTTTCCTTTCCACCATAACTGCTATGTTGTAATCATGTGCAAATACCATTACATCATCTCTCTCTTACATGCTTACAATACAGGAAAAGTCTAAATGTATTACTAGTATCCATTATTTCTGCTCACCCCCTTTTCTCCATGATGTCTAATTCCTACCATATATTCTCATTGAAATGATCACATACATGGGAGAGACAAGAAACTTTTCAAAGACATTTTTTCCTAGACTTTGAACATGAGTATTTAACCCATTACTCATTTTCTAATAGCAATCTCAAATAACCCTGCCTCAAGCCAGCATGCCTTACTGAAGAGTTCTCAACAAGTGTAAAATACAAACTCCTACCAAGCCCTGAAGGTCTCTACCGCTGGGCCACATTCCAGTCGACTTGTTATCAATTCCCATTGAGTCTCATATAAACTCGCACCTTCAATTAAACTCATCTTTTCACTATTCCATTAGCAACAAATTAATATACAATGCCATTTGATGAAGATAAATATAGCAAGACATAGTCAACTCTCTCCCCTAAAAAATAGTATAGAAATCTAGTGCCTGATCAGCAATTCCCATTAGTTTTAAGTGAGCCCGTGTCTCTCATCTGGCTGACATGCACATACCCACTTCCCTTCCTTTCCTCAAAACAGATATCGAATGATGCCCTTTCACACCACTGCGATTGATGCACACATTTTCTCCTCCTCTAATACTCCTAAAGTTCAGGTCTTCATCTTCATTTACACAGAGGAAGAGTATATAAAGATTGGTAGTCTCTGAAGTTTTAGGAAATCAGGCAATGTATTTCTGAAATTTAAAATAGATAAATATCACCATTATGTGAAAAGTTTCATGAGCAACCACAAAGACATGTCAATACATGACAGGCATATACTAATCACACTTGACAGCGCATATAAGTCCACTTGTTATACTGTATATTCTTATGGACTGACACAGAGGAACCTGGAATTCTGTATTTCTAGCATGTTCTCAGTGGTACTGATACTAAACTTCATGAGCCACAATTTGAGAAGCAAGTTGATGCAGAAAGTATATCCTGAGTCCACAGAGATCAAGTCAGAACCAAGCAGCCAATTCCCAGGCCTCTCTTCCACAGTTCCTCTATCCTACCAGCTTTCCCAAGGTTCTAAGCAGATACATGTACTCAGGCCTTGTTTTCAACCTCAAACACTCTTCCTTCTTCATTGATCTCAAAGCTTAAAGAAAGTGTCTAGGAGTAGTCCTTGTTCACACAGATAGTAGGTGCAACCTCCCTCCAGAGGCAGATATCAATCTCTCCAGAGACGAGATGAGCACTGGCTGGTTCAGGTGAATTATTTTGGCACATATACTTCCATTTTCCCGACCCTGCACCCACTAAACAACTTTCTGGTCTAAAGCTTTTAAGTCAAAATCAGTGACAACACCTGTCCAAAATCAGCAGTTTCAGAAACCTGGAAATTAAATGACTGGGATAGAAAATAACTCAAGCTTTTGAAGAGTGGGAGTTCTACAGCATTGAAATTGGATGTCTTAGTTTCTTTCCTTGTCACTGTGATGAGAGTGACGCAGGGTTTGTTCCAGCTCACAGTTCAAGAGCACAGTCCATTAGGGCAAAGGAACCAAAGTAGGAAGAGCTTAGAGAACTTGGTCACATCATACCCACAAACAGGAAGCAGTGACTGATGAATGCAGGTTGCTGGGAGCTCCCTCTGTCCACTTAACATCATCCAAGATCACAGACAGAGCCCTGCTTCCTGTCCGGTCTCTGCTTCCTGGTTTACTAAGATGTAAGCAACAAGCTGGCAAACCATCCTGCCACCGAACCACCCATCTCTATGCTTCCTCTGCCAATATGCCTACGATATAGCCTACAATCCCTTATAATGGGGGCCAAAATAAATGTCTCCTCCCTTGTTGCTTCTTCTTCTGTGACATTTCCTGGGGAAATAATGAACAAAAATGGATTTGCCCAGATGCAGCATCAATGACAGATCAAAGAAAATATTCCACCCAAGTGGAATTTAGTAAGCTAGGGAGTTTATGGGGTTACTTGCAGAATGCAACAGATAAAGGGCCACTTACAGAGGCCCCAGGTGACTCAAGGACATCTGTATCACTGAAAAACATGTCCGAACATGGGTATGAATGCTTCATCCGAGGATCTGCCTGCAATTCATGTAGGCCAATTCATGTAGGTCACCTCAGCAACTGTTACTATATACATGAACCTGAAATGCAGCTTTGTGAGTCCTGTAAACTTTGCTGGCTTTCTGAGCCTTCTGAGTTTCCTTTATTTCTGAGTTTTATTAGGCTCCCTCCTCCTAATGGATGGAAATGTCTCAGTTGACAGGAAACAATTACATGACACTTTCTGTCAACTATTTGGTTGTAGCAACGAAAAAAGTAACTGGGAAAAAAGTGACTGGGAAATACTCAGCCATAAACAGGGCACCTATATCACACTGCCACCTTACAAAGCTCAGGTAACATGTGGAAGAGAGGGCAGAAAGATTATAATAGCCAAAGGTCAGAGAAAACTGGAGAGACACAGCATCCATGACAGAGCCATTGAACTCGTGAATACACAGCACTATGGATGCACATGACCGGCATAAGATTACACCAGTTAACATTCCTGTATGGAGGGGAGGAGCACAAGCTTCCAGCCCCAGCTGAGGAGCCAACAATTGTTAGAGCGTTACAGTGGTCAGCTTTCTATAGGGGTGTGGCCTCTAGTAGGCAAACCATTCCCCAGTCATAGCTTAAAAAAAAATAAATTAAAAAATTAAAGTTTGAAAGAAATGGGGGAGGGGTGGAATACCTGGAAGGAGTCAGAAGGGGAGAAAAAGATACACTGTTCACATACAAGTAATTCTCCAAATACTAATTATTATATTTAATTTTTTAAAAGAACATTAAAACTTTACCCATCTACTAAAGCACCGGATTCAGATCCTCAGTACCCATGTAATTACTCAGGCAATGTGATTCACACCTGTGTGGTCCTAGACATGGGCAAATGGAGACAAGCATCCCTGAGGCTTGGTCTCCAGCCAGAATAACTGAATCAGTGAACTCCAGGTTCCCTGTCTCAAAAACTAAGGTATAGAGCGATTGAGTAAGACTTCCAACATTAACCTCTGACTTCTACAAATACCCACACTCAAAGGCATATATAATATATGCTACACAAACACAGGGAAAAAGACAAACAGAGACAGACAGAGAATTACAAATAATGAAGACTGGACATTTCCATTCTTAGATCAGGAAGATGACCAGGGTACTCTCTCTCACCACTTCCATACATGACCCACCAGCCTACTGGTATACCCATGCAGGTAAATACTATACATCAATTAAAAGGAAGGCCTGATCCATGCTGAAACATGAATCAACTTTGAAAATATACTAAATGAAAGAATCCAGTTATAAAAGACCACATAATATGTGATATCTACTTGAGAAGTCCAGAACAGCAAATCTATAAACAGAAAGTGGATTGACATCTGCCAGAGAATATGGAGAACCGGAAATGGAAACAGTTAGCACTGGGTACAGAGTTGACTAGGGAATGATTATTCCAAAAATACACAGTAGTGATGACTGCTCAGTTCTGTGAATATACTAAAGTCCAAGTGGACACTTTTAAAAGGTGCATTTTATATCACGTAAATTGTATCTTAACAAACCTAGTATTTAAAAAAACCAGTCCAACTGCTCATTTAAGACCATAATGAGTTCAGCTATTACATCTAGAATCTATTCCTTGAAAAGCAATTGTTTGGGAATTGTTGTTCATTTCATTTAGGTTAGGCTAGTTAAGTAATTAGTCATCTACTTCCCTGTATTAGTTTGCTTTATGTTGCTGTGGTAAACCCCATGACCAACAGAAACTTGGGGGAGGAAATGGCTTATGTAGCTTATAAGTTAGTCCACTGCTATGGAAGCCAAGGCAGGGACTCAAGGCAAAAGTCTGGAAATAAGGACTAAACACATAGCACAGAGGAAGACTGCAGACAGGCATACTTCCCTCTCGCTTTCTCAATCACTTTCCTATCTAGCCAGGGCCCCCCTGCCTTAGAAACACCCTGAGTAAGCCAGGCAGTGGGAGGCAGAGTCAGGCGGATCTCTGAGTTCGACACCAGCCTGGTCTACAGAGTGAGTTCCAGGACAGTGAGAGCTACACAGAGAAACCCTGTGGGGAAAAAAAAAAAAAAACTTAAAAAAGAAAAAGAAAAGAAAAGAAAAGAAAAGAAACACCCTGAGTGAGCCCTCTCACATCAATTAGTAATTAGTAAATCCTCACAGACATTCCCATAGGTCAGTCTGATGGAAGCCATTCCTCAGTTGAGATCCCTGTTCCCATGTTGACTCTAGGTTTGTGTCAGGTTGATACCTAAAGCTATGACATTGTGTAAAGAGAATTAATCAACTCTCTTTCTGAACCTCCAAGAACTAGTGCCAGATGACACGGGCACCTGATCTCAAACAGTAAGACGGGTGAATGTCCTTTGCCTAATTAATCAAAGAAATGCCTGGAGAAAAGAAAGGCAGAGAGAGGCTCCCCCACCGTGTCCAGAGCTCAAGCATCTTGTTCCATCAGTGATGTCTGAGTGGATCAGTCTTCAGCTGTCAAATTCACTGTGGTTGCAAAATTTTTTCATTTCCCTCTATAACAATTAGTTTGACGTTAATTATACATGTTTAATAGCATTCAAAATCGCCTGCTTCACTTTTTCAGTACTTTTTATGACAACACTTCCAGAGCCATTTATTTATTTATTTATTTATTTATTTAATTTATGTTTCTTTTTGAAATGGGGTCTCATATATCCCATCCAAGTCTTTAACTCAATTGTAGCTAAGGAAAACCTTGAACTTTTGATCCTCCTGCCTCTACTCGTAAATGCTACGTTCCTGCTGAGATTACAAGTATATGCCTAATCCCATGCCTAGTTTATGCACTGCTGGAATTGCACCCAGGGCTATTTTCATGTGAGACAAGCACTCTGCCAAATAAACTACATCCCTAGACTCCTGGCATCTTTAAAGAACGATAAATATCTGGTGCTTATGGGATCTTAGAGGCCTAGTTTGCCCACCCTAGAAGGTGACCAGGTTGGGATAGGGTCAAATAGAATAGAATCACTTAATAGAACTGGCAAATACCGACTAATCTCCAGAGCAAACTGGACTGGCTCATTAGCCAAATGACTTCTCATTCAAGAAAAGAATGAAAAGGGTTGATAATTATTTTAACAAGTTTAAGACTAGACCTAAATATGTTAAAAGCTGGCAGCTCTGTTGGCCCTTATTAGTGTTCAAGTCTTATTTCTGAGTTGTAGACTATTGGATGTAATTCATACCATTTACTGTTTTACCCCATCTGACACTTGTGATGTCTGACCAAGCACCTGCTAGTTGATCCCCAGTGACTACCACTGAAGTGAGGGTCAGATATTTATTCAATCCACCTTACTCTAAAGCAAGAACTTTGTAGAATTTGGAACAAAGAATTACTTTCTTCTCTTAAATAACATTGTCCAGGAAGTTCCCATGGTCCAGGTGCTCAGCATGTCTAAAGCTGGCAGACACCTTTCCAGAAGTTCAAGGGTAAGCATTCTTCACACTGGTCAGCTGTACAGAGTTTCATTCCATACTGTCTAAGAGACCTCGTATTTTTCTCTTCCTCTCCTCTCTCTTCCTCTCTCTCCCCGTCTCCTTCTTCCTCCTCCTTTCCCTCCACTTTCCCCACTCTTTCCTTCTTGTCTTTACTTTATCCCTTTGTGTACTAGGAAAAGTTCAATGAGGCTTGACTTATGGCTCAAGGAAAGGAAAAGAGGAGAAGAGGTGTGAGATGATCAAAGAGCCAGAGGGTCTGCCATTCCCCTAACAACCCAGTCCACACCCAGAGTCCTTCTCTACAGACTTGTGTACCTTTATTGTCTTGTTCATGCAGAGCTCTTTTATGATTTCATCATTCTTCAAGCATATTCTTAGTGTGGTTCTGAACAAGAAAAACTGGGGGGGGGGGTGCAATGAGAATAGAAGGAAGAGAAAAAAGAAGAGAAGAGAAAAGGAGGGGAGACAAACACGTAGGCAGTGATTGAATGGATGATAATGGAAGCAATCACCCTGCCCCACCCACCCAGTTGGACTTGCCTATGTTCCTGCTCCCTGGATTTGGCTACGGGAAAAGTTTTTCTGGATCGCATGACCTGCTAAAAACATAAGCATTGAAAAGACAAGGCAAGGGAAAGACTCTAGAAAAGTAAACAATAATGAGGGTTCTGTCATCACCATCATCATCATCTTCACTACCACCATCAGGAGCAGCATCTTTATTATACACACTACGAAAAAAAAAAGGTAACAAATATATTAATCCACTAGATGTAGAACTAGAAAGTACGTAAAAGCAGAAAGTGCTGCATTCTGAAGCTTAGCATTCACACAGGCTTCGGCTGGTACTGCCATCCAGTCACCTACTGTATGCCCGACTGTGGGCCACACACCCACCCTACAGGCAACATGGGGTGACAAGCTCTTTCTATATTGTGTATCCAGCTCCTGACAGGGAAAGAGGAAGTGTGTTTGTTGCTGAAGATTTGAACCATGGGAGTGAGAACCAGGCCAAGGAAGGAATGATCCACACTGACAAGCTGTCTGAGGCTGGGAAGGTACAGTCGAGGTTCAGCACTCTTCAGGCCCAGGCTCTTCCTTCCAAATGTGTCACTTTACAGAAACTCCACACAAGAAGCCTTCCTGGAAAAAAACACTATCGCAACTTTATACTCCTGACACCTTTCCCATTCGTGGCTGACCGTGGGCCTTTGTTCCAGTTGTTGGCACAATTGAAACTATAAGCATCCTGTGTTTATGACACCTTCGTTGTTGCCAAATAGCCGCATGTGATGTCATTATTATGGTTTTGGAAGGTGTGAAATTTGTTCATTAGCCTGTAGCAGTTCTGCCTAATAAGGGGGGTTGGTTACCCTCAAGAGAAGGGCAAAGGTGGCTTGTGGAGACACGCATATTTTCCAAGGCAGATTTGTGATTAGTGCCACACTGCAAAGGCGCCTTCCTTTGCTGTCTGCCTCCCTCTCCAGCTCTCTCCCTTGAGTAAATGCAGTTTACCCCAAATCCTGAGGAGGTCTGAAGCCTGGCTGTCCCGTCTGCACATTGTACTCTGGCCTTTATTCAACTAACGTCTACCAAAATTCATTCGTTCAACTCATGAAGCTCTTTACCAAACGCTACAAGGAACAGAATCAGATGACCAAAATTGTGAAAATCATAGCTTAGAAAGTAGAGTAATACAAGCACTAAAAATTACAACTACAAGACAAAGCAAAGACACACAGGCAAATGCCACCACTGTATACAGGGCTCTTAGGAAAGGGCGGGCCAGTTAGTTATGTAAGTCAGGGGCTGAGGAATTAAGAGCACCAGCTAGCTGCTTATGGAAGCTCACAACGATCTGTAACTCCAGTTCCAGGGGATTTTGTCCTCTGGCCTCCCAGGGCATAAAACATAAGTGATGTACATGTAATCATAATATCAAATGTGAAAAAAAAAATAAAGACAATGGATCACAAGACATTTTGCATAAGCGAGTGGGCACCTGAAGATTATCCATTCATGTACAGAAAAGGAGGGTTGGGCTAACAGGGAGCAGCTGCGATACCAAGCAGGACAGTGCAGGGTCCGCTGAGGACAAGAGACGTATTGCTTGTCCAGGTAAGACAGAAGATGATGATCGGCTCTCAGGGAGCTTTAATACTGCAAGATAAATACTTTACACAAATTACACAGTCCAGGACAAAAAGCCAAATAGGGTTTCTGTACAAGACCAGAGTGGTGCTTTATGATTCTAATATCTTCAAGTGTGTAACGTAGATCCTCCGAGGAGCCCTGCTCGCCGATTTCAATTTTTTCCAAGAGTTGTGTTTACCACTTTTCTCATCAGAAGTTTATTTCTACAATATTTTATTTCTTCCTGACATTGTTCTTCCCTCTGTTGTCTCCCTGCTAAGCTAATCAACCCCTCCTATTTATTGAGAGGCATGTGGACAGAACATACATTTAGCATGCAACATCTATCTAAAGTCTCTTGACTATTTCCCCTGAGCGAAATGATCACCCCTATCCACCCACCCACACACTTATCTACAAACTTCCTTAGAAATGCAGTTTAACCCAGAGGAAACTCAGTTAAAGGAGATTGCTTCTGGGGATGCAGGGTCTTATTTTCATATCACATATCTAGAAGTTATAATAATCTGCATTACGTAGGTGTTGGACAAAAAGCCAGGGTCTGCAGGCCAAAGACACTCTTTTGGGAATGAGTTCAGATCCCAGTCACTTGCCGAATGATCTCAGCCCTGTGAGGTCAGCAGGCCAAGCATGTGTTTGTCATTACCTAAAGCTTTAGCTGCTGCCCATGGTCCCTCTGCTCAGTTATCTACTCTGACACTTGACGGAACCAAGTGCTTTTGTGGGAGCAAATGAAGACAGCCAGCACCCAAGGCACGCTTTGTGAAGTACGCAATCGTAAACACATGGTTTTCCTCACATCTCCTGCACCCAGCAACATGCTGGGCATCCGTGAGATGCCTATGCCTGAGTTAGGTGTTACTGAGGAGAAATCAGGGAGGGGCTGAGTTTGGTCCTATCCTCTTTGGGACATCGAAGATAATGGCCACTTTATAGTCATTGTAAAAGATCCTACAAGGATACTAAGTACTCAAGTTGTTCTAGGTATATGGATCTAGGCTGGTTTTCTGGGGTTGCTAAAAATAAATTATGACTCTGTTCCATTTCCCCTCCACAAGGTAAGTCCTTTCCTGCTTCTGTCTTTTCTATTTGCTTCTGCAGGGTTGAGAATCGAACCCAAGCACTCACTCACTAGCTCAGATTCCCCTACTTCATGACATCTGCTACACTCATCCTTTTAGTAAATTTCTTTGCTCCATGTAAACCCATTTAGCATTGATAAAACGACACCAACCACCGATAATTATCTGTAACTGTGGTTCTCAACTTGTGAGTTGTGACCCCTTGGGGAGGGAGGGCAAAGACTCTCTCACAAGGTCACATATCAGATATCTTGCAATAGTTATGAAGTAGCCACAAAATAATTTTATGGTTGAGGATCACCACTACATGAGTGGCTGCATTAGGAAGGTTGAGAACCACTGATCTATAAGAACAAAGGTGGTTTTGAACTCTTTAAAGATAAATAAAAGGATTTCAACCAGTATGGAATTGTTTCCTGTTTAGAAGATATGCTCGCTAGGAGAGCGCTCAAAGGAATCTTTTTGACAAAGGTTTGGTAGACAATATAGGAGGAAAGGAAGGAAGCCCATGCTAAAAATGCAATTCAGGTCAAGCATGGTGGCACATGCCTGTGATCCCAGCACTCAAGGGACTGAGGCAGGAGGATCACAAGTTAGAAACAAGCCTAGCTACAGGTGACCTTATCTAGAAAAAAAAAAATCCATCCATAGCTTAGCCAGCCTATACAACGATGCAAACATAGTTTAAAATTTCTATGTAATTCAATCTTAATTTATAGGTTATGTGCTATATGGGTAGTCTCTGCTCTAAATTATGTATGTAAGTATATATGATTTCTGTGTGTAGTGTTTATATATGTGTGCATGTGTTTACATGGGCCAGATCTGAGTGCTTTTCCTTCCACTCGAATTGAGACAGGCTCTCTTGCTCACGGATGAACATGCCAGGCTAACTGGTGCATAAGCTTCAGGGATGCTGGAGTCTCTGTCTGCCATCTCACCTAGGAATGCTGGGACTGCAGAGATCCAGCGATCCAAAGTCTGGCCCTCATACTTGCATGGTAAACACTTCATCCACTAGCCGGCTTTCCAGCCTCTGAATCTGGTGCTCCTACTGAACCCTAAATCGTACCCCAGGAACCCAAGCTACTTCAATTCCTCAGATTCTAAAAGTGTGCTTTCCACTGTTTTTGTACCAATGCATTCTCCTGTTAAGAAAAACCCCAGCAGCAGCTGGGCTGTGTGTCACCTTCTTGTTTATACATTCCTGTCACTAAAAACTACAGGTTGACACACATGGGTGACTTGGCTATTGTGCTGGTGTTTATTCAGTGCTATTTTGCCAAGATGCTTTAAAAGGATAATTTTGTTCTATGTTTATGTTGTGTTTTTTTTTAAATATAATAGGCATCGGTTTGTGTTCTTCTCTGGTAAATCCGTTTCTTTGTCTTTTCAGCTGTGCTTGGGGGAAGCTGACGATAGTGACTCACAGCAGGTCTGACATCTCTATTGAGTGTGACCGAATTTTCTCTACCTGCCTGGTACTCACCAGCGCTGATCCTGGTGAGGAGTGAAGAGATGAAATATCTACTGTCACGACTGCTGTCTGGGGAAGTGGAGACGACACATTCTTAGCCAGAAAAGAGCCAGCCTGGACTCATCAGAAATTGTTCAGGCAAACCACTGGCTTCAGAACTTCCTGGACACAGATCCAAAGAGAAGCAGCCCTAGTTGAGTTCCATAACAAATGTGACGTATAACTGTAAAAATATCGTATTGTCTCCACTACAAACAATGGGGGAAATGTTTTTCAAGGGCAAAAAAGGGCAGTTCATAAGCATGCATGTGAACACTAGTATAAACATCTGCCATGAGGTTCTCGGCTCAGGGTATCTGTGGTTCACATCTGTTCTTACCACCACATCAAGAGCTGACATTGATTCCACTTACACTCCGATAGGAGTCACCTCTTAGAATTTTACCACTGGAAATACCTTAATGATGGCAAAGATCCATGCTCTCATTTTCAAGACCAGAAAACAGAACCTAAGAGAAGGGATACAAAGGCTGGGCCAGTGTCATATCTGTGCTCTTGAATGGAACTGATCCAAGCACAAGAGGATAACTTCTCTGAGGCTAAACCATAATATATGTGGCACTTGAGTTGACAAGCATTGGGGGACTGGACATTTTACTTTCTCTTCACAATCTCATCTACTATGACTCTCAAGTGAGCAAAACACCATTTTTTAGCTTTCTTGTTCCACTACTGTTTACCATTCAAAACCTACTGGATTAAGCCCCCTCCCTAATAGGTGAAGGGAGTGGGGCTTCATAAGAGGACGAGAGAGAACAATGGAGACAATGGAGACAACAACAATGTTGACTTCCATTGACTGTAGATATATGCAAATGACTTGCAAATATACTCCATTCTTAGAAGACCCCACTAAGTCAGGTATTATCCACATTACAATGAAGAAACTGAGTCTGAGAAGTAAGGCAAAGAGCCCGATGTTATTCAACAATTTCTCTGATACATTCATGATTTAAATCCAAGTCTAGGCGATTCCAAAGCCAATGGTCTTTTAGAAGAGAGGAATGAGAAACAACTGGGCATCTGTGTCCAAGATAGAGATCAATAACAGAGCCAGGCTTCTTGCTCACCAGCCTCTCTACCAATGTAACACCACCCAAACCAGCGACCCACCTGAGGCCAAGATATGGAGTGGAAACTCCACAAAATATTTAAAGGGCTCTTTTGTCACCTCCACATACCAACCATCCCACCAACTTAAAAAAATACCATAGGATCAGAGGTCTGGCCAGCAACTGACCAATGCAGATATGGCTGCTTGGAGCCAACCATCAGGCTGAACTCAGGGAACCTGGTAGGGGAGCTGGCAGAAGGACCGGAGGAGTGGAGGGGGATTGCAACCCCATTGGAAGAACAACATAGGCTGGTTGACTATCCAGTTCTCCCAAAGTCTAGACCACCAACCAAGGAGTGTACCTGGAGGGATCCATAGCTCTAGATACATATGTAGCAGAGGATAGCCTTGCCTGACATCAATGGGAGGGGAGGCCCTTGGTCCTGGGGAGGTTTGATGCCCCTGAGTAGGGGAATGCTAGAGCGGTGATGTGGGGGAATGTGGGTGAGAGGGGGAGCACTCTCATACAGGCAAAGGGGAGGGGGGAGGGCAGATGTAGGATAGGGGGTTGGTGGAGGGAGAACCAGGATGTGGGATATCATTTGAGATGTAAATCAATAGAATGATTAATAAAAATAATATTATCATAGGACCTAGGGAAGGGGAGAATAACAAGGCCATCCAGGAATTTACTTCCTCCTGCCCTGCATGGGTCTTAAGAACAGGAATCAGCCTCTTGGGTCCTGAGTCACTGTGACAGTCCCATTTAGGTGAAAACTCATATTTCACCTTTGATCCAAATTCATCTATGAAAGCTCAAAATATTGTGCATATGCTGTGTTGAAAGAAAGTACAGTATGTGGGTTCTTAAACTCTGCTTTTTAAGTACAATGCCTTTTTCAAATACCTTCACCCCAGACCTGTTTTCTTTTACATTTGCATGCCTGAACCAAAGCTATGCTAACCAAAGAGATTCTAGGAACGGGAAATGCTCGAAAGCCGATGTCTCATCTAGTCACAGCAGCATCTAAGTATGCTTGAAATACTGCATTTAAGCATGAACTCTATAGTTTATGCTGCCTTGGGCTAGGCAGAGGTGCCTGTGATTTATGATCCCCCTTTATGGACACCATAGCTCAGAAGAGACTCCTAATCAGGCATCACTAAGTAAGGCCAAAGTAATCAACATGTGTGGGCCAGTATGTCTCAAATTTGTACAAATTCAGAAATCATCTTGCAGACCTTGTTAAAATGCAAATTTTAGTTCAGGGTATCAGAACCAGACCTGAGATTCTGTGGTCCCTGCAGGTTCGTGAGTGATATTGCTGTTTTGAAGGGATATGCTTTGAGCAGCCCAGCCTCCGAACTCATACCAATTCTCACACTTATTCACCTCCCTACTTGTTCAAGCTTATCTCTCAAGCATCAAGTCACATATCCCTTTGTTACTATTTGCACGAGGGCATGTGTGTGTGTGGGGGGGTGTCTGTATTTGCCTATGTGAATGTGTCTCCCAAAAAGGTAAATCTCACCTCTTGAATCTTGTTCTCCATTCCTTACCTTTGACCTATAGACCAGAGCTTTGTTATGCATTGACTCCAACTCTCCAGTATGCTTGGCTTATATCTGAGTCATAATTGCTGGTGCTGATGTTGGTGGTCTATAGTTGCAATCTTCTTAAGTTCTTAAGGATGAAATAGTCTATGTTCCCCACAATAATCAGTATTTACTCAATAAATAAAGACTTTCTGAAGTGTGAATTGTGGATTATACAGATAGGAAAGATGAATAGTAGAGTAATAAATAGAACAGCATTAATACATATAGCAGAATAATTCAGTTTTAAAGACTTGCGCATGCCGATTAGTCAATATGTGTTTGCTTAATAAAACTGGTAGGTGTCATTTACTGAGTACTCCCCAGGAATCAGGCATTGAGTTGAGAGCCCTTATGTACTTAATCTTGCTTAAACATAGAGGAAACTTAAAAGCATAGAGGAAACACTCCAGGGTCCACACAACACACCCATCCTGAGATACTACACATGTATGCTTGCTATATATTAAAGCTCAGTTTAACCTTACAGAATATCACAGAACTCAGGCACTGCCTGCTCTCAAAATGGTTTCAGGCACAAAGAATGAGGCTGAAATATGCCAAGAATAGCAATGTGGGTCAGTACAGAGTGCAATGAGAGGTAATGGACAGTCACCTGGGAATGCTGGAAAACACCTGTCTTCATTAGGGTTCCCATTGCTGTGATAAAAACACCACAACTGAACACAGAATGTGAAGGAAAGGCAGGAGCTGATGCAGAGGCCACAGAGAAATGCTGCCTACTGGCTTGCTCCTCATGGCTTGCTCATCCTGCTTTCTTATACCATCCAGGACCATGGGCCCAGGGGTGGCAGTGGTCCCCGTGGGCTGGGCCCCCCACACACACACACATAAATTAAGACAATACTTGCCTATAAGTTAACTTTTTAATAATTACTTTTTAATTTATTACTTATTTTTTTTACTTATTCACTTTACATCCCCCTCACTGCCCTCCTCATGGTAACCCCTCCCACAATCCTTCCCCCATTCCCCTCTCCTTCTCCTCTGAGTGAGTGAGGGTCCCCTGGTTATCCCCCCCCCCCACCCTGGTACATCAAGTCTCTTCAAGGCTAGGTGAATCCTCTCCCACTGAGGCCAGACAAGGCAGCCCAGCTAGAAGAATATATCCCATGGATAGGCAAAACAGCTTTTAGGATAACCCACACACCGCACCACCTCCCCATTCCAATTGTTCGGGACCCACATGCAAACCAAGCTGCACATCTGTTACATATGTGAAGTGAGGCCTAGGTCTTTGGTTGGTGGTTCAGTCTCTGAGAGCCTCAAGAGTTCAGGTTAGTTGACTCTGTTGGTCTTCCTGTGGAACCTCTATCCCCTTTGGGGCCCTCAGTCCTTCCCCCAATTCTTCCATAAGAGTCCCCAAGATCCAACCACTGTTTGGCTGTGGGTGTCTGCATCTGTCTTAGTCAGCTGCTGGGAGGAGCCTCTAAGGGTACAACCATTTTATGGAGGTATTTTCTCAAATAAGATTAGCTTTTTCCCCAATAGGCCTAGGTTTGTATCAAGTTGACAAAAAAGCAACACAACACCTAACACTTGACTGACATTTAAACTAACTTCTAAAATTAGCATAGTAGTGACGCAAGTTGAACAAGGAAGAAGGCCATAAAGTGAATGGGAATGAAGATGAAAAAAAATTCATGGAGTATAAGACCTTGTCACGAGGTCAAAGAGCTCTGGTACCGGGTACACCCACAACACACTGCACAGGGTTACAGCAGAATCAAGTAGGTCCAAGAGAATGGCTAGATAAGGAACAAGTGGCCTCGGAATCACATAGAGAGCCTCTCAGGTGGCACACTCCCAGCCCAGCCACTTCTCTACCCAAAACTTATCAGATCCTCAAGGGGAAATGAGGTGGCCATGGAGACGTAGCACGCTGTCCTGCACACTCAGAGATGACTAACGTAAGTGACACTCACAACGGAGGAAGTGGAGTAAGTTGGGGTGTGTAGCATGTAGTCTCTACTACCCAGCTTTAAGCTCCAGGTAGACTGTGCTACCAGCCCTACCCAGCTTTCCTTAGATCCTCCGAGGAAAGACACGGTAGCTCAATTTCAATGTATTTAGCTCAATGGCCGTGCTCTTTGAAGCCTTCTTTGGCTAGCATGTCCTTCTCTCTCAGCTCGACACCTCTAAATCTGCCCTCAACTGAGTTATCTGGTTACCTTCTCCTACTCAGCACCCTAAAATCTGTCCTCAGCTTAGTTGTGTTTCTAATCTCTTGCCTGCTACCCCAGGCTCAGTTGGGGAAACGGTCAATGGCCACTCCACCTGCGATCTCAAATGGCTGGTGGCTCTCTCTCCCTCCAAAACATAGCGAACTCTCTTCCCTCCTCCTCCTCCTCCTCCCCCCTCCTTCTCCCCCTCCTTCTCCCCCTCCTCCTCCTCCTCCTCCTGTGTCTCTTGGCCTGCCTGTAGTAACCTAGAAGCCCTGCCTCATCTGCTCAACCATCGGCAGCAAACATATTTAATGATCAATCAAGAACCAATTGGAGAACAAGACTTCCTCCTTCCCATGCAGATTCCTGATCAAAACATCAAAATCATCCCCTACAGGGATGTGCAATTCTGCCCCCCTCCATCAGTGGAGACAAGAGAGCATTCTACACAGGGGGGGGGGGGAAACAACAACATCCAGTCTATTTTTAAAATATGGATACAGGAGAAGAAAACCTGGAGACGGGGAGAACATGAGGCTACAGAGACAGCAACAATAACGATAATAGCTTATGTTTATCGATGACCAGGATTCGTCCTGATTTAACAGTGTAGTCAACAGATTTGAGAACCTGAGCTGAAGCAATGACAGGAGTAGAGGGAGGGAACTGACTCCAGAGTGAACTCCAGCAGGGCTGGAGACCTGGTTAGTGCTTGAAGGCAGGGCCAGCTCTCCCACTCTCATGCCCTTGGGGCTGGCTCACCGGACCTACACCTTCAAAGCCAGCTCCACTGTGCTGCTCAGTCAAGACTCAGTGCCCACTCTCTCCAAAGTGCTGCAGCCAGTGAAAGGCTGGACCAGCCCTTGCTCTCAAACCCCAGGAAGCTGGTTCACCCATGCCTTCACTGTCAAGGCCAGCTCCACTGGGTTGCCCAGGTGAGGTGCAGGGACCACTCTCTCCAGTGCTACAACTAAGGAGGGGCAGGGCTACCTCTCCCACCCTGTTGACCTTGGAGGCCAGCTTTCCCGACTACTTGCAAGGGGCAAGGCAGGAAAGGCACTCATGCCCACTCCACCTCGGACGGGGCAGCTCATCTACACCCCCTCCACCAGGGTCAGCTCTACTGCTAAACACACATACACATACACACACACACA
>NW_022196903.1:32210475-32212756 GCF_008632895.1 Mastomys coucha
AAAAAAAAAAAAAAGAATTGAAAATACATACATATATGTGTATTATACATTTTAAAGTCAATTATAAAGTCTAGGAAATACTGAGATTTGTCAAAGACTGTCAAAAAGAACTGAAGTCCCAAGGGCTGAGTTCCAGCACCTAGACTGATCAGATTTATAGGACAAGGATCCCCTGTATCTCCACTTAGAGACAAACCTGTTCCCTAATTTTTAGGTTATAAATGGAGAAGAGCTAACCCACAGTCTGATCTGAGAATGTCCTACCCATCCTCTGTGTACCTGTGTACCAACACCAACACAGTAGTGTACCCCAAAGAAACATCCACAGACTTACTTTTCCAGGCTTTAATTACCAGAAGTCAGCCACAACCCAAAATTATAAAATGGAAAATTCTGGAAATAAAAATTCATACATTTTTATCTATGCGCCATTCTAAGTGTTATAAAGAAATGTCAAGCCTTCTTGGCTTGTGCTAGCATATCACACCATGTGCTCTCTGCCTGACAGTGGCTCAGCGGTCATCTTAGTTATCAGATCTACCACCATCCTGTGACAATGTTTTCAGGTAAGCCTCATTTTACTGACAAAGGCCTCATGCAGTGAGTACTCCAGGTGTACAATATAGAAGGGCAGATGAACTCTGGTATCATATGGCTACACCGCAGGGCACATAAAAGAAATCAGTATATACAGAGCTTGGTATACATTTTCAGATAGCCATTAGAAGACCTGAACAGACTCTCTATGGCCAAAGGGAACCATGGTACACACAATCAAATCTTCATAATTTCTGATTTCCTTGGAGAAAACATAGTAGGAGTACAACTCATTTCCACTGTGTTGTGTCTATCACAGTAATGTCTGCGAAAGCTACCATCTTTAGTTTACAGACGAAAATTCTAGAACTCACAGACACTGAGTAGCTTGCTCAAAGCCCTGTGTGTCTTCAGTGCTAGTCCCTTGGCACCCAATCCTCTCAGGCTTCATCTTTTGAGGAGACTCACGCTACCATTGCCCAACAGCTATTTTACAAAAATGCCTAACACACGGGAGTGGGTGTGAGGCCAGCACTGGGTCTCTGGGATGCAGTTTGAGAGCCATGGCTTCCTCAGCTCCAAAAGGAAGACCAGCCTTTTTCATCGGTGTTTATGAGGAATAAATATGATTTTGTTTGATGCTTAGGACAGTCCTGGTGCATAGTTAAGAGCCCTGAGAGAACAACATATGTAAGAACGAGCTTATTTAGGTCAGCTCTCACAGTTTCTGAGGTTGAAGTACATAGTGACTTGCCCCCACCACTGTGGGCCTGTGGTGAGGCAGACAATCACAGTGGACAGGGAATAGCAGATCAGGGCTGCTCAGCTCCTGACAGAAGACAGAGAGGAAGAAAGACAGAGTTGGATGGGCCATCATAAGATATACCCTCCAAAGATGGGTCCCCAGTGAGCAATGTCTTCCAAATAGGACCCACCTCTGGTCTGAACTCATCAATGGTTTAATCTACTTATCCAGTCATCTTTTAGTGACTAAACCCACCATCTATGGCCATATCTTCAACATGTGAGCCTTTTGGGGGACACGTCAGAGACAAACTATTAGAATAAATATTCTATAAATGTTGGCTATCAGCATCACCATTATCTTAGCTATATCCCCTAAAATGCTGAAGGGCACACTGCTAAGGCAAAGTTACACTCTTAAGAGGTTTCAGGTACTTATTTTCCTGATGTCATAATGGGCAATAGAGTGCCCAAGCAGAATGACTAGTGACACGCAGGTGAAAAAGCCTGCTCTTTCAGAAGCAACTGCAAGGTCACTGTACTGAACCCCCCCGCATCATCACCATGACTAAAACTTCTTTAATGTGGAAAGGGCAGTTTTAAGTCCTTTCCATTTATTAACTCACAACAACCCTATATGAGAGTTTCGGTTAAAATCCCCACTTGATAGATAAGAAAACCAAGGCTAAGATTTTTAAAGAAGTTGCCCGATAAAATACAACGAGGGAGCACTGAAATGAAGACTTAAATGCAGAAAGACTGATTTAGAAGCCCATGTTCTATTTGGCTGTGGAAAGAATTAGATGGACAATGTATTTGAGGCAGCAACAACTCAGGATGTGTTGTATGCACAGATAGAAGACTTCAGTCTATGAAGGAAGAGCAAGCCAGCCTAAATATAGCTATCTCCTGAGAGGCTCTGACAGTACTTTACTAATACAGATGTAGAGGCTCACAGCCATCCATTGAACTGAGTATAGGGTCCTCAATGAAGGAGTTA
>NW_022196903.1:32213099-32238337 GCF_008632895.1 Mastomys coucha
AAGAAAATGTCTAATAAAAAAAAAAAGAAGAAGAAGACTTCAGTCTATCTGGTCACTGCTGCCTGATGAGATAAAATGCCGTAAAAAAAAAAAATAAACCAACCAACAATCAAATAAGAAATAAAATACAGTAAACAGAAGTGTGAAGAATGATAAGAACAGTCTAGAAGTCAACTAAGAAAAGCTTCAAACAAGAAGGCCGAAAACATGTCTGGAGCACAGGTTGTCACAACACAAGGGAAGCCCGGACTCAGGAGGAGCTGCTATGGCACCCTTGGGTCCCTGAGACACTCAATGGTGATGCTGAGACAAAGCAAGTTGAGTCATTTATTGAAATGATAAATAATGTGAATCGGTTAAACAAGGGACCAGAAACCATCTCTTGACTAGATCTCTGATTTCCTTCTTGGCTTTAGCAAGTCTTCTTCATGTGTTAGAGTTGTGGAATCAAGATGTATCCATTGTCCATGTTCTCAAAGCAGAAGAAAGAATAAGAAGGGACCACCAGCATCATTCAGGGTGATGCAGGCTGGATGTTTCAGAACTGTGGATGCAAACACTCTGTGAGCCATCCCCTCAAGTGCTGAATCTGCCATGCTGGCTTGACACATACAGCATCAGGGAACTTACACAAGGACTCCGATCCCCACTTCACTTCATCTCAAAGGGCAGCTCCCAAACACCTATAGTCTGGAACTCTCCAGCTCCGGAACGCTTTAAGAAGATGGCTGTACGACCTTAGAAGCCTTTCAAACATTCTCAGTGTGAGACAGATGGAAAAATGCTGGTTTTTTTGGTTTTGGGGTTGGGTTTTTTTTTTTTTTTTTTTTTGGCAAGACCCACTCAAATGTAGTGATTTGTCTCCAAATTAAATCTCAGCATTTCAAGCTGTATTTAGTAGCGACAAAACGCAACCTCCTGGCTCAGGGTATCTAATAGCTCTAATAGTTATTGAGTGAGATGTGGGTAAATGTGACTAATCTCTGGATATAATTCCCTTGAAATAACCTCGGAAGTGAAAGCCAAAAGGAAAATATGCTCATAATGAGGCAAAATGGATTTTTTTTTTTTTTGCTAAATGTAAAAATAATGCAGGAAAGAGTGGTGAACCTCAAAGGACAGCTTCAGTGCCTTTATCGATTGCTGCAGTCTCTTCTACCCTCTTTTTCCAGATCTCCAGAGTAGAGTGAAGGAGAATGTGCAGGAACAATGAGGGATGGGGGCGGAGCGGGTAGAACTGGGTGATCTCATCCACAGAAGCCCCTCCTGGTAACTGAGCTCTGCCCAGAAGTTCCCAACAGCTCCTCAGCCCTGGAGTGGAACACTGTTAAGCACTCCCATAAAATGAGAAAATGCCAAGAAGGGGTGAAATTCCACATCAACTCTGCTTCTCTTAGGAGAACTGAACCTCTTGTACTCTTGAGCATTTCACAGCTTCTAGCTTCTCCAACGACAGACACTTGAGCTTCTGTAATCTGGCACAAAAACTGAGGTTTGGAAAGAGACTAAGAAATGTCTCAGACTCTGTAAATATTCCTGACTATTATAAGCCTCACTAGAGAACCAGTGTAAAGAGAAAGCTGAGCTTGTAAACAACCCAGAGGTGAATGAACTTTATGTGCACCGGACACATATAAAAAGAGAAGCTATACACAGATGTTAGATGGAGTAAGTATACAAACCAGAAGACAATACACACTTGGAGTGGCGATTTCCCAGCCCTTGATTGTTGAAGCAATACCCAAAGTTTAGACAACAAAAGATTATGCGTTTCTTAGGCTAACTTGAATTGTGTTACAAGCACAGAAAATCAGTAATTACTTTAAAGATCTGTTCTCCTTTTGATACCTGGTAGAGAACAATGCTAAATAACATTGGCCTTCAGTTCATAAAAGTAGAATTACTAGCTTTATTATGACTTTTCTTAGATATTTATAGAATCTGGATTCCTTCCCTCTTAATATTTCAGAAAGTCGCCCTCCACTCTCTTCCTGGAAGAGCTATACAAGAGAACACACAGAATGACTCCAAGAAAAAAGCAAGAGCTCTGTGTGTGTGTGATGCCAACATATATCCGATCACTCTCCACTTCAGAAATCAGCCAGATAGTTTGTTTAAGAAACTGCGAGCTGAGTCTACTTTGGAATAGAAGAAAAGCAATCTAAAAGTCAATAGGCCTAAAATTTTCTTCTAACATGAGTGAGAAACACATTTCTAATAAAATGGTATATTCCTTTTCCTATTAAATAGTTTCTGATGGTTTCACTGAAGTTATTTAATTATGCTTTGGAAGCCTAATGAATGTTGGCCACTGATGTTGCTACAATAAGAAGCTTTGGGGGTTGTACAACACTCTTGACACTGGTCATCGTCTAATGCCTCTATGTATCACTTATCACATTGAAAATGCTAAGTATGGCAATAGGACCTTCAGAAATAAGCCCCACAAGGAAAAGGAGAGACCTCAGACATGAGTTGGCATCTAACATAGACCTTGAACAGTGAGTCTGCCTCTCCTTCCATTTCTGGGAATGGACTCCAATCTTGTAATTCCTTATATCCCGGTATGACTTGAGGGATGTCCCCTAAATGCTCTTTATTTCACATTCTATAGATGATCCCTAGAAAAACTGGGCCTGTGCTGTGAATTCAGTTCCCTTCGCAGTTTAGCCCAGAGCATTGCCTTGAGTATCTGAATCCCTTTAGTGCTAACCTTTATGATCCAAGAAAATTCAAGCTACCTGGAGCCCAGCACGGCCAACACATAATTCAATTTCCCACATACCTTCTACTCTTCATCTTAGTGTTAGTTCACAACACAACAGAACCTAAAACAAACACAGACACCATCTTTTATCCTGCCTTTATCGAAGATGTATCACCTGCACTTCAACAGCAAGTCCTCTTCCTTTGAAACTCTAGGGATTTCCTCCCCACCTGTAACTCCCAACTCTGCCATCTCCAGTCCCGCTCTGCCCAGCGGACATGAGGCTCTCCTGTCCTCTCTCCTGCGCAGTCACTTGAATGACATGACTAAAGACTGAGCGTGAAACTTGAGTGAATTTTAGTACTAGCTGTAAAACTGTAGCAAGCCCTCTGCTTCCACTAAAAGTCCATGCTTACATCATCCATGCCCTGGACCTGTAGCATCCCCCACTGAGTAACCTCTCCTACATGGCTTTCTTACTACAGCGTCCCAAGTTTCAGCTTCTAATATCTACTGTGAGGCTTCCAATCTCTTTTTCCCAGTTTGTCTCAAGTCAGCCTTGCTGTACCTGAAGCTCAGACTGGAACCCTCTCTTCTTACCCATCCCACGGCTAAGGTTCAAGCTCCTATCTTTCTGATTTATTTATTCACTTATTTGTTTATTTGTTTCATTGAGTCTCTGTGAGTTTCCCATCATGCACACCAGTCTCTCTCATCTCCCACTCCCTTGCATTTGCCCTCTCCTCTTGCAACCTCTCCCCACCACCATAGAAAATAAAAACAAACAAACAATAACAGAAAAAATAAAACATCACAGCAAAACATCTCATCATTGAAGCTGTAGTTTGTCACAGGGTGTCCCACAGTATGCCCCTCTCTGCACGGATCACTTGCAAATGTTCAATGCAATGACTCATTGATCTACTTCAGGCCTCCGACTTCTGTGACACCATCAATAATGGGTCCTCATCAGGACTCCTCCCAGTTATCCTGTTGTTGCCAGGTGTCGTGGAGATCCTGTAGCTTTAGAACAGCAAGACAGGCTCTTTCACTCTCAAACAACTAACGGATGATGTAGATTTTAGGGTGGGCCAACTGAGAGCCCCATATCTGGGCCTGGATGGTAGCTAAGCTGGTCAGCCCAACAGCTCTCCCTTATCTGCGACACCAGAGCGAGCTCTCCAGCACTGCTCCTGCTAGCCTAGCCAAGGTTGCCAGTGACAGGAGACAGAGTCAGCTCTCCCACTCTCATGCCCTCATGCCAGCTCACCTGTAAGGTGAGGTGCACAACTGGCTCTCCCGAGTGCTACACCCAGTGAGGGGCAGGGCTAGCTCCACCCTACCTCCCGATTTCATGACCTAGGGGCCAGCTCTCCCAAAAAAACAACAATTTTGAGGGGCCAGGACAGAGAGGGAATCAAATCACCCCACATCATTCCACCGCATGCACGCTCCTGTTTTATGAGTAAAAACATGAGGCATCAGAAAGTCTTCCCCATTCTGGCCTCAGCCTTAATATGGTGATCTCAGGATACTGTCCCATCTGCGTCACCCTGCTATCCAATTGTAATTTGTCTTGTCAACAAAGAACTTTCTCCAGATTCTTTAGATGCAAGTCCCTCTTTCCACCCATGCGTGTGTAGCCCATCCTTTGTATCCCATCTCAAAGCTCAACAGTATACTGCAGCATCGTTATCAATAAGAAGCTGTGTACTCAGAACTAACCTGCACTGCCCCACCTCCACTATTCAAGAAAATGTACTAGTGCCTCAGAGGACTCTGGCCCCTTTTATCAACATCAAGACTCATTTGGCTCCAACTTACAGTCCTACCACTGAGCAAAGGAAAGAAGGAAGAAATGAAAATGGAGCAGGCGTCTTTCCTTTCTCCAGATAGTTGATGTTAAAACCACCTGATTCCCTACAGTGCTAAACCAGGACAGCAATGTCATCTATAGGCTAGAATGAACCAGAGAACTGCAAAGTCTCCAGGGCAGTAGGACTGAAAGTCTAAAGCTGTACATTTATGAAGCAAGGAGAAGCAGAAACTTCAGTGCTGACCACAGAAACTCACCCAAGAGACTTGAAACATATGATCCCACCCTGGGCTATTTCAGCAGCTTATTCCTGATGCAAAACAGCCGGCAGAAATGTCAGATGGGCCATGCCTGGATTGCCACTGAACATTGTCACAACTTATGACACAATATTCCAAACCCAAGATTGCCTTGAAGGCCACAGCATGTCATACCCCACCCCACAACCAGCGTATTTTCCTTGAATAAGAGAACACCAGCCATCCACTTTGAGCCAATCAGGTCCATTAGTCACCCTTACCAGAACAGCATATTCCAGATCCTGAAAGGTACCAGTCTTTCCATTGCAAGGTCTTCTTTGTCTACCAACTATTTGATGGCCTGATTTCTACCCAACCGCCTCACCTTAATGGCATCATTATGTGGTGCAAAAATGTCTCCACATCCAATTCACAATTTCCCCACCTGCTTCCCCACAGTATTCTCAGGGCACTACAAAGAGCATTTGTGGGTACCTAAAGATCACCTGATGCAGCTTGCATCTTAAGCATTGCCACTTTCTAGGTGTACACTCTTGGGAAAAATACTTAACATGTCATTCTCAGTTTGGAATGGGAATAACCACACTCTCTCCCCCTGAGGGATTATTTTAGGAATCAGATGAGCTAATACACACAAAATTCCTAGAAATGACAGGAAGCAAGAATGAAAAAGATCAATGCTAACTATTGCTGTTATCCCAAAACCACAGACTCTGTGTCCAATTTGTACCAATCCACAGAGAGCTCCTATACATCTAACTCCTCTACATACCACCTATGCACCAGACACTACCAGAGGGAACCAGCAAGAAAGTCAAAGCCCTCAAGATATTTATATTTTAGAGAGAAGATTCAGATAACATAAATAAATGAATAAAGTACCAAATGGTATGGAGAGGCATGAAGATGATAAAATTGGGTGTGGAACAGAACGTAACAGAGAAAGAAGGTTAGATTTCTCTGTAACAGTAGAGCTGGGCAAAGATATCACTGAGGATTTGACCTCTGTGACCCTTCAGATCTGAATGATGCAAACTCTGGGGTTTAAAGACGCCTCTTGTTGGCACCTAGGACACTTAGCTTTGGCGTCCTCTGTTAAGGAACCATTCTTTGACTAACAGAATGTGTTTATGAACACCTGACCACTAGCCACAGCCCCTGGATGCCAATACCATCCCAGGAGTTGTTATGAATCTCCCTCACTGAATAATTCAGTTTTAGCAATAGCACTTTTACCACATTAGTCTCCTTTCTTGCTCCCAGCCTCAGATCGTAAGTTAGTTTTTTGTTTGTGTGTTCGTTTGTTTGTTTTCTATATAATCGTGTCTTTGCTCATGTTGAACTCTTGACTTTTGTGGAAGTGCCTTCTTACCCCACTTCAGTGGAAAATTCTTCATCTCTTGCTTTCTTGGTTTTTGGTTTTGTTGGTTTTGTTTTCTTTTGAGATAGAGTCTCATATATCCCATGCCAGCCTCAAATTCACTATATAAACTAAGAATGATCTTAAATTTCTGAGTCTCCTGCTTTTACCTCTTGAGTACTGGGATTATGATGCACACCGTGACACCTGGCGTAGGCAGTGCTGCAATCAAATCCAGAGCTTCATGTGTACTAAGAAAGCACTCTACTGAGCCCCATGCCCAAGCCGTCTTCAACCTTTCCTACTCAACTCAAGAGTGTCACAATGTCTAACTCACTTGTACTTGGTGCCTCAAACATATACTTAGTACTTAATAAATATCTGTCAAATTAATTAAATCGACATGCCTTTGAGGATTTTTATAATCATCGAGTCCAAAAAAAATATACCAACACTGTGATGGTGTTGAAATAATGCTGAAAATGTGGTGTGACATAAGATAAATAACAGAAAAGCACTGTGAGACTTGATGCCCAGGAAAAGTACTTTCTTTCTTTTTTTTTTTTTTCTTAAAACTCCTCAGAGAAATTTTTTTCTTTTTTTTTATTAGATATTTTCTTTATTTACATGTAAACTTCTCCTTTCCCAGTTTCTCCTCCAAAAAACAAACAAAAACAACAAGAACAAACCCCTGTTGCCTCCCCGCTCCCCATGCCTGCCACCCCACCCTCTCCCACTTATTAGCCCTGGCACTCCCCTACACTGGGGCACAGAACCTTCACAGGGCTGAGGTCCTCTCCTCCTATTGATGATCAAATTTGCAATCCTCTACTATACACATGCTGCCAGAACAATCAGTCCCACCATGTATAGTCCTTGGTTGGTGGTTGAGACCCTGGGAGCTCTGAGGGTACTAGTTAGTTCATATTGTTGTTCATCCTAAGGGGTTGCAAACCCCTCAGCTCCATAGGTCCAGAAAAGTACTTTCTAATGAATGCCATACTCTTTAAAGTAGAACAAAATAAATGCCATTTGTGGCAATCCTGTGGCTCCCATTCCCCAACACAGTCCCAGACTCGCAGATCTCTGCTTGGTTACAATCTTACTACTAATCAGCAAACGTCTCCCAGGCCAAACACAAGGATGACACAGACCTGTAATCCCAGCGATTCAGGAGGCTGAGGCAAAGGATCAGACGTTTAAGGTCTACAAACTGAAGCTGAGGCCAACCTGGACAACTTAGTGATTCTATCTCAAAATAAATGTACAGAGAGGGAGGGCGGAAGAGTATTGCTCCATAACAGAATGCTTACATAGTATAGGTAAGGCCTCAGCTTCAACCCTTAGTTCAGGAAAAGAAAAAAAAAAAAGACTTGCATTGTCCCTGGATTATTCCAAGACTGTGATTCCTAAGTATGAAGGACGACAGTACAGGCATATGTGAACCAACCCAGACAATGCTTAAAAGCATGTTCCTCATGTCTACTTTCTTTGTATCCCTTTGCACACGTGTCCCAGTTCTGTCTACCCAGCAGAGCCAACATCAGCAGTGCACACTCATCTAAAATCACCTCCCATGCCCACCCTTTGCCAGCTGTTCTAAAATTTGAATACTCTTCTTCATTTCTCCTATATCTGGCTGTCACACACAATTAATGGCATGGTCTCAAACATAAGAATCATATGGAAATGTATCCCTCTTGACTACAAAGATAAGGTAATAGGAGAGTATTTTGAGAAGATGGCAGGCTACCAAACAAAACCTCCTGAGACACACTTCAAGAACAAACTCCATGTTAAAAAGCACACAGACAACTCAGATATTGAGTACTGTGTTGGAGTTGTAAAAAAATTGTTCACCATGTAGTTCCAGGAAATAAGAGTTCTCTGTGTGGAAGCTGAGGAAACACAAGCTAACGTTTAGGTGTGCAAGAGTGTGTGTGTCTTCAACTACACAGGTACCTTCCTAACATAGCCCAGCTGGAAAACAAGGCTTTTGTGTAACACTATGTTTTGTACCCATTTCCTAACCCCAGCCTGATTCTTCCAAAGATAAATGAAAACTCAGGAAAAATGCATGAATATGTTAATCACACACACACACACACACACACACACACACACACACACACACATACACACACACTTTTCCATGCTTGCTGATAGTCACACTATAATTTCAATTTAATGAAAAACTTTAAAATAAGATATTGAGATCAAATGGCCTAAAAAACAAAGCCATTATCAAATAAATGGTTCCTCCACTTGTACCACCGCCAAGAAAGCACGCCTAGCTGCATAGAATTGAAAATCTCCATTTTGTAAGTGACAGTCCTGAGGCAGAGTCAGATAAAAGTGCTTTAGCCATTGTCAACCTGTGATCAAAGGATGAAATGAGTCTTGGATATTTAAGCTCCTGCTTAACTCAGAACCAAGTGCTCTTGGTGTTATCTTTTAATATTGCTATTGGGTACAACCCACATTCGAACACCTACCCACAGATGTTACGACAGATCACACTCCTCAATAAAACTATGTCCTCAGACCCACAACCCTGGGCCTACACAGAGAATCCCAGAACTTCAGACACCACAGGATCTGTAAAACTCTACAACCTAGCCTTCTGATTTAGCAGATTATCAGCTCTTCACACAGCCTACTACAACACTCCTTTACCAGGAAGATAGTGTCCAAATTCTGTGTGGCAAGCATCCATCATCTGTCCTGGTCCCTCGCAAGGCCCACGGCCTGCAAGACCCACAGCCTGCCAGGCCCTCAGATCCCTACCTGTTAGTATCAGTGGACAGCTTTGTTCTGGGGTGCATGATGCTTTCTCCCACCCCCATGACTATGCTATGACCCTGTCTACCAATGTGATAAATATTCAACAATGTGTTGAGCATCACTTCTGCTGTAAAGAACTCTCTTCCCCTCTTGGTCTTGAGTACCACTACTCCCTCCTCTGCTGTTCCTGATCCTTTTTACATAGCTTTAACAGCATCCTCGCCATGTGTAAATATGTGTCGTTTACTTATCTGTCTGTATTTTTTTATTCTAAGTGGCCTGGTTGCTTTTAAGCAGGAATTTTGTTCTGAAGTTTGTCTTAGAGGGTTTTTGCTTAGTAGTCTGTCATTTCCTCAAAATACTCTCCCATTGACTCATCCTTGTAATGAAAAGGATGCACAATGTCTATATTGTTCCCATGCTCTGAAACAAGGTCACTGATGGTGTGAGACAGCAGGCAAACATGTGAGACACCAAGACGGATGTAACGCGGAACAGCTGGCATGAGTGTGTGGGCATGAGCATCAGTTGTGTGTCGTAGATAATATCATACATGTGCATGCCTAAGTTCCTTTAAGTCAGGGTCTGTATTTCAGTTGTTTCTATTATCCTTGAGGATGAGGGTTAAAGGAAACAAAGACAATAGAAAAAAAAAAGATAGCAATGCGGAACTGAAGAAATAGCTCAGTGGTTAAGAGCACTGACTGCTGTTCCAAACGACCTGGGTTCAATTCCCAGCACCCACAAGGCAGCTCACGCCCGTCTGTAACTCTAGTTCCAGGAGACCTGACACCTTCACAAAGACAAAACACCAATTCACATCAAAATTCAGGCAAAACACCAATGCACATCAAAAAACAAAAATTAAATAAATTATCTTTGAAAAGAAGAGAAAAGAAAAGAAAAGAGAGAGATGCTGAAAGAAGATCTCCCAAGGGTCACAGCCTATATCCCACAAAGCATGCTTTCCCAGACAAACAAGGAACCACAGAGCCATTAACCACCTGCTCGACATCTCTTCACCTCCTACTGCCTCATCTTTCCAGCAGAGCACAGCTCCTAGCTCCTCCTGCTTGGGGTAAGGACAACCTCAAGGAAAAATTCCTACCGAAGTTAAAAAGAGCAGCTGATGAGGGAACTCAGGTGAACAGTGAGTCTCTTCCGGGTAAAGCAAATGCTCATGGGAAATGGCCACACTTCTTCCCCCAGTTCCTTTCATATTGGATTTTCAGCCACCAGGCCCTAACCTTTAAACCATCTGTTGTGCCTATTGCAGTGATGGTGTCTCAGGGGACTGGGCTGGAGGTCCTCCTGGCTGTTTCTACACTTACTGGGAAAGCCCCATGACTGATCAAGGCCTCTCCCTCTTGAAAAGAAAACCAGCCAGCAAAACCAGCCAAGAGATTAGCCAGCTGGCAGAAGCTCCGGGGTGAGGCTGTGTGAGACCAGAGCAGCCTCCTAGCACTGTGCAAGGCCTCCCAGCCAGGAATTAGTCCAGGCCAAGAGGTGAGGAGTCACCGTTCCAGCTTACAGCCAGTTTTCTCTGAAAATGTCAGAGCCATCCACTGGGGCCTGGTCCCTCCTGAGCTTCTGCCAATTTGCACCTGATTAGCAACAGCCTGTCCCCAGTGACACTCCCTCAGAAATCCCACACCAGGCACCTCATTGGTGCTCGATGAACGGGGCATCTGGGGAGCAAGACATCTGAGCTGTTAGCAGACTGACTGAGTCTCAAGGCCTCTCAGAAACCCAGAAGCACATGCTCTTAGACCAGTGGCTCAAGCCGAGTGGGCGCTGAGAAATCAAAGGCTTAAGAAACCAGCTGATGGGTACAAATAAATGGCAAGCCCTGTGAACATAAGCACACTGAGGCTGGATGCCACCGGAAGTCATGGTGGTACTTCTACTTGGATGCCTTCTCTGCAAAACTGATGCAAAATGATCTACCTCTCTCTCCCTGGTCACAAAAGAAACTACAAAGATGAGAAAGCCTAAAAACCTCTTCCAAATCCTTTAAAAGAAAAACACACTAAAAACCACTACTTTTCTATTCAAAAAAATACGAAGGAAGCTCATGAATGTTAACTTTTCTATCGTCTTTACTGTAGAAAATGAGACTAAATCAAAGTCTTGGCCATGGAGAAGTGGACAAAGGCCTTTATTCTGACTACCTCCAGGAACTCTCTTTGGCACCACAATAAAGGAACCAAAGGAGAACGTCAAAAGTACAGAGAAAACGGGAGGTCTGGTAGTACAGGAGGCAATGAAGCGTTTGGATGCTGCAGAGTAAACTGAATGTAGCCAAGGTAGAGACACCTGAGAATAAAGTATAAGAATGTGTAGGAATTAACTTGATGTGCCAGGGTGGGCTGGTACCCTGGCGGGCCTCCTCCTCCTTCACAGAGGAGAACGGGAGGTGGGGTGGAGGGCCAGTTTGCTGTGGGAACTGGGAGAATGGGTGGAAAGAAACTAATAATGGGAAAAATAAATACTAGATAGTTATATAATTAAGAACAACTTTGTTTATGTTTCACCCCATGTTGAATGCACAGGATCATTTTCATCAAACCAAAACACATTTCATGTTGAGAAATGTTTTCCAGGTCCTTAGCCCAATGTTGTGAATCTTGTATGTGCTCAATATCATCACAAATAAATAAGACTGAACTCCAATAAGAAAAAAATACATACACAATTAAAATAGCAGGTGGTTGCGGCACATGACTTTAAGCCCAGTGCTGCGCTGGGGCGGGAGAGGCAGAGGCAGGCAGATCTCTATGAGTTCAAGGCCAGCCTAATCTGCAGAGTTCCAGGACAGCCAGAGCTACACAAAGAAACCCTGCCTTCAAAATCAAAACAAACAATAACACCTTCAAAATCTACTAAAAGCATGGAGAGAGAGAGAGAGAGAGAGAGAGAGAGAGAGAGAGTGAGAGAGTGGAAATCACCCCTGTTGCCAGAAACCCGAATAATGAGACATGAATTGAAAATCAGAGGAATAATTTGGCAGATGCAACAGCTATGTAATATAGAATGCACAGAAACAAAAACAGTTGACAAAATGGGAAGAAAAAGTCTTCCTCCAGACCCCAAGAGATAATAGCAAAATGCTCTAGAAATAAAATTTTCCATCTGAGAGAGTCTAAAACATCTCCAACATCATGAATATTTGAAACCACAATGACATATGAGCTTCCAATGTTCTAAATAGAAAATATAAAGAAAATGTGTTGTTTTTTTTTTAAAGCAGGAAGAAAGAAAAAAAAAAAAAACCAAGAGTTTCATGGGAGTCCAAATGATGTCAGACTTTACACTGAAAATTTTGGGAAGCCTATTTCTCATCTAGAAGTACATCCTAAAGAAAAATTATCAATCGAGAGGGAAGGTAGAAACCTAAGATATTCCCAGACATGAAAGGGTTCTAAGTGTCTCATCCATGAACTCGTCCTAAGAAAGCTGCTGCAGGAGCTTCATATCCTAGGAAACTTTTACAGCTCAGAAATCTAAAAGTATTATAGATGTTCCTAGAAGAAAAGAAGAAACTCATTTAGGATGCTGTTGTTGCCATAAAAATTGTGTGCTCCAACAAATAAGACATAAACAAAAATAAATAAAATGTGAAAGCAGAAATCCAAAAATAAAAATTAAAAAAAGATCAAACCAAGCAAAACAGAAATGGGAAATCAAGAAAATGGGGAAGTAAACCCAGTGCAGAAGGCAAGGTGATGAGGAGAGACAAAAGGGATGTATAAAAGAAAAATAATAAAACTCATACATCACTCAGTGTGACTGAATACTATGGAAGATTCAAGTTCCTCTTAGGGATCTGTGGGCGTGGCAACACACAGTTTGCAAACTGAGCCAATAAGAATTTGAACCCCAGGCCATCCTGGGCTACATAGCAAGCTCCTGTCTCAAAACATAACTTTCAAGCCTCCAGTCCCACTTTTCTCCCTCCCTTGTCCAATCCCGGGCTCTCGTTACTGACCTATTAAAGTGGGGAGACGGTTCACATGAGATCAGTTGAGTATGTGATGGTCTGCTGTCAGGGGCAACCACATCTTGAAGAACCAATGTTAGCATTAGAATAACAGCATCATCAGGCCAACCCACTACAGTGTAGAGTCTCCAAAGGCTCCAAGGCAGAAGTGGCCTGAGTCGATGAAGCAAGGAACGTTTACGTTCAGCGGGACAATTTCTCATATGCATATTTCTTTTAGTCAATCCCAACAACCATCCTGGACAGTAGGTTCCACACACCTCACTTCTCAGTGAAGGATACTAGGTCTCAGATGCAGAGAGCAATGCCTGAGTGTACACACATGCACCCCCGCCACACACACATGCTTGGTAGGAGGCCACAGTGGTTTGTAACCTGCAAGAGCAAAAATCCATTGGTAGACTTGTCTTCAAGTGTATTTACTCCTTTGTCTAAGGAATGATGAACAGAAAACTGTGGGTCCCTAAAAGTAAATTTTTCTTGGCAGGACTAGGAATGAAACCTAAAGCTTTACGCATGCCAAGCAAGGATTCTACTTCCGAGCTTCACCCTCTGCCTTAAAAACAATACCAGCTTTATTAGACCAACTGCATCTAAAATATCAACTAGTTTCCTTTTCTTGATTCTGACATCATTGGCAGGATTTGTCCTGGCAGCAGGCACGTTTCATGGGCCTGTGGAGGCAAATTGCTCATCTCTTTGGGTGGCCTTAAACTAAAATTCAATTATTATTTTACCTGCATGCTAATATTACTCTGATCCTAACATTACTCTTTCTTCCATCCTCCTCTTCCCTACTTTCCATTTACATGAGAAAATGATTTTTCTAAAATGCAGAGAGTAAGCCAGCTCTCACGCAAGGCAATGTGATGTACATAATGCAGAGACTGTGCTGGCTGTCTTCTTAATCCCTTAGGAACAGGCATGAAAGCCAGCAGACAGAATTGGTCACACAGACTTTCCCCAACAATGTTGCAGTCCATTTACTAAAGATTAGGTCTAGAAAGAATGCACAGCCTACAGCTGAATACAAAGCTCTTCTCCCTGCAAGATTATCTGCATTTCTACTAACGGGCCCAGTCGATCTCTGTTCACGTAGCGGCAACAGGCAGCAACATTCCCCTGCCCAACCTTGATTATCTTTAAGCTTCTAGACTACCATTTCTTTATCCATTCAGAGAACATATTTCTTCCATTAATGTGTTTAGTAGTCTTCAGGCGTTGGAATCAAGGATGGGGGGACTATCTGCCTCACTACGAAAACAATCCACAACTTGAGATTCTCCCAACTCGTGTAGAGTGTAGCCTTTGGCTCAGCAAGCAGCACAGCAGGTTCCCCCCTTTTCCCGTGTGTTTACTTGTTTAGAATTTGAGGCAGTGTTGCTGTGCCAAAATGTGAATGGATATCATTGAATCAGAGTATCAATTAGTACGTGACTTGATGCAGAAGTGAGGTCCCTGTGACCAAGGACAAGTCACGTTGTCCTTGTTCGTCTTTCTCAAACCATCTTCTAGGGCTGGATTTGCCTCTGAAGCATGAGGAGACCTTACTGCTCCTCTCTTAGCCACAGCACAGAAAAGGATCCTTTTCCTCTTCCTGCCCTAGGAGCAGGAAGAAAGCTGTGTGCACAGTGGAGTGTTTGGGGACAGGGGCTGGAGATGTCGACCTCTGCAACGGTGACCTCTGCAGCGGTAACAGTGGTTCCAGAAGCAGGGGAACCAGCAACAGCTTTGAGGAAAGCAACAGCTTGCTTTCATTTGGACGGAAAGGTGTTGCTTTTCTTCCCAAATCCTCCAGTGGCTTTCTTGCTTTGATCTCAAACTAAGTAGAGTTAGTTAGAGTTCAGAGGACATTCCAGGGCTCCCCTGCCTCACTTCCCATCCCCTATTCAGAGCAAAATCGGTCTACAGTTCACACTGCCGTGCCAATATATCCCATCACTATGCTATTCTCAGGGGCCGCAATGTCTCCTTGCTCAGCTCCGTGACCCAACCACTTCCTTCTGAAATTGTATCAACTCTTCAAAGTCAACGGCCCAAGAAAACTTCTCCCAGACATAACTAACTTTCCCCTTTTTTGTGTCCACGAAACTCAACACAAGTATGCACACCCCTCTATTCCTGATGTTTACCTTTGTTCAAGCCTCTACTGTCTAACAAGTACAAAGGAGCTAGATCCTTTTGTGTGTGGATTTCTAGGTTAAAAAAAAAAATCAAAGGATCTATTTTGCGAGTCTTCCAAAGAGATTAGAAGTCAATGGATCGTGTTTCAAAAGATTGTCTGTACCCTGCCATTCAGAGCCTAGGATAACTGTTCTTTATTGCATCAGTGATGTGAGTCTTTTGACTCTCGATGGCCTAGTCTTCTTCCTTCAAGGCACATGAGACCATCCCCAGCTCCAGGGGCTTCAATCTAAAACAGGCGTGTCGCCTTTGAGCTCCACCACATGGTCCCTTGCATTTCCCTTTCTTGGTGTTTATGATCCAACATTATTATAATGACAGCTCAGTGCCTTGACTCTTTTTCTCACTAACTTGCAAATTGTTGACACCAGAGCTTCCAAGTTCTCTTGTATTTGTATCACTCAGCATACATTTGCATAGTGTAAAACAGAGTGGACACACAGTACATTTTCATGTAGTTCCCTAGTAAGTTATAAACCTTGAAAATGCTTAGACAATAGACCGTATACTATCCAACTTTGTATTCTGTACTAAGCTGCACATAGAGCACATGAGCACCTCACGGCTATTCCTGTGAGGCAGCTAAGCTTTTATCTAGGAGACTGCTCATGCCATAAAACATAGGCAAGGGAAAAAAAAGAGCCAATGGTTCTCACAGAGATTCTTTTCATCATAAGTACATCTCCCATTTTCAATATCAAGGCTTCAAAGGAGGCACTCAGGACATGGGAGAGCCTGAGAGACCATAGAAACCCGTGTCTTTCATTTCTCATCTTTTAAAGCTTTTCTCCTTCCCATTACTCATCATCCTCACAAATTATCTAGCTCCCTTCAGCAAAGGATGCACATTGCTGAGGTTATTTTTAGAACACCCTTGTGTGCAGTATTAGCAGTTCAAAGCACCAGAGAATCCACACAAACACACACACACACACACATACAGATTACAGATTTTCCTGGGGCTTTTGTACTGTCCTTGCAGCCTGTCACAGAATATCCTCAAGTCTCTTCTCTAGGCACCAGGTGAGCCACATTAAAGGTTTAAGTCCATGAGTATACTCTCACGCATGGAATTTAAACTAAAGATTTATGGAACTAACAATAAGAACAAAGACACACAGCACAGCAGATAATCTCAGTGACTGACACAGTCTGAAGCTACAGGTCCAGAATCCAAGTCTATGCTTCCATCTTGGACCCTGCTCTCATTCAAATTTTAAGAATCTACTGATGGGAGTTCATCTTTCAAGCAACCATCACCACCTGAGCTCTCTTACATGGTAACATTTCGAGACCATCCCATCAGGTTCTCTTCTGCCGAGAGCTTCAGGCGTTTTAGTGAAGTAGGAGATGAGAGAGAAGACTCTTTGACCTTATCCTTTGGGAAGTGAGTCACCACTGCAGTTTTAAAGTAAGTAACACATGGCAGGAAGCAGGGTGGGAGACATTAAGAATGACTTTCTCCATAACCTAAAATGATCTCTTCTCTCTTATATACATTCAATGTGACAGAGAGCTAGACGTCTTAGTTCACAGACAGTACTGTTCAAGGTTACCATTCAAGGATGACTGGCTAGAGGTTCCTACAGTTTTGATAAATTGGTGGTTTTGTGTTTCCCTCAAATCACCAGTTTTCGGCTGAACTCTCCAGAGTGATATAGTGGTCTTTATCTGTGCCATCTGGTATGGTAGCTACTCGTGTATGTGGCTGCTAAGCACATTGTGTGTAGCTGGTATGACCGAAAAACTGGATATTGCATTTAATTGATTTTAATTTGTTTCAAAATGCAAAGAAAACCGATGCCTTCTGTATAGGATAGCACAGTCCTGGTGCTGAGATGGTAAAATGCTATGCCCAGGCAAAGCAAGTCAGTTTTTCATGATATTGGTGATAACTTGTCATACAGGCCTTGCGACAGCACAGACAGGAGGATAGTGACAGCCATGGTCTGAGAAATAGAGATGATCGTAATAAGAAAAGCCATTTCGGCTGGGCGGTGGTGGTGCACGCCTTTAATCCTAGCACTTGGGAGGCAGAGGCACTCGGATTTCTGAGTTCGAGGCCAGCCTGGTCTACAAAGTGAGCTCCAGGACAGCCAGGGCTACACAGAGAAACCCTGTCTGGAAAACAACAACAACAACAAAAAAAAAAAAAAAAAAAAACCTTTCTTATTAAAGAGTAGAGGGAGTGAGGAGATGAGGAGAGAGGACCAGCTAAGACAGAGGGATGGATCTCAAATTTTCTAGAAGTGTTTGGTGTCTGACATACAAATAAAGCTGGTCAAGTAAACATTTAGCCAAACTGCAATAAGAAACATTAAATAAATTCGCTGCACCCTGAGCAAAGCCTGGGGAATGCAGCAACAGTTGCTTGAGCATGTGATCTGTTGACTTGGCTTTCCAATGGGTTTTAGAGCAAGCAGCCTGAACCCATGCTAATCCATAGCTACAACCAGTGGCCACGTTGGAAGAATCAAGTCCTTACAATTCACCTGCAGCGAGTAGGCTGTGTCACACAGGAGGTCACCAAGCACAGGCACATCTGAAGATGAAAATCCTAGCACTCCTCAGCCCAGGCTTCCCTCTGACTCTGGGGCTGACTGGGTTCTGAAACAGTATGGGACTTGTGTGAATCTGTCCACTTCTGATTTGAACAAACACCCTACATAAACTGGCCCTAGCCTTGGTGAGACCACATTTTTAGTTTAGTTCTCCATTTTTATGAAGACAAACACAGATTTGACAGCACGTTGTCAAACCAGGGACAGCCCACAAGAGTGACAGTGAGTACAACAGGGATAAGAATGAAAATGGACATGATCTGGTCTAGAGAAAGGAGGGACAGATGAACTCTGACTTTAAATACATGAAGACACATTATATAGAAACAGGGGAAAGAGTTATCTGTAATGCCTGCCAAAAGGGAAAACATAACCCCCACAGGTAAAAAACCAAAGGACCACTTGGGATACAAGTGGAAGCAGTACAGGATGGGGGTGGGGGGTGCAAGGACTGCAGGTGACCTACACCTGAGCCCACCACGTACAAGTTCTTTGACTTGAAATCAGTTATGCCTCCTTTGTAGCACTCAGTTTGTCCAACCTGAAGTACAAAGACAACTGATAATAAAAATGGAGGCCAAAAGGCTGGAGAGTGAGTGGGCAGCAGGAGCGGAGAGTGAGTGGGCAGCAGGAGGGAGCGCATCCTGCTCTTCCAGCGAACCCCAGTTCGGTTCCCAGTACCCATGTCAGGTGGCTCACCTATGACTCCAGCTCCAGTGGATTCAGTGCCCTCTTCTGCCCTCCATGGGCACCTGCGTTTGCAAGTACAAAGACATGAAGACATGCCAATTAATTTAAAGTAAAAATAAAACTTTCTTGATGGAGAAAAATAACTAATTTCCATTATATGTTCCCTTAAAAATACATATGTTGTTACTATAATGAAAACTCTCTAATAAGACCCAACAAGTGACAAAGCAGGCATCCCCCTAACACAGTTGTCTGGAATACAAGACATTTACCAGGCCAGGCTGAAGGGCTACATGTTATTAACATTTATTTGTTTTTATTTTATTTTATTTTTAGTTGCAAGCAAGAAAAACCCAACTGTCATTAATGTAGGCAGCAAGGAATTCAGTAGCAGGACTGGTGATCTGTGCTGAGGATAAAATGAGGCTAAGGAGCAACGGGAACTCTCCCCCTAAAGTGTCACTGGTAGACACAGACAAACTTGCAGGTGAGCCCCGTTCAAAGGAGTCTGACTGCCCATGCACAAGTCTTAGGTATCCCGAAGGTGGTATCAGTGGTGAGAGCAAGTCTTCCCTACCCCGCTACCCAATAACTTCCAAAGAGCTCATCACTATTCCTGGTGAGAGCCATGTACCTTGGTGTTCATCCCACATCATGCACCCCACAAGCAGAGCGGGGTTCAACGAAGCAGAGGTAATTCCCTAAAGAAAGATCAGAGTGCTATTCTGCATTTTTACAGGGGTAAGAAAGACAGGGTATGAGCTAGAGATGTTCTGCAGTGCAGATCCTAGCTTCATTGCTTGGATCTCTGTCGCGTCACTATGTTGTTTCTATGTCTTGGCTTCCTGTCCTGTATAGCTACAGAGAGTAGAAGAATCTCCCTCATAAAGATGCTACAAATATTAACTGAAATTAACTTAAAAAAATGCAGCACTTAGTAAGGTACCTTACTTAGCACACAGTAGGACTCAGCTGATGTTACTGGTACAGCTCTGAGAGGTGCCAAGGGCAGATCACTGAGCAGCTCCTAGACCTGCTTCTCCTGGACACCGGGATCTGTCTTCCCAGGGGTTCTGTACCAGGTGGGAGTCAAGGGTCTCCATCTTCTCTTCCTTAGTACTGCCTGACTTGATTTCCCCCTCACAGACAGTGGGTTCCTGCAACCTGAACTGCTTCACCAAAGCTATCTCAAGTAATTCTTAAGAAGTACACAGAGAAATCTGAGAGTGGCATCGGTTGCTGGAGAGATGGGAATAACCATTTACCATTTGTGAATTCGTCCACGTATTACTGCTTCCAGACACTACTTTTAGTTCCTGGAAGAGATACTACTCCTTAAATGGAAGGGCAACTTACTGGAAGTTAAAGGCAGTTTCTAAGCATACCATTTACCCTGGAGAGGGGCGTTTTCTCTCTGGAGGCTGGGTAGGTGGAGGCAGTCTTGTACTTTCTCAGTGCATGCTGGGAAAGTAGGATGTGTGATCACTCCTACAGCTACCATGAGACAGCCAAGCATTCTGACTATATCTAGAAGGGAGTTACAGGCCTTCCGTTGAACTCATGCTTTCTTTCCTGGTAAACCTCTATTCTGTGGCTTACACTAGCCTGTATATTCTGTTTTATTTCTTTGCAAGAGTCTTCAGTTGCCAGAAAATACCAATATAATGAAATGAGAGCCACAATCCTTCTTCTTGACAGCAACCAAATTCTGTTCTAGTCCAAGTCACTTGAAACAACCTAGGTTTGTATCAGAGTATCCCATTGAGATGGGATTTGTGGATATATAGTGGCCTCAAAGCATACATTTCAGCTATCTTTTCTGGAGAGAACTCTAAATTCTAAAAGCTGTTCTTGGTGCCTACAGATAGCTATGCACAGAAGGTGGGAGTCTGGTTATTAGGTGATCAGCTGTACTGAATTTTTCTCCATGCATCCCACAGAAGAAGTTGAAGTGGTTATTCCTTCCCCCAAAGTCACTGAGCCGCCAGAACATGTGCTCTGTGGAGACCTGAAATGCAGCTGCTATAAAAACGACATGCTATTCTTGGAAAACCTATGTCATTACTTGAACTGGATCTTCCTTACAATGAAATGGCTGCTGCTTAGCAACTAATGCAAAGGAAGAGCCCAGCTATCCCCCTCCCTCCCCACCCCTCCTCCTTTGCTTCCCTTTCCTAGTAAGAGTTGTATTAAACAGAGACCAGGAAAGGGTAATGGGGCGGCAATGAGGTCATCCTGGCTGTCGATGCCATATGGATTTGGTGTGTGCCAGTTGGTAATTGATTCCATCTCTAGCCATTGTGATTAATAATGGAGATGAATTCAAGTAAGTAAAATTAATAAGAGGGTCATGTTGCTAGCTGTCTTTCCATAGAGTCACTTGAGGAAACAGTGCCTGAGGTAAAAAGAAGGTGGGAGCTGAGATCCAAAAGCCAAATCGGGTCTGGCAGGGTCCCTCGCTGGTGTGTGGCCTTAAGGAGTTGTTGTGGCTTTACTGCCTTCCACGGACTCTGGTTGTGGAAACAACACAGGGGCGCAGCGGATTGTTTGCAGTTGAAATGAGATCACTGGTGTGAAAGGGGCTTACACGTGCTAAGCCTGAAACACAGCACACACATTTTTATTATTATTAAGTAACCTAAATTTAGTTGGTATTAATAGTTAAAGAAATCTCCAGAAATTGGTCTTAAGAGAAAATCCCTTGGATTCTGTTGTAAGTAGTCTCTTACTGGCTCGTAGAAAGCTTCTGTTTTAATCTTTAAATAGCTTCAACATTTATTTTCGAGATAGAGATTTATTTTCTCAAGACACTCTGAAGGCTTCTTCAAATGTGAAAATGACTCAGGTTTTTTTTTTTTTTTTTTTTTTTTTTTTTTTTGACTTGCAGCTTTGGAACCTTCTAGGTGTCTATAAGTGCACACATAAACATCAACGCTGAAGAACACAGCTATGGGGAAACTACTGCCAATACTCACGGCCTCAACAGCTCATTGGTTAAAAGTGAAAGGCCCACCTCCTCTAAGGATATAATTTTGATTATCGAATGGCGGTGATAAGCAGTCCAGCCCTGAAATGTGCTCATGCATCTCTTAGTTCTTACTTCTTTTCTGGACCCCTATTCATGACCATCACCCACCTTCCTTCAGCTTTCCACTCTGATGACAAATCATGAGGCCTTGTCCTGCAGATAGAATTTAAAAGGATCAGCGGCAGGCACTAATCCCTACAATCATTTTTGAGTCCCAGGAAGCTAGATTTACCTTCCCCATCCCATGGAATGGAAAGTTCACGTTGTTTTAAAAGAGCCAACATGGAACGTTCAGCCTTGTCCTCCCTATACTTGCAAGTAGCAGATATCCACCCAATCTTGTGCTGGGGCCCAAAACATACATGTCCATGGACCATAGGTAAGGTCTTTCTCCAAGTCCTGGGTAAGGCCTGTCTAGGTCCACTAAAACTAAATGCATGCCACACACAGTGCTTGGGCAGTTTGGTATAATAAGGCGCTGCATATGACTCTCTGCCCAACAGAAATGGGAAAGAGTGGGAGAGTAACCTATAACTGAGAAGCTAAGAACAGAGAGACGTGGATAAAGAGAAACACGATATACCACTTACGGAGCTCTGTGACCTTGGGGGAACTGCTGACACTACAAATGCCCATGTCCTTATCAATACAATTGGCATGGCAGTAGTCCTCTCCTAGTGACAAGTTCATCGAAATGCCATATATTAAACATTTAACAGCTCCTGGGTAAAACTGGTAGCTGGGCTTGGTTAATATTCACAAGTAGGGTGATATCCAATTGAAGAAGCTGCTTAGTCCTGCACGTCACAGAGAGTTTAGAAGTACACAGGTTGCCTTCGTTGCACAGGAATGGTTCAGAGACCCATGGGGATGACAAAAATAGGACTGCTTGTGACTTCCTAAGGCTTTGTGACAGAATCCGAGGTGTGCTGGGTTATGGGCTGAATGTCTGTGCTTACTCCCTACCCCTGGAAAAACCACGTGGTCATGCGTACACCATGTCAGGCCCAAAATGCACATACATTAAGAGTCCTAATGTGGTTTCCCATGGAGGTTTAACATCTCCTTCCTATATTGAAATCCTACCCCCTGCAGTTATTAGTGACAGGAGGTGGGGTCTCTGGGAGGGGATCAGGTCACTGGAAAGAGAAGCCCTCTCATCAAGGAGATTAGCAGCCTTCCTGGAAGAGGCAAACCTCAATCTGGCTCTCTCAACTATGTGGGAAGACAGCAAGATCACAGCCAAAGGCAGTCCAGAAGAAAGCTCTCCCTAGAACGTGGCCTTCCGGGCACCTAGGTTTCAGACTTGAGCCTCCGGTGCTGTGTGGATCACAAGCCATTTGGGTTACAGTACTTTGTACAGCAGGTACAGGTGACACAGACGGCTGAGAAGGCCACATGCCTCTCCCTCTACCCACCCAACCCCCCGCCCCTGAGATTTTCTCCTTTCTTCAAACTTCAGATGCTAGGGATAGCATTTCAAGTAGGGAGAGACAAGAACATACCACAGCTCAGACTCTACAAGGACAAGGGGTCAATTTAAAAGAGGGATTCTATTTTTAATCAAGCTTTTCCATCAAAACCCTCTACAGGGAATGCTCTCCATCTGAGTGGCTTACCTCAAAACCTGTCAGTCACATACAATGATTAAATCTCTAGTCCTTTTGGCCTAAGAAATGTTCCAGAAGTTTTCCTCAAAATGGTACACAAAACTCCCTCTAAACGGCTTCCACACAAGCTCATGCAAAGCTCTTCTTACCTCTAAAACAAATTGCTTTTAAGTTTTTTGAATAGAAATTAATCTTACAGGAGGCTGGGGAGATGGTTCAATCAGTAAACACCTGCTGTGCAAGGATGAGTTCAGATCCCCAGTGCCCACGTAAATGCCAGGGAGGCATGATGGCTGCCTTATGATTTCAGTTATATTTCAGAAGGGAGAAACAAGAGACTCCTAGAGCAAGCTGGCTGGACTAAGTGAGTCAGTGAGCCCTGGGTTCAAGGAAGAGGCAATACCTCAATAGGCACAGTGGAGACCCAAAGAGAGATACCTATCATCAAAGTCTTGCACATGCATGTGAGCACGCTCCAGCACACACCTGGGTGCACACACTCACATGTAAACACTCATAGACACACACATGCAAAAGATATTTTTTTCAGAGATCTGACACATCACACACACACACACACACACACACACACACACACACACTTTAAAAGATATCAGTCCCTTTAAGGAATCTACTTTCTACTTGCTACAAATCTACAAATACACTAAAGTAGCCATCTACCTTACACATCTCCTACACATACACACCAACATTTATTTCAGAGTCTTGAGCTGGTACTCAACAATAAAACCTTCTAAGGTTCTTTAAACATAAATTCTGTTCTTTGGCCTGGTGGAGCTGACTGAACATCCCAGAAGGCTGAGTCTCCCTTTTCTGAACTAATCCAGAGCCGTGCTACTTCTTTTTTTTTCACCCTCTGATTGTCAGGATAGACCAGTTGGCCATTGTCTCTGTACACAAAGGGTACATCATCAGGACAAGGAAGGAGAGAAAGGTTTTGTGTCCTGCAATCACAGGTGACAGTTCTGACTTTATCTGAGCACCTAACCCTAACACTGCAGGCTCTGCCACTGCCAACCCAGCTCTCCATGTCAGGATTCTTGCTCTCAGATGGAGCCGGGTCACTTCACCCCAACTCCCTACACACTGATATTGCCTGGCTTCTCTGCTCTCTGTCTTCTGCCTGATCCAGTTTCCAGACCTCTTAATAGCAGAATCCCTTTTCACAGCCTGGTAAGAAATGAACTCCACTCTAACCCATTCCAGAAGGAAAAGCAGAAATTTACATTGCCACGAATGCCAAAACCTGTAGATCTTCATAACTTAATGTAGGTTCGCCTCGTTTTCATATTATCTGAATCATTTTACTGTCAGTCACTGACCTGGGACAAGTGTTCAGTGTTTTGAAGAAGGATAATAAATTCTCCTGCTATGTCGCTGGACTTCCACATAGGTAACACAACCTTCGCAAACACACCTGTCATCTGCTCTGTGGAGGCCAGAATTATATCAGCTCATTTAAACTACAAATGTTCCTACAGGGTGAGTACCACCTGAGTGAACATTTTACACACAGGAGAAGTAAGGCACAGAGAGGCCTTAAGGAATTTGCAGAAGAACACACAGTGAGTAGCAGCAGTAATCATAAGGCCCTAGTTGGTAAGGCTCAAAATCGGGGCTCTTGACCACCACTCAAAGAGGGACCAAAGAGTAAGAAGATTATCACTCTTTAAACTTTGGGTGCTTCCCCCACACCCAACAAAAGCCAGAGTCTTCGAGCAGTAAAGCCAGAATCAGTTCTTATCAGAAAGTTATTTGTGATGCTAAAATTGTAGAGGCAAGTCTCCACTTGAGCAAATCTCACAGAGGTTTTATGCAAGAACCAGGAAATTCCTTCCAAACAATGATGCTGGCTCCCTTTGAAAGTTCACAAAACTCAGGGCTAGAGAGAGCGAGCGAACACTTACCTACAAAGACCTTTCCCTAAGGCTTTCCTTGTGACAGCCCCCTTCCTACAGCCAGTGTGCATACATCTGACATAATGAGTTACTTTATCTAGAATAATCCAAGCTGGGTTGAGACCACACCTCGCTGAGTACTGGAGATGTTGGAGAACTCACAAGCCACTCTCTAGTGCTATATAGGATGCATGACTATGAAGACTTTGTAATTAAGCAAATTATAAACAAAGCAAAAGCTTGGAGTCACAGACTGAGCTAAAGCATTCTTCAAGTAACCGTACACACTACACACACACACATACACACACACACACAC
>NW_022196903.1:32238347-32249677 GCF_008632895.1 Mastomys coucha
ACACACACACGCATGCACATACCCCCATTTGCAAATGCTCACACACGTGCACGAATGTATGTCATTCAGATAAGGCTAAAGGAAAGATGTGTAAAGTAACACACAGCCTAGGTTGCTGGAGAGGCTGGACAGACCCCAGGAATGTTGAGTTAAAAGTTCTACTCACAGAAGGAAAGATGGGCAGAAAATACCCTGGGGAGAAAAATCAATGCTGCCCTTGGAAAGGCATGAGACAGACAGAAAGAACTGGAGAGCTAATTAGCACTGCTCAGAAGGCAAATTAAGGCCTTTTCTCTGACAAGCCGCAAATAGATGGGTAAGGAAGCGCTTCTGCCTCCCTCCTCCGGCCTCCAGCAGCTGGCTAGATGGCTGGAGCAGGTACTCCAAGAAGAAATCGTAAACAGAAACACTGCTCTGGGATGCTGAGCAGAGTGAACAGGAGAAAGGCAGAAGATGGGAAAATGGTACTTAACAATGGACCCGAAAGAGGCAAATGTAGATGCTTATTTAAAGTTGACCACTAAGTTATTCATTCAATAAACATTTATCTTCTACCTACCAATCAAGAAGGGCAAGATTCTTTAAGATGGCTAACCCAGTTGAGTTCTGGACATAACATAACACCCTTAATCTCCAAGCCTCTGGGGCAGGCACATCTGTGACCCCATTTTACAGTGACTATGTCCAGCCTCAAAAAATATACTCTAGGGTCATCCTTAATTTAATTCTCAAATCAGGAAACCACTAACAAACTTGTCTGAGTCCTCAGAAAGTTAAATCTGAAGGGACCCACTTGAGGACCACCCAAATGTGGGCCTTCAGAGCTCTCACCTGAGGAGTTTGCTGGCACACAAGCAAAGAGGCTCTGTGGGAGCGCTGCGAGCACTGCTCTCAAACAGACCCAGCTAGCTTGGTATGGTGTCTCTTTCATCTTGCACATTATCCTGGTTTGCTGTGCCTGGCAATATGTTCCATCCAGCTCAATTAGAAATTAGTCTGTTTCATCATTATTCTGTGCAAATTTCATCTCCCTCTGGTATTTGTTTATTGTTGTTTTGTGCAAATTCCTTCCTTCCTCTGGCACCCATCGGAAGAAGATCTCACATGCCCGTGGATGCAGCAACTATCCCAAAATAGGATCTCAGAAAAAAAAAATCCACCAGTCTTTACAGGACCAGTGCAAGCAATGCAAACCCAAGAACACATGTCAAGCCCAAAGGTGACTATGGCTTCTCCAGATGCCTCTGGTCTCAAAGGGGTTTCAACTCCAAGTACCACTTGGGGTGGCAGAGAAAACAAGTACTCCAGATCCCAGCCCAGAAGAACAGAGAGGTGCAGCGACCAGGTTGGCACTCCCTGGGAGTCCTCATTTTTTCAGATTAGAAAGTCGAGTGTTGGAAAGAGCTAGCTCTCCTCTAATTTAATTTGGCCCCATGAGGCAATACCGCTGTTGCCACAACAGAATTGAACAGCAGCAAAGCTCTATTCCACTTCTCCAGCCCCCAACTCCACGGGGCTCAGAGTGAGAACTCTCCCATGTAAAACATACATTAAACCTAACCTCTCAAGAAATCAGTCTCAGCAGACACGCCATGGGCAGCGGTTCATTTGAAATCTCACCTGGTATATGTCCCCACTGAGGAAGGCAATGGTGCCATGCCTAAATAATGACTGGAGGCAGACATGAAATTACCGGCAGTGTTTCCGTCTCATCCTGAACTCTTCATCTAACAAATGTATGAAACAGAGCACAGATGTTTAAAACTGGCTTTGTAAAGAACTCTACACACGGATCTTCAGAAGACAATTGTCCCTGTAGCTTCCACCTCCCAGCTGTCCCTTACTAATACAATCTTGTTTGGGTGGACAGAGCACAACACCGGAGCACAGTGAGGCCTCTGTGTCTTCGAGTCCTGCCACTATAGACTCAACTCACCACGGACTGAAAACATTTGGGAAAAAAAATAAAACTAATTATTTCTGGACCGAGTATGCCATGTAGTCATTAATGGTATCTGACAGGTCTTTAGATTGCATTAAATATTGTATTGTATATTTTAAGAAATGGAGATGACTCAAAGCTAATGAAGAGGTGCAAACAGGTTATATTCGAGTGTGATGCTGTTTTACCTAAGGAGCTAAAGCGTCAGCAGATGTTGATGTCTGAACAGCAGTCCTGGAGCCTATTCCCCACAGCCACTGAGGGACAACTAGACTCTGATGCTATCAAAGTTAAGGAATAAGAGACCCCCCCCTTTTCTAGCAGTTGTCTACTCTAAGAAGTTCCATGGCCCTTGCTGTTGCTTCTATATTGTACTAGAACCTTCCTGTGAGAAAGGTCAAGTGCAACCACCATGACTTTCAAATGAAGCAAGTCCATGCGTGGAAATTCCTAAGCAATGGCACCCACCAAGGCCTCCTTACAAGCAAGCTTCTACTTTCTCCTTTGCTGTGTTGTTGCCCAAAGAGGAAAGACAGCAGCTTTGCACCAAACCTCCATGCACCTACACAGCACCTGCAGAAATTATTTTAAAAGTGCATAAACTTCTAACATGGGTGGCTTTGTAGAGATAACAGGTGTCTCGGAGGTGGTTTCGTTCTCAGAAGCAAAGCCAAACAATTTGCTGAAGATCGTGGATTTCTATTCATTTCCAGTCCTGAAACAGTAGAGTTTCTGAAGGCACCAGCCATCGAGGCCAAGGCGAGGGGCCTCAGCCCAAAGGATGAAGCACAGAAGAAAGATCAGGGAGGGCTGGGCTTGGTGGTACACACCTTTAACCCCAGCACTCAGGAGGAAGAGGCAGCTGGATCTATGTGAGTTCGAGACCAGCCTGTTCTATAAAGTACACATAGTGAATTCTAGGACAGACAGAGCCATACACAAACCCTGTCTAAATTTAAAAAGAAAAAAGAAAAAAAGAAAAAGAAAGATCATAGAAACCTGAAGCATCTTATGGATGAGGTGAAAATCAGCTCTCTCCCTCTGTCTCTGTCTCTGTCTGTCTCTCTCTCACACACACACACACACATACACACACACACACACACACACACACACACACACACACTCATACTGATAGGCATATACACACATGCAAAGAATTCAAACCTAGTACTGATGCTTGAGAAAATAACCAGAAAGATGCAGTCTAAAGAGAAAGTCCTTTAGAGTCAGATTTGGCTCTAGCCCAAGCCCTAACCTTCCGGTTCACTTCCTCTAAAACAGAAATAGTGATAATCACATCATGGAACCACCACAAAGCTCAAAAAAGATGAAGTATACAAGTTCAAGGGTAAGGCTCAGTAGATAAAACTCTTGTCCACCTGGGCAGCATGACCTAACATCTAAGCTCTACTTAGAAGATGCACTGGTTTGGTGGCCATGTGTAATCCCAGAAGTTAGGAACCAGAGACAAGGTATTCCCAGAGCAAGTTGTCTAGCTAGACTAGCCAGAATCAGCCAGTTCCAAGTTCAAAGACCCTGTCTCAATAAATAAAATTAAGAGCAATTTTAAAAAGAAAATGTCAACCTCAACATTCCACATGCACCTGCACATGTACATATGTACCCACACACATTCCCACACTCATGCTTACACACAGGCACACACACGAGCACACAAAAAAGAACCAATATGCTAAAATACTTCCCACAATGTTGCCCATCAAATAGAATGCAGTCGATATCAGCTACTTTCTCTCTCCCTCCTTCTGTGTCTTTCTGGGTTTTCTTTCCTTTACTTTTTACTCACTTAAATGAGAATTCTTACAGCAGTTAAAATAAGGGATCCCTACATATTATATAGTCCTTTACATATATGTATCTGTTGCAATACCATTATTTGCAAAGAGAAAGGAAGTAGTAATTTTAACAGAAAAGTGCCAGCTTCGTTGCTTTACCTGCTAAAACCTTTAGCTTTACAGTCTACAAGAACTATTTGCTCTTGGGGTGCAGATTCTGAAAGAAAGGAAAAATTCTCATGGGAAAAAAATCATCCCCCCAAAACAACAGCCAATGAAAGAAAAGATAATGGGGGAAATCTAGGGGTATGTAAAGGAGTTTATTTGACTTCACAAAGTAAAAGTCAGCAAAATGAATAATCTGCCTCCAGAAATGGTTATTTAAAGGTTTTTTGTAAAGGGCTCTGGTTCCTAAAAAGACAGGAGTCACTGCATATGCCCACCCACTCTTCATTTATTTTTAAACTCTAGCTTATATGTTCCTTAGCAACAAGAGGAGCAGATGAGACCCCCCTACACACACACACACACACACACACACACACACACTCACACATGCACACTCCTCCAAAGCCCCCTTCTTCACAACAACTTTCATTCTACAAATATTCATGTTCTTCAAGACATTTCCACCTGCCTGCAGATCGCCACTGCACCACCTCAAATGATCCCCTACATAGAAGCTGTATGTCCTCCTACTCTAGCTACACACTTCTGCATACAATCTATTCCCTGAGGGCTTCCTGAATCCACCCCATGACCTCCCTCTAGTCCCCCATGCTAAGTTGTGCCCAGAATCCTTTCTGGGCACAAGACCATCCGGTCCACTCTGAGCCCAGCACAAAGAGCCACCAAGGCCAACAGGAAGACCATCTACTATGACTATAAAAACAAATAAAAAGCAGTGTCTAAAAATACAGAGATTACCCTGGACTAACACGGGCCAGGTGAGATCACTACCCACTGCCCTTCTTGCCTTCCAGACTGCCTGGCTTGCTTTGGCTGGGCAGTTTATGAGTTCAAGGGTCAATGACTGAACCTTGGAGACAGCAACTCTCAGGTATTGGTGTGTAAGCATCACCTGAGGAGTGTGACAGCCATCATTACCCACAGAGTGGAGGCTATTCACCTGGGGATTGCAAGCTATCTGACCAGCCACCTGAGGTGCTGTGTGTGCCAAGTGTCACTGCCTTGGGAATTGTGAGGGTTTACTCAAGAAGAAATAGCATCTAAGAAATAAAATCCACCACAGTGGGTTTCAAGACAGGCCAGTATCATGTACTGTTCCTCTCTTGAAAAAATGCTTCTGTTTCCATGTCTGTTTGTGTACTTTCACGTGCCTGCAGGAACATTCTGCCCAGAAAGCTGCAGCCCCAACACTAGGCTTTTCCAGGAGAAAGGCTCAGAAACTGACCCCTGCCAAGAGGCAAGCTGAAGTGATTTCCCTTGCAAATTCTGGCTTCACTGCCCTACCCAATGAGGAGTCTCATGAATATCAATGACCCAGGAGCTTCTCTTAGCCCAGAAGCCTAGACCCACAATGTATTTCACGTGATAACACCCCCTCAACTTACAGCTCCTAAATTAGGCTGAATATAGTCCCTGTTCCCTTAAGAGCCAGACAGACCAACATAAGTAGAACTGAACTGCCTGTGTCCTAGCCTACCTCCCTAGACTTACCCCACTCCCCCCTACCTGCCTATTTTTAGAAACCGAAAATATAAAAAGATCCATTTGGATCTGATCTGTGTGAGTAACTAAGAGAACAACTCAGGTGGGAAACTCCCTCTGCGCATGGAGAGCAAAATGCAAGCAATGGATGCAGCAAGCCACCACCTGGCTCCGGAGACCATTTAGGAATCAGCAGAAACCGGCACTTAGACACAGAGCACATGCCCTGATGACAGGGCCTCCAGTCCAGGCAATGCCTGTGGGGATCCCAATGATTCACACACCTGCCCCCATAAACAGAGCACACCCTCGCAACCCACACACCTCTGTCATCTGCTTTTGCTTACATAACAGCACATGGTGTGACAGGCTTAATACTTTAGATGGTTTTTCTAGAAGGGAATGCTAACCCAAAAGGAGGGGGGCTCCAAAGATGCTTTCCTTGACCCCTTTTTCAAGTATCACTCTGAGACCCACCAATACGCTGCTTATTGCCTCAACTTTTCAAAATCACCAGTGAGGGTAGTCTCGGCGCTGTCTCGGCACTGTCTCTCGAGCCTGGGAATGGGAAAGGAGTGTAAGGGAACCTATTAAATCTTCACTTTGGTTTGGATCCTGACACAACTGGGGCTTCTTAAAGCGTAATTGTGTGGACGTTCATCGTACAATGTCCTAGCGTGAAAGATACATGCAGCCTCAGGTGCCAGTGAGATCTCTTCTCCCCGGCACTGGGACTGAGGGTGGGGGAGTAAGCCTGGGAGTAGGCTGTCCACATCATCTTCCGAACACACTGAGAGAGGGAGTGAACACACATGCCCACAACACCCACACCCACTGGCATACCTACATACCTAAAAGAAGAGACCCATACATCCCTAGTCTTTAACCGACAAGAATTTCCCATAAGGATTTTTCTTCTGTATAGGTTGTTCTTTGCTGCCTGTCAGAACAGATCTCAGCCATCCGGTTAGTGCCTAAGGCTCACCCAGTGAACTCTGCAAGCAAAGGGGGAGTGCTGGAGATGACACTAGCCTAGAGACAACTTCAGCGACGCTTCTTTAAACTGGGCATGTCTGGGTCTGCACCCCATACACTCACAGATGTGGTTTTGATCTTGTTCTGACCTTAGTGTTCTCTTCTGTTACAAGTGCACCCCTCCCTGGGTATTACAGGGAGAAGCTGGGGCATCCCACTTCTTTCCTTCAACCCAGAATTAGAGGATGGGTACAACGTATTCCCAGAAAAGAGAGTGAGGGAAGAGAGACTGATAGACATAGAGAGAGAGGAGAGAGAGAGAGAGAGAGAGAGAGAGAGAGAGAGAGAGAGAGAGAGAGAGAGAGAGAGAGAGAGAGAGAGAGAGAGAGAGAGAGAGAGACTGGAACCCTAACTCTACAGAAGTGCCTCTCTGGAGCTAGAGCAAGTGTCCCCCGCCCTGGGCGGCACCTGTCTCGCTAGCTCCCGCGCCTACCTGTAAGAGACCTGCTTCCGGAAAGTTAAGTCCCTCAGCTTCTCCTCCAGCGCCTCTTCCTTCTCCTTCTGTCCGGCGGCCGCGGGCTCCTCCAAGGCAGCAGCCGCCGCTGCCCCTGCACCCCGCGGGTCCGCGCCGCCCTCGGCGCCCAGGCAGCAGCTCCCGGCGCCGCTTCCGCTGCTGCTGCTGCCGCCCGTCGCCCCTCTCTCCTCTCCCGCCGAGGAACTGGGGTTCATGGCGACCGCTCCGGCGGCCGCGAAAGAAACCGAGGCGGTGCCGCTGCAGAGGCCGGTCGGGCTGAGGGCGCTGGAGGCGGCGGGAGCGCGGGCAGGTCCGCGCGCCGCTGGCAGGGGCAGCAAATGGCAGCCCCTTCCCGCAGCATCCATCCGCGGCTGCACCGCACCGGGGCATTGTGGGAAACTCCGTGCCTCCACTCCCCCTCCCCAACCAATCAGAGGCCACCTCTCTCCGCCTCCCCTCGGCCTCGCCCGACCAGCCGGCTCCCTCCAATTCTCCCACCCCTTCTCCTTTTTCTAAATCCAGAGCAAAAGCCGGGACTGAACTTGAACTCTGCCTGCAGGCAATGGACCGCAGTGGAGGAGAGAGGGGAACGGTGGGAGCCGCGGGGTGTAGGACGCTGGGAACGGACACTGGCCATCAGGAAAGGAGAGTGTCCGGGGAAACTTGGAGGCAAGCCGGGTTGCCGCGCCCTGGTTAGCGCACAAGGGAAGCGGACCCGGACCCAGAAGCTACTCTGCCCTGGCAATGGCTGGTGAGCTGCTGGGCACGGCTTAGTCCAGTCCACTGATGACAGATGCCCATGCTTGAGGCAGCATTTTGTCCGTCACCTCCTTGCAGCATCAGAGCTGGCGCCAAGCAGTAACCACCAGACGTGGGGGACTTTTGGGGGGATGTATCTGGAGCACTATTAGTAGGTACCTTAGGAGAAATTCATTAACCATGTGAATTGTGGAAGGGGTTAGATTTAAGCTCCAGCTGCTTCTCAAGGAGAGGGTCGGTCGGGACATCTTCACCCATGAACGCCCGCGCCTAGATTCTCGCTTGGTGCCTTCCAAAAGCTTAGAGATGCTCCCTAAACAGCTGTTAATTAGATTGAATCGGATCACAGGATCCTCGGTGAAGCAGAAGGCTGAGAGCATCCCTGAAGCAGAAGTGAGGACCCGAGCGCCTCGTGCTCTGTGTTCCCATGCTGTGGGTTCACAGGAGGAGGAGAGAAGGAGTTAGCCCAGAAAGGGGCTTCTACCGGTTTAGACACCAAGGCTGAAATCCTCTGCGCTGAAGGAATTCAATGTCTGCTCTCTCACTTTTTGTTTCTAAGATTATTGAAATCTGTGCGATTTGAACGATGGGCAACAAAGTGTTGAAGACAGATCATTTTCTAAATTAGATGTTTTTCACCCAAGAAATCTCTGCTATCAGAAAACGCGAGAAAGAGCTATCTATACTCAACCGTAAGTGCGAGTAACCAAACTACATATGTAGATGTCTGTGCTAGTAAAGATGGCCTTTCTTTTGCCCGAATATTAAGAGGTTAAGCCAAGGAATCTCAAGCCTCGTCCAGCTCTCATGGTGTGCATTCCTCTCACATGTACATTATATAAGACAGGGCAGGGACATTTTCAGGGAGAAAGGAAAAAAGAATACCTGTTGGGGATCAACACTTCGAACACATACTCACACACATTCACACATTCTCTCTCTCTCTTTCTCTCTCTCTCTCTCTCTTTCTCTCTCTCTCTCTCTCTCTCTCTCTCTCTCTCTCTCTCTCTCCCTCCCCCCCCCCTCTCTCTCTCTCTCTCACACACACACACACACACTCACACCTGGATTTCCCTAGCATCTTTCATATTACTTTCTTCACACCCAGGCTAGTTAGTTAGTGGAGGTTAGTTTTCTGGGGCAGTGTACTCCCTCTTCAGAAGGGACCCTTAGCTGCTTTTATTGCAAGACCCACAAACATCTAGATTAAATCCCAACAGCCCTGAATTCCTAGATCACCTTCCTCAGTACCTTCCCAAACCATTTTGCCATGTCACCCTTCCACTTTTAAATATTGCTAATGGACTGTTGTCCTTAGGGTAAAGTTCGCTTTGTCCTTGTGGTCAGTCGCTGATCTCTTGAGGTCTTCAGAGTGCATGGAGGAGGCCATGCCCACTTCCCCCTCACAAGATATCACAGCTTCACTCAGAGCTGACTTATTTGCAAATCTCATCTACCCACTGCTTTGTCTACCCTCATGCTTGCCCACTGAAGCCTGCTGTCTCCTCATCTATCTCCAATATCCACCATGCTGTCTCCTTCACCTTCATTAGACCTTAGTTTACACATCTGTCTCATCCTCATCGGGGAGCCACCATTGATGACTCTTCCAGAATATGTTGAGTGTGCATCACCAGACTCCCATCAGACTGGGCTTGGACCACAGTAACTGTTTCTTGTCAGTCTCTCCCAAGTAAGTGTGCAGGTTATATCATGTCCTATATTCATACACAAACCACACAGTATATGAATATATCATAGTTTATCATTGAGTCTCAAGAAAGAAGTGTATTTGGTTTTGAACGTACAAAATATGTTCAAGTTGACTTTCTACGAAAGAAACACAAATCTGAACTATAGAATGCCATTTGTTAGAATAATCTGCTAATAAACAGTGTTGGTGAAGAGTGTGGGTAAGTGAATTGGGGAAATTCGCTCACATTTACAAATATATGAACTGTATTACCTGGGCTGGGTGTGGTGGCTAGTCTGGTTTATGTATCAGGTTCCAGGCAGCCTGGCTTACATACCAAGACCATCACTACAAAAACAGAAAGAAGAAAAAAAGCATTTCCTAACTAACCCAACAATCCACTTCTAGACAATTTCATCTGTTGTGTTAGTGGGAATTTTTATAATAATTAAACAGCCTGGTAATTCTTCTACATTAGCATTAATATATGACTAATTACCTATGAGGAATGAAATTCTCTGGAGCCATTTGGAGAAATAAGGGAAATTATATTATTATAAAATGATGTCAAAAATAATAATGTTAACCTAAAAAGAAAATAAGGGTCAAGTAAAATGTTTAGTATGCTGCCACTAATGGGAAAACTAGCATATACATACACATACACACAAATATATCTACTCGTGCTTGGAAAGAGATTGTTGAGATGCATTGAAGTGAGCATGCACATGGAAAAGAGAAAAATATAACGCAAATCAGTGGAGCACAAACAAAGCAGTTCTAGAACTAGAATCTTAAATTTTTTCATAATTCAATCAATTTGTACTAACAGGAGACTGTCTGTCTCCCAAGCTAATAGAAAAGCCAGCCCAACCTATCAGGGTGCACATTTGCATATTTAAAGTGTTTCAGTGGGCTGTTAAACAAAAGAAAATGAGTTTTAAAATCATGGTCTGTGCAAATGTACCCTAAATTAAGACAGAGAGACATCTGGGAGGCACAGGCAACTGAAACATAAGAAAAATCAATTTCTCGGTAGAAGGACCTTTGGAGATGTTACCGGAAAGATCAGTGGTCCTTTAAGACAACTTATTTTCCCTGATACTGAACTAAGCAAAGTTGACATTGTTCGATCAGTTTCATATTTTTCTTCTTATTTACTGAGAGGTGGGATTTCTCAACATGGCACAGAGGCATTCCAATCATAGGAAGGGACACTGTTTAAAAACATACGCTATTCTGACTGATGTAAGTTCATATAGAACATGAGCATTGATGGGTTTCTGGGCCCCAGATGAATTGAAATCTTATCTTTGGACTCCACCCCATGGCAGAAGCCCCATATTTATCTTCCTATTATTCTTCATTCTTCGGTTACAGCAGCTAACATCCAAATCTTATCAAGATTGTCCTTCCAACTTTAAAGATTGTTTTTACATGATTTCACATTTATTTGTTTACTTAGCTCTTTATCCAGCCTGTATGTGCGTGCAGACATGCTCATGTGTACCATGGGGGGATCCCTTCTCTCCTTCCACCTTGTGGTTCCAGGAATCAAAATCAGGCTGCCAGGCTTGGCAGCAATCTCCTGAGCTATCTCACTGGCCCCAGGCTTTCTTTAAAAAGGGGAGTGGGAGGGTGAGTTTCCAGGCATGGATTTTAAAGAAGAAGGAGGAGGAAAAAGAGAAAGAGGAGGAAGAAGAGAAGAAAAGGAGGAAGAGAAGGGGGAGGGAGAAGAGGAGGATGAGGAGCGGGAGGATGAAGAAGAAGAAGAGGAGGAGGAGGAGGAGGTGTGGTGATGGTGGTGATGGAAAAGGCGAAGAAAATATTTAATGTATATTTTGTTTTAAGTCAGTTGGGAAGGTGCTAGGACTAGAAATTTACCAGCCTATAAAATTGCAGGGCAAATGACAATGAATCTATTATTCCCTAAATAAGTAAACAGGAATTTCCATGTAATAATAAGGATCATGTTTT